>NC_133620.1:230675672-231000985 GCF_048593235.1 Sminthopsis crassicaudata | reverse complement strand
TAGGTGGATAACATTTTTTATCATAATTCCTTTGGAATTATCTTTGATCATTGCATTACTGAGAATAGTTAAATCTTTCACGGTTAACTGGCGCCCAACGTGGGGCAAGGACTTTTGCTTATCCTGACAAGAGGAGCTAGACCAGACCTTCGCAATTTGGCACCCAAACAGGGACAGACACGGTCCTGATTCCAGTGGAAAAGCTTCCGATCTAGATCTCAGTCTCTCTGACCCAGAACCGTGAGTAACGAGGAAACTTTGTTAAAGATTAAGTGAGCGTGCTAATAGATAAATAAGGAACTTAACTTGTTAAGGGCTAAACCAGGAATCTCTTATAGCTGAAATGGGGCAGATGTTAGCTATATTCAATCCCTGGACCTCAGCCGAGTCAACCCCAGCCCCAGAAGCAACCTCAGCTCCACCCCCATTCAGGAGTGGTACTATAGAGAGTATAATCAAGATAATTGAGGAGCAGAGTTTACTTGTAACCTGGGTACAGATTGCTAAACTCTTGGCTGCATTAAGATGCACATCCCCTTGGTTCTTAGAGGAAGAAAAGATAGATGTAGATAAATGGAAGCTAGTGGGATTTGAAATGAAAGAATTTCAAGCAAAAAATGGGCCTCGTTCAATTTCTGCAGAAGTATTTTATATCTACAACATAGTTCAATTAGCCTTAAACTATCAAGCAAGTTGTAGGAGAAGGAAAAGTTCTAAAAATGAACAGAGGAGGAAGTGTGAGGAAAAAAGGAAAGATCAAGATCTTTCCCTAGAGCAAGAGGATTTAAATGAGGAATTATGGTATGATTCTCTTGAAGAAGCTTCAACTCTGCCTAGAGAACAGATTATTGACAGGCCCACATCAACCCCACCTTCAGAGATGGAGGAAGAAAGAGGGGAAGAGGCAGAAACACAAACAGAATTGCCTGTGAAGCAGCCTAAGCCTATGACAAGATTAGAAAAAGCATTGGTTAAAGCTAAGAGAGAAGGACAAGATATAAGTGATTTTATACATGCATATCCTGTGATTGAAGAGATTGACTCTGTAGGCAAAAAAAGGAGAAGATATGCACCTTTAGATTTGAATAAAATCAAGGATTTGAAAAAAGGTTGTACCCTTTATGGGGCTACATCAGCTTATGTCAAAATGTTACTAGATGGTTTGTCTTATGAAGTCCTAACCCCGAATGATTGGAAATCCATAGCAAGGACATGTCTGGAACCTGGAGAAAATTTATTATGGCTTGCGGAATTTCATGAATTATGTAAAATTCAAGTCAGATGCAATTTGGAAATAGGAGTTAACACACAATTCACTTTTGAGCACTTGGCTGGTGAAGGTCAGTATGAAGAGAATTCAGAACAGACTAATTATACCATGACAATATATGAACAAATTGCTAAGGCTGCAATAAAAGCTTGGGGTGTCCTTCCTGGACAGAAAGATCGTGGAGAGGCTTTCACTAAAATACATCAAGGTCCCAATGAACCTTTTGCAGATTTTGTGGGACGTTTGCAAACTGCTGTCAAAAGAACTATTGGAGAAAATTCAGCTACAGAAATAATGACCAGACATCTGGCTAAGGAAAATGCCAATGAGATTTGCAAAAGAATTATATGGGGATTAGACAAAGATGCTCCTTTAGAGGAGATCATAAGATGCTGTGCTACAGTGGGAACAAATGCTTTTTATACCCGGACAATGATGAATGTGGAAAGGCAGGGTCCCTCCTGGCAAGGGACTTCTAGAGAAACTCGGCGATATTTTCAGTGTGGAAAAATTGGACATCTAAGAGCTCAGTGTAGATATGGAGATACAGTGAGAAGACAGGGTGAGAGAAGACCTAAAACCCCATGTCCAAAATGCAACAGAGGATTCCATTGGGCATCAGAGTGTAGAATAATTCAGGGAAATGGGATGAGGGGCCCAGGTCCAGGGCCCCAGGCAAAAAAGACTTGGGGCATGATGGCAGCTGATGTTATACCCAAAGAGCCTTTAGAAGGTCAGGACTCTGATGTGATCAACCAGCAGAAAAGCAATCACATGGCAGAAAGGGATTACCCAATCAGTCAGCCAAAAGGCAATCAGATTGCAAAAATGGATTACACTTGGGGAGAATACAGGCCTTTTAAACCAACAGGGCTGTGTCCAGTGCAAACAATTCCAATGTAATTGCCAGATGATGTGAAGAGATTTAGAAAGTGGTAAATAGAAGGAAATTAGATAGGTTGGCTGCCTGGGAGAGAGGGTTTGCCTGTATTTCTTCAGCAGGAGAAGGAATCAGATGGGTGCCAACGAGTCATATTCGCCTTGTCCATCAGAGAGAGACAGAAAAAGAGAAAGACCTCAAAATAAAGGAGAAGATCTAAGAAACATCTGACACTGAAAGAGCATGGATAATAAGAAGACTGTTAAAGAACTTTAAAACCAGCAGGAATCATTGGACTTCCTCACACAAGATGAGACTAATGGACAATGGACTTATGGACATTTATAAATTTTCAATTTATGATTATTTGATTATGTTATATACTTCTAGCATGTGTTACTATGTTACTATGTGCTTATGTAATTTATGTAATTATCTGTAATACTTCCCATATTGATGGATTTATGTTTCAAGGTCATTTATGTAATTATATGTAATACTTCCCATATTGATGGATTTATGTTTCAAGATCATGACTGTCCTATGTTCTAAATCAAAAGAAAGGGGGAGATGTTAGGATTACTAGGTGAGAACTCAGGTTGTCTGGATAGTGACAAGGTGAGAATTCAGGTTGGACAATTACAAGGTGAGAACTCAGGTTGACTTGATAGAAGGAGCAAGCTCATTGGCTGAAGTGGTTCTTCCCAGAAGCCCTTGCATTATCCCACGCCCATTCTCTGGGAGAATAAAAGAGAGGACACCCAGAGATAGAAGAAGACTCTGCATTGCATCAGGCTTGACGGGGCTCTCTGCAGGAAGGGAAGTCACT
Source organism: Sminthopsis crassicaudata (assembly GCF_048593235.1). Classification (NCBI taxonomy): domain Eukaryota; kingdom Metazoa; phylum Chordata; class Mammalia; order Dasyuromorphia; family Dasyuridae; genus Sminthopsis; species Sminthopsis crassicaudata. The sequence goes on along the minus strand of NC_133620.1, from coordinate 230,998,006 downwards.
TCTCTGGACAAGAGTTAACAGCAACTGCCTGGAGACAACGGTTCGTTACAGGAAGAAGAATCTGTAGGAGAGATTTGAGTAGAAGACACAGCAGATCTCTTCCCAGAGAGTGATCCGGCAGCTTCTAGAGATGACAGCTCGCTACAGTTAACCACCACACAATATCATTTTTACTGTATACAATTTTCTCCTAGTTCTATTCATTTCACTTTGCATCAGTTCATGTAAGTCTTCCGCTTTGTTTTATTGGGTTTTGTTTTTGTTTTTGTTTTTGTTTTTTCTTGTGAAGAGGTAGAAATTTATTGGAATATAAATATTCAGAGAACGTATAAGATAGAAAATAACATATACAGAGTCTTGCTGTAAGAAGACATCTGAGGTATCCATCTGCCACTTAGGCTACCCAGGTGTTATCACATTTTTTTCCCTTAGAATAGATAAGATATGGGGTGGGAAAAGGAGGGGGCGCTGCTGCTTGCACTTGTAGTGCTTAGTGGTTTTCGTTCCTTCCCTAGTGCAGCTGCTCTCTTGTGCTGTGCTGATCGCCTCGGCCACTGTGATCAGCAGTGGGAAGGGAGACTCTGACTCTCCTATGGTAGAAACATCCACGGATCTCTGTGCAAATGCCTCTGGTCACAACATTCAAACAAGTCTCCAGACCACAGAGCTAGAGAGAAGAGAAAGCCAATTGGAGATCTCTCTTCTCTGGCAGTGCAACTGGAAAAATCCTTCTCCGTGACCTGAGGCCTCAACTATGCCATTGAGGGACAAAAAACACTGTCCCCCAAAAGCAGTATAGCGGAGTCGGAGTTCGGTTTATGATAAGCCGCATTTTATCAGGAAAGGGACCTTGATTTCCCAGGGGAAGAGTGAAACCCGAAATGGCACTTGCTCACACTTCCTTGTAGCATAGTCCATCAAAAAAATGTAAAGCAACTTGTTCAGCTATTCCCAAACTGATAAATATCCTGTCAATTTCCAGTTCATTGTCATCATTTAAAAAGCTGTTATAAATATTTTGTGTACATATAAGCCCTTTATTTTTTTTTTAAAATCTTGTTGGAATATATACAAGTAGTGATATATATATATATATATATATATATATATATATATATATATATATATATATATATATATATATATATATATCAAAGTCTACACATGATTTTATAGCCCTTTGGGACATAGTTCTAAATTGTTCTACAGAATGGATTACAATTTCATCAACTGTGCATAAGAATCTCAATTTTATTATATCCATTTAAACACTTATTTTCTTTTTCTGTCATATTAGTCAATTTAATAGATTAAGATAGCTCAGTTTATATTTCTTTAATTGATAGTGATTTAGAACTTTTTTCATATGCTTACAGATATCTTTGATTATTTCATCTGAAAACTAATCACATCATTTTACCATTTTTAATTAAGAAATTATTCTTATTTTTAAAAAATTGACTTAATTTTGTTTATACGTGAGAAGGACAGAATCTTGATAGATAAGTTGGAGGTTGTCATACTACAAGTGAAGTGAAATGCCAGAATTTAGGCAGTCGAATACAGATTTTGGGATATTTTGTATCACTATGATAAACAGTGATCAGAGTGAAAGAAAAAAACTGCCCACATTTGAGGTCTTGAAATTCCTGAGGGAACAGGCTAGAATGCAACAAAATAATAATCTGGGACTTCTGTTATTAAATTAATGATTACAATTGTTTCCCATTGTCAACCACATATAAATATCCAGAAAACCAAGAAGTTACAGCAATACAGATTATGTTCCTTCCCATAGAAAATAGTAAAGATCATATAGAACATTCTCCCATGCTATGTTACAAATTCTGTAATTAATGTCCAGTTAAATAGTTAATATATTTAATAGTTAAATTATTAATAGTTATAATATAATTAATAGTTAAATATTGATAATCATTGTCACATAGCTTGTAAGTGGTAGACATAGGATAAGGAATCAAAATTTTTTATTCTATGGTCATTGTAGTTGCTACTTTACTACAGAGATTTTAGTCAAGATCCAGTAGGAAACTGGAAAAGAAATCATCTTTCACTCCTAAACCCTCTTCTCTTCAAAAACTCTGTATTTCTCTTGGCACCATTATTGTTTCTGTCAACAGAAATTGCCTATTCAATTTGTCATCCTTGACATGTTTTTAATCCAATATATGTATGCATATGTATAGAATTATCTTGCTGCACAAGGAAAATCAAATCAAACTGGGAAAATGAGAAAGAAAATAAAATATAAGCAAATAACACAAATTCTATGTCATGAACTACACTCACTTCCCACAGTCCTCTCTTTGTGGATACATGACTTTCTTCATAATAAGATCATCAAAACTAGTCTGAATCATCTCATTGTTGAAGATAGCCACATCCCTCATAATTGATCATTGTATACAATATTGTTGTTGCCCTGCACAATGTTCTCCTGGTTCTGCTCATTTCACTTGCCAGCAATCCATGTAAGTCTCTACAGTCTCTCTGAAATTATCCTGCTTATTGTTTTTTACAGATCAATATTATTCCATAACATTCATATATCATTAGTTATTCAGCCATTTTCCAACTGATGGGCATCCACTCAGTTTACAGTTTCTTGTCACTACAAAAATGGCTGCCACAAACATTTTTTGCACATGTAGATCCCTTTCCCTCCTTTAAGATCTCTTTTCCATATAAGCCCAGCAGAAACAATGCTGTGTCAAAGGGTCTGCTCTCCAGAATGGCTGGATCTATTCAAAATTCCATCAATTCTCTCTAGCTCTGTGTTCTGGAGGCTATTGTGTGAATATTCTTGCACAGAGATCCGTGGATGCTTCTATGGCAGGAGAATCAGAGCCTCCCTTCCCATGCTGACGGCAGTGGCGGAGGTGATCAGCACAGTGCAGGAGCACAGCCGCAGCCAGACTGGGGAAGAAAGGAAAACCACTAAACTCTGCCTAAACTCTGAAAAGGTATACTTGAATCTAGGATAGCAGGATGCTTATACTTAAGCACCTACTCAGTGTGAGATAATGGTTCTCTAAAGATATACTTAATGTGATACAATGATGTAATGGTTGCACATGCTCAGTTACTGTAGTGATATAATCGTACTGAAGTATTTAAAGGCTGGGAGGATTGGGAAAGAGTCTCTCAGCCACAGACACAGAAGAAGTCTCACAAATACAAACACAAAGAAGACTCCAGACTTCATCTTTGACCATCCATCCTCGTGAGTCTCCTGTCTCCTTCACTCCTCCACTAAGACCAAGGACTCAAGCTGATCCTGAGGTCCTCCAGAGAGTTAGTATGGACATTACACAACAACAATGTATTAGTATGCCAGTTTTCTCACATCCCTTCCAATATTCATCATTATTTTTCCCCATCATCTTAGCCAAATTGATAGATGTGTAGTGATATCTCAGAGTTGTCTTAATTTGCATTTCTCTAAGCAATAATGAGTTAGAATAACATTTCATATGACTAGAAATGGTTTCAATTTCTTCAACTGAAAATTATTTGTGCATATCCTTTGGCCATTTATTAATTGGAGAATGGTTTGAATTCTTATTAATTTAAGTCAGTTGATCTATATATATTTAGAAATAAGGCCTTTATCAGAGTCTTTGAATGTAAAAATGTTTTCCCAGTTTATTGCTTCCCTTCTAATCTTGTCTGCATTAGTTTTCTTTGTACCAAATCTTTTTAACTTAATATATCTAAAATTATCAATTTTGTGATCAATAATAATCTCTATTTCTTCATTGGTCACAAATTCTTTCCTTCTTCACAGATGTGAGAGATAAACTATCCTAATTTATTTATAATATAACTCTTTATGTCTAGATCAAGAACCCATTTTGACCTTAGATTGGTATGCAATGTTAGGTATTAGTCGATGCTTATTTTCTGCTATACTAGTTTCCATTTTCACAGTAATTTTGTTAAATAGTGATTTCTTGTGCCAAAAAGTTGTGGTCTTTTGGTTTGTCAAAAACTAGATTGCTATAGTCATGGACTATTTTGTCCTGTGAACCTGATCTATTCTACTAATCAATTACTTTATTTCTTAGCTAGTACCAAATGGTTTTGATGACCACTGCTTTATATTATAATTTTAGAACTGGTACAACTAGGCCACTTTCCATTTGCACTTTTTCTTTAATTCCCTGGAAATTTTTAACATTTGTTCTTCTAGATGAACTTTATTATTTTTCTAGATCAATAAAATAATTTTATAGGAGTTTGATAAGTATAGCATTAAATAAGTAGATTAAATTAGGTAATATTGCCAGTATTATTATATTTGCAAAAATATTGGCCACCTTCATTAGCAATTTTTTTTTTTATTAATTCCCTTGAAATTCTTGACTTTTTGTTCTTCCAGATGAACTTTGCTACTATTTTTTCTGTATCTATAAAATAATTTCTTGGGAGTTTGATTGGTATGGCACTAAATAAGAAGATTAATTTAAGTAGTATTGTCATTTTTATTATATTTGATTGGCCTATTCATATTCCAATTGATTAGATCTGAATTTATTTGTGAGGAAAGTGTTTTGAAGTTGTGTTCACATAGTTCCTGAATTTCCCTTGGCAGACCAATTCCCAAATATTTTATACTATTGACAGTTGTTTCAAATGGAATTTCTTTTTGTATCTGTTGCTGACTTTGTTAATAATATATAAAAATGCTGATGATTTATATGGGTTTATTTTGTTTCCTGCAACATTGCTAAAGTTGTGATTTTTTTCTAGTGATTTTTTAAATGGATTCTTTAGGGTTCTCTAACTGTACTATCATATCATCTGCAAAGAATGATAATCTGGTTTCCTCATGACCTATTCTAATTCATTTAATATCTTTTTTTTTTCTTCTCTTATTGCTAAAGCTAACATTTCTAATGCAATACTGAATAGTAATGGTGATAGTGGACAGCCTTGTTTCACTCCTTTTCTCATTGGGAATGTATCTGGTTTATGCCCATTATATGTGATACCTGCTGGTGGTTTTAAATATATGCTACTGATCATTTTAAGGAAAAGTTATTTATTCCTATACTTTAGTGTTTTTACTAGGAATGAGTGTTGGATTCTATCAAATGCTTTTTCTGCATCTTTTGAGATAATCATATGATTGCATTTTCTTTGACAGTACATATAAATAGGGATTTTTTTTTACATTATCCCTTGTACTCCCTTCTGTTCCGAATTTTTCCCCTCCTTCCCTCTACCCCTCCCCTAGATGGCAGGCATTCGCATACATATTAAATATCTTATAGTATATCTTAGATACAATATAAATGTGCAGAACCAAATTTTGTAGTTGTTGTTGTTGCAAAGGAAGGACTGTATTCAGAAGCTAAAAATAATCTGGGAAGAAAAACAAAACAAAACAAACAAACAAACAACAACAACAACAAAAAAAAAAAACAATGCTCACAGTTTAGACTCATTTCCCAGTGTTCCTTTTCTGGATGTAGCTGATTCTGTCCATCATTGATCAATTGGAATTGAATTAGCTCTTCTCTATGTTGAAGATATCCACTTCCATCAGAATACATCCTCATACAGTATCATTGTTGAAGTGTATGATGATCTCCTACTTCTGCTCATTTCACTCAGCATCAGTTGATGTAAGTCTCTCCAAGCCTCTCTGAATTCCTCCTGTTGATCATTTCTTACAGAACAATAATATTCCATAACATTCATATACCATAATTTACCCAACCATTCTCCAATTGATGGACATCCATTCATCTTCCAGCTTCTAGCCACTATGAAAAGGGCTGCCACAAACATTTTGGCACATACATGTCCCTTTCCCTTCTTTAGGATTTCCTTGGGATATAAGCCCAGTAGTAGTATGGCTGGGTCAAAGGGTATGCACATTTTGAAAACTTTTTGGGCATAATTCCAGATTGCTCTCCAGAATGGTTGCATTCTTTCACAACTCCCCTAACAATGCATCAGTGTCCCAGTTTTCCCACAGCCCCTCCAACATTCATCATTATTTCTTCCTGTCATCTTAGCCAATCTGACAGGTGTGTAATGATATCTCAGAGTTGTCTTAATTTGCATTTCTCTGATCAATAGTGAATTGGAACACTCTTTCATATGAGTGGAAATAGTTTTAATTTTGTCATCTGAAAATTGTCTGTTTATATCCTTTGACCATTTATCAAATGGAGAATGGCTTGATTTCTTATAAATTAAAGTCAATCCTCTGTATATTTTGGAGATAAGGCCTTTATCAGAACCTTTAACTATAAAAATGTTTTCCCAATTTGTTACTTCCCTTCTAATCTTGTTTATATTAGTTTTGTTTGTGCAGAAACTTTTTAATTTAGTGTAATCAAAATTTTCTATTTTGTGATCAATAATGGTCTCTAGTTCTCCCTTGGACACAAACTCCTTCCTCCTCCACAAGTCAGAGAGGTAAACCATCCCATGTTCCTCCAATTTATTTATGATATCATTCTGTATGCCTAAATCTTGGACCCATTTTGATCTAATCTTAGTATGTGGTGTTAAATGTGGGTCCATGCCTAGTTTATGCCATACTAATTTCCAGTTTTCCCAGCAGTTTTTGTCAAATAATGAATTCTTATCCCAAAATTTGGGATCTTTGGGTTTGTCAAACACTAGATTGCTATTTTTATTCACTATCTTGCCCTGTGAACCTAACCTATGCCACTGATCAACTAGTCTATTTCTTAGCCAATACCAAATGGTTTTGATGACTGCTGCTTTATAATACAGTTCTAGATCAGGTACAGCTAGACCACCTTCACTTAATTTTTTTTCAATACTTCCCTTAAACTTCTTGACCTTTTGTTGTTCCATATGAATTCTGTTGTTATTTTTTCTAGGTTATTAAAATAGTTTCTTGGAAGTCTGATTGGTATAGCACTAAATAAATAGAGTAGTTTAGGGAGTATTGTCATCTTAATTATATTCGCTCGGCCTATCAAGAGCAGTGAATGTTTTTCCAATTATTTAAATCTGACTTTATTTTTGTGGCAAGTGTTTTGTAATTTTGCCCATATAATTCCTTACTCTCCTTTGGTAGATATATTCCCAAATATTTTATACTATCGACCATTATTTTGAATGGAATTTCTCTTTGTATCTCTTGCTGTTGGATTGTGTTGGTAATGTATAAGAATGCTGAGGATTTATGTGGATTTATTTTGTATCCTGCCACTTTGCTAAAATTCTGAATTATTTCTAATAGCTTTTTAGCAGAGTCTTTGGGGTTCTCTAAGAATACCATCATGTAATCCATTTCATTTAGATTATAAAATTTATTGGCATATTGTTTGACAAAATAACTTCCAATTATTGCTATAATTTCTTCTTCATTGGTGGAAAGTTCTCCCTTTTCATTTTTGAGACTAGCAATTTGATTTTCTTCTTTTCTTTTTCTAATCAAATTAAGTAGTTATCTATTTTGTTGTTTTTTTTTTCCATAAAACCAACTCAGGTTTATTTATTAATTCAATAGTTTTCTTATTTTCAGTTTTATTGAACTCCCCTTTTATTTTCTGAATTTCAAATTTGGTATTTAATTGAGAGTTTTTGATTTGTTCTTTTTCTAGCCTTTTTAGTTGTAACCCCAGTTCATTGATCTCTTTCTCTATTTTATGCAAGTAAGTATCTAAAGATATAACATTTCCCTTTATAGCCACTTTGACTGCATCCCACAAATTTTAGTATGTTGTCTCATTGTATTGATTTTCTTGGATGAAGTTGCTATTGTGATTATGATTTGCCATTTCACCCATTCATTGTTTAGGATTAGATTATATAATTTCCAATTAACCTTTGGTCTATTTTCTCCTGGCCTTATATTGTATGTGATTTTTATTGCATCATGAACAGAAAAAAAAATGCATTTACTATTTTTTGCCTTTCTACATTTGATTTTGAGGGTTTTATGCCCTAATACAAGGTCAATTTTTGTATAGGTTCTATGAAACACTGAGAAAAAAAAAATAAAACTCCTTTTTATCTCCATTCAATTTTCTCCAAAGACCTATCATATTTAACTTTTCTAACCTCTTTAACTTCTTTCTTATTTATTTTGTGGTTCAATTTATCTAGTTCTGAGAGAGCAAGGTTGAAATCCCCCACTAGTATAAGTTTGCTGTCTATTTCTTCTTGCATCTCTCTTAACTTCTCCTCTAGGAATTTGGATGTTATACCATTTGGTGCATATATGTTTATTATTGATATTGCTTCATTAACTATAGTACCCTTTAGTAAAATATAGTTTCCTTCCTTATATCTTTTAATTTGGTCTATCTTTGCTTTTACTTGATCTGATTGAGATCAGGATTGCTACCCCTGCTATTTTTTACTTCACCTGAAGCATAATAGATTCTGCTCCAGCTCTCTATATTCACTCTTTATGTATCTCTCTGCTTTAAACATGTTTCTTGTAAACAACATGTTATAGGATTTTGGCTTTTAATCCAGTCTGCTATCTGCTTCTGTTTTATGGGAGAGTTCATCTATTCACATTCACAAATAAAATAACTAATTCTGTATTTCCTGCCATATTATTTACCCTATATTATACTCTTCTCTTCACCCCCCCCAGTATTTTGCTTCCCTTTTTTACACCTTTTCCCTAATATATTTGTTTTCCCTTCTAGAAGTTTTTCCTTTTCTTTTCCCCTTTTCCTTCCCACTTCCCTATAAGGTGAGACAAGTTTCTTTGTGAAATCAAATGTGTCTGATATTCTCTCTTTAAGCCAAATCTAATGAAGTAAGATTCACACAATACTCATCCCCTTCCCTTCTTTTCTTCAATTATAATAGATCTTCTGTCTCTTCATGAAATGTAATTTCCCTTATTTTACCTCTTTTTTCCAGTATGATTGAGGGTTCTTTTTCAGGTTATCATAATAAAATCAAATTATACCTGCACTCTCAAAGTATACCAATAACAGAATTATAGTTCTCAAGAGTTCTTAACTTTTTATGTTTTATGTTTTTTCGTGAATTCTGTGTTTTGAGAATGAATTTTTTTCAACTCTTTTCATTAGAAATAGGAGAAATTCACCTATATCATTGAATGTCCATCTTCTCCCCTGAAAGATAATGCTCATTTTAGCGGGATAGCTTATCCTTGGCCACAATCCCAGTTTCTTTGCTTTTTAGAATTCCAAGCCCTTTGATTCATTAATATAGAAGGTTCTAGGTCCTGGGTAATCCTAATTAAATGTTCCTTGGCATTTAAATTGTTTCTTGTTGGCTGCTTAGAAAATATTTTCCTTGGTGTAATAGTTCCAAAATTTAGCCACAATATTCCTTGGGGATTTAATTTTGGGATCACTTTCAGGAAGTGATCTACAAATTCTTTCAATGGCTGTGTCACCTTCTGCTTCTAAGATTCAGGGGAGTTTTCCTTTATGATTTCCTGTAAGATAATGTCTCTTTTCATCATGTTTTCGGGATGGCCAATAATACTTAACTCGTCTCTCCTAGATCTATTTTCTATGTCAATTGTTTTTCCTAGGAGGTATTTAATATTTTATTCTATTTTTTTTCCATTTTTTTTATTTTTGTTTGACTGATTCTTGAAGTATTATATAGTCATTCACTTCTATTTGCTCAGTTCTAATTTTTAGTGTATTACTTTCTTCCATTATCGTTTCCTAAAGTTTTTTTTGTAAATTTTATGTATTATTATATGTGCATAATTATAAATAAACATTGAGAATCATGGAATTTTAGCAATTTGCTTCATTTTACAAATGAGGAAGTTGAGGTCTGAAAATGTTCACTTTTATTAGGGCCAGGATTAAAACCTGGGTCTCATAACGGCCCCAGTGCTTTATCTAAAATGTTATTTTGCACTTTCTTTTTTTAAATTTAAATTTATGATTTTCCTAATTAATAAGTATTTTACCATACCGTTCCCCATCCTTGAACAATAAAAAATAAAATCTAGATAATGCATAAGAAAAATTAATTAGAACAAACTCCCACATTGGCCATGTACAAAAATGCATATCCAATTCTGTATTTTAAGTCCTCTTCAGGCTTCTGGAATCATGGTTTGTTGTTATATTAATCTTGGTTTTAAAGACTTTCAATGTTGTTTTTCTTTTTCTTTTTTTTTATTAATTTGTATAATTATAGCATTTTCTTTGACAGTACATATACATAGGGATTTTTTTTTTTTACATTATCCCTTGTACTCCCTTCTGTTCCGAATTTTTCCCCTCCTTCCCTCTACCCCTCCCCTAGATGGCAGGCATTTGCATACATATTAAATATCTTATATTATATCTTAGATACAATATAAATGTGCAGAACCAAATTTTGTAGTTGTTGTTGTTGCAAAGGAAGGACTGTATTCAGAAGCTAAAAATAATCTGGGAAGAAAAACAAAACAAAACAAACAAACAAACAACAACAACAACAACAACAACAACAAACAATGCTCACAGTTTAGACTCATTTCCCAGTGTTCTTTTTCTGGATGTAGCTGATTCTGTCCATCATTGATCAATTGGAATTGGATTAGCTCTTCTCTATGTTGAGGATATCCACTTCCATCAGAATACATCCTTATACAGTATCATTGTTGAAGTGTATAATGATCTCCTACTTCTGCTCATTTCACTCAGCATCAGTTGATGTAAGTCTCTCCAAGCCTCTCTGTATTCATCCTGTTGGTCATTTCTTACAGAACAATAATATTCCATAACATTCATATACCATAATTTACCCAACCATTCTCCAATTGATGGACATCCATTCATTTTCCAGTTTCTAGCCACTACAAAGAGGGCTGCCACAAACATTTTGGCACATACATGTCCCTTTTGCTTCTTTAGGATTTCCTTGGGATATAAGCCCAGTCGTAGCACTGCTGGGTCAAAGGATATTCACATTTTGAAAACTTTTTGGGCATAATTCCAGATTGCTCTCCAGAATGGTTGCATTCTTTCACAACTCCCCCAACAATGCATCAGTGTCCCAGTTTTCCCACAGCCCCTCCAACATTCATCATTAATTCTTCCTGTCATCTTAGCCAATCTGACAGGTGTGTAATGGTATCTCAGAGTTGTCTTAATTTGCATTTCTCTGAACAATAGTGATTTGGAACACTCTTTCATATAAGTGGAAATAGTTTGACCATTTTTCAATTGGAGAATGGCTTGATTTCTTATAAATTAAAGTCAATCCTCTGTATATTTTGGAGATAAGGCCTTTATCAGAACCTTTAACTGTAAAAATGTTTTCCCAATTTGTTAATTCCCTTCTAATCTTGTTTGTGTTAGTTTTGTTTGTGCAGAAACTTTTTAATTTGATGTAATCAAAATTTTCTATTTTGTGATCAATAATGGTCTCTAGTTCTCCCTTGGACACAAACTCCTTCCTCCTCCACAAGTCAGAGAGGTAAACCATCCCATGTTCCTCCAATTTATTTATGATATCATTCTGTATGCCTAAATATTGGACCCATTTTGATCTAATCTTAGTATGTGGTGTTAAATGTGGGTCCATGCCAGTTTTCCCAGCAGTTTTTGTCAAATAATGAATTCTTATCCCAAAATTTGGGATCTTTGGGTTTGTCAAACACTAGATTGCTATTTTTATTCACTATCTTGCCTTGTGAACCTAACCTATGCCACAGATCGACTAGTCTATTTCTTAGCCAATACCAAATGCTTTTGGTGATTGCTGCTTTATAATACAGTTCTAGATCAGGTACAGCTAGACTACCTTCACTTAATTTTTTTTTCATTACTTCCCTTAAAATTCTTGACCTTTTGTTGTTGCATATGAATTCTGTTGTTATTTTTTCTAGGTTATTAAAATAGTTTCTTGGAAGTCTGATTAGTATAGCACTAAATAAATAGATTAGTTTAGGGAGTATTGTCATCTTAATTATATTCGCTCGGCCTATCCAAGAGCACTGAATGTCTTTCCAATTACTTAAATCTGACTTTATTTTTGTGGCAAGTGTTTTGTAATTTTTCTCATATAATTCCTGACTATTCTTTGGTAGATGGATTCCCAAATACTTTATACTCTCATCATTTGTTTGGAATGGAATTTCTCTTTGTATCTCTTGCTGTTGCATTTTGTTGGTGATATATAAGAATGCTGAGGATTTATGTGGATTTATTTTGTATCCTGCCACTTTGCTAAAATTCTGAATTATTTCTAACAGCTTTTTAGCAGAGTCTTTGGGTTTCTCTAAGTATACCCATCATGTCATCTGCAAAGAGTGATAGTTTGATTTCCTCATTTCCTACTCTAATTCCTTGAATCTCTTTCTCGGCTCTTATTGCCGAGGCTAGCGTTTCTAGTACTATATTGAATAGTAATGGCAATAGTGGGCAACCTTGTTTCACTCCTGATCTTACTGGGAAAGGTTGCAGTTTATTGCTATTGCATATTATGCTTACTGACGGTCTTAAATGTATGCTCCTGATTATTCTAAGGAATAATCCATTTATTCCTATACTCTCAAGAGTTTTTAGTAGGAATGGATGTTGGATTTTGTCAAATGCTTTTTCTGCATCTATTGAGATGATCATATGTTTTTTATTAATTTGATTATTAATATGGTCAATTATACTAATAGTTTTCCTAATATTAAACCAGCCCTGCATTCCTGGAATAAATCCTACTTGATCATAGTGTATTATCCTGGGAATGATTTTCTGAAGTCTTTTTGCTAATATCTTATTTAAGATTTTAGCACCAATATTCATTAAGGAAATTGGTCTATAATTTTCTTTCTCAGTTTTCGATCAACCTGGTTTAGGTATCAGTACCATGTCTGTGTCATAAAAGGACTTTGATAGGACTCCTTCATCCTCTATTTTTTCAAATAATTTATATAACATTGGGGCTAATTGTTCTTTAAACTGTTTGGTAGAATTCACATGTAAATCCATCTGGTCCAGGGGATTTTTTCCTGGGGAGTTGATTAACAGCTTGTTCTATTTCTTTTTCTGAAATGGGACTATTTAAGCAATTCATTACCTCCTCTGTTAATCTAGGAAACCTATATTTTTGGAGGAAGTCATCCATTTCACTTAAGTTATCAAATTTATTGGCATAAAGTTGGGCAAAGTAACTCCTTATTATTTCTCTAATTTCCTCTTCATTGGTGGAAAGTTCCCCCTTTTCATTTGTAAGACTAACAATTTGATTTTCCTCTTTCTTTTTTCTGATCAGATTTGCCAAAGGTTTATCTATTTTATTGGCTTTTTCATAAAACCAACTCTTGGTTTTATTTATTAATTCAATAATTTTTTTTACTTTCAATATTATTGATTTCTCCTTTTATTTTTTGTATTTCAAGTTTAATTTTTGGTTGGGGGATTTTAATTTGGTCTTTTTCTAGCCTTTTAAGTTGTAAGCCCAATTCGTTAATCTTCTCTTTCTCTATTTTCTTCAAATAAGCCTCTAAAGATATAAAATTTCCCCTTATTACTGCTTTAGCTGCATCCCACAGATTTTGGTATGATGTCTCATCATTGTCATTATCTTGGGTGAAATTATTAATTGTTTCTATAATTTGCTGTTTCATCCAGTCATTCTTTAAGATGAGATTATTCAGTTTCTAATTACTTTTTGGTCTATTTACCCCTAACTTTTTACTGAATGTAGCTTTTATTTCATTGTGGTCTGAGAAGAAGGCATTTATTATTTCTGCCTTCCTACATTTAATTTTGAGATCTTTATGTCCTAATATATGGTCAATTTTTGTATAGGTTCCATGAACTGCTGAGAAGAAAGTATATTCCTTTCTATTGCCATTCAGTTTTCTCCAAAGGTCTATCATACCTAGTTTTTCTAATGTTCTATTTACTTTTTTAATTTCTTTCTTGTTTGTTTTGTGGTTTGATTTGTCTAAATCTGAGAGTGCAAGGTTGAGATCTCCCACTATTATAGTTTTACTGTCTATTTCTTCTTGCAACTCGCTTAACTTTTCCTTTAGAAAGTTAGATGCTATACCACTTGGTGCATATATGTTTAGTATCGATATGGCTTCATTATTTATGCTACTTTTCATCAGGATATAGTTTCCTTCCTTATGTCTTTTAATTAGATCAACTTCTGCTTTTGCTTGATCTGAGATAAGGATAGCTACCCCTGCTTTTTTGGCTTTACCTGAAGCATAATAGATTCTGCTCCAACTTTTTACCTTTACTCTATATGTATCTCCCTGCTTTAAGTGTGTTTCCTGTAAACAACATATTGTAGGGTTCTGATTTTTGATCCAGTCTGCTATCCATCTCCGTTTGATGGGAGCGTTCATCCCATTCACATTTATAGTTAAAATTACTAATTCTGTATTTCCTGCCATCATATTATCCCCAGATTATGCTTTTTCCCTTGACCCCCCCTTAAACCCTTCTACAATATTTAATTTATAGATCCCCCTTGTGACGCGCAGCCCTCCCTTTTTTTTTTTTAGTATCCTTCCCCCCTCCCTCCACGTCCCTTCCCTTATTCTCCTTTTCCTTTTCCCTTTTCCTCTCCCCCCTTTTAATGATGTGATAGAGAATTCTCTGAAAAACAAATATGATAATTATTTACTCTTTGAGCCTCTTCTGATAGAGTAAGATTTACACAATGATTCTCCCCCTCTCTAAATTCCCTCAATTATGGTGTATTTTCTATGCCTCTTCCTGGGATGTAGTTTCCCTCTTTTTATCACACCCTCCCCTTTTTCTGATACTACCCCCTTCCCTTTACTACACCCCCTCCTTTTTTTCCTTTTATATCAGTAAAATCAAATTATCCATTCGTACTTTCTATATACCCACAACAGAGATATAGTTCTCAAGAGTTCTGTGTACCTTTTTCTTTTTCTCTTCCGTCTTGTGGATGTAGATCAAATTTTTTGTTTAAGTCTGGTTTTTTTCTTAGAAACATATGGAATTCCTCTATTTCATTGAATGACCATCTTCTTCCATGGAAAAATATGCTAAACTTAGCTGGATAGTTTATTCTTGGTTGCAATCCTTGATCTTTTGCCTTACTGAATATCAGGTTCCAGGCCCTTCTATCTTTTAACATGGAGGCAGCCAGATCTTGAGTGACCCTTATTGTGGCACCTTGGTATTTAAATTGTTTTTTTCTAGCTGCTTGCAGGATTTTCTCCTTTGTGTGGTAATTCTGCAGCTTAGCCACAATATTCCGTGGTGTTCTTTTTTTAGGGTCTATTTCAGAAGGAGTTCAATGAATTCTTTCAACATCTACTTTCCCCTCTGTTTCTATTATCTCTGGAAAGTTCTCTTTGATAATTTCCTGTAAAATAGAATCTAGGCTCTTTTTTTGGTCATAATTTTCAGGAAGTCCAATGATCCGCAGATTATCTCTCCTAGATCTATTTTCCAGGTCTATAGATTTTCCCAGTAAGTATTTGATGTAATTCTCCTGCTTTTCATTTTTTTTTTTTGTTTTGTTTGACTGATTCTTGGGTTCTCAATGAATCATTCATTTCTATTTGTTCCATCCTGACTTTTAAGGAGCTTACACAGTGGCGTGTATCTTCTCCTCCATCTTGGCTCCTCCTCGCCCAAAGTTTTATAGTTCTTAAGCACAGGTCCAGATTTCTCTCTAAAATAGTTGGATCATTTCACAACTCCACCAGTTTTTCCTCATTCCCTCCAACTTTTATCATCTTTTCCCATTATATTAGTCAATGTGAGCGATATGAAATAGTATCTCAAAGTTGTTTTAATTTGCATTTTTCTAATAAATAGTGATTTAGAACATTTTTGCATATGAATACAGATGGCTTTAATTTTATCATCTGAAAATGTTCATGTCCTTTGACTATTTGTCAATTGGGAAATGACTTGTATTCTCATAAATTTGATAAAATTCATTATATATTTTGGAAATTAAGCCTTCATCAGAAATACTGGGTTTAAAGATTTTTCCCAGTTTTTTACTTTCCTTTTAATCTTGTTTCTGTTGATTTTCTTTGTGCGAAACCTTTTTAATTTATTGTAATCAAAGTTAGCCATTTTGCCTTTCATCATATTCTCTAGTTCTTTAGTCATAAATCCCCTACTTCTCCAAAGATCTCTTCCTTGCTCTCCTAATTTGTTAATGGTATCATCCTTTATGCCTCAAACATGTAGCCACTTTAACATAATCCAGATGAAGCTCCAAAGGGAGATATGAGCTGGTCCCCAATTCACAAGTGTTTCTTGAAAAATTGCATAAAAGATCTTAAAAGAGAGAAGAAAAATGGGGAAATGAAATGAAATCATTTCAAGAAGGAATGGGAAAAATGTATAATGCCTTCCAAAATATATGAGAAAAAGATAACAATTCACTGAAAAACAAAATTTATGAAATATAAAAAAATGCAATGAACAAAATAATTCAATTAGCCAAATACAAAAGGGGCTAAAAATTAGAATCGAATAAATGAATGTTAATGTTTCAATAAGACTCAAGAATCAGTTAAACAAAAATAAAAATATAAAATACCTCCTAGGAAAAACAACTGACCTGGAAAATAGATCTAGGAGAAACAATCTAAGGATTATTGGACTTACTGAAAATGATGAAAAAAAAATAGCCTAGCATTATCTTACAAGAAACCATAAAGGAAACTGTCCTGATGTTTTAGAATCAGAAGGTAAAATTGGCCTTGAAAGAATTCACCAATCACCACCTGAAAAAGACCTCAAAAGAGACCTCACAGAATATTATGGTTAAATGTCAGTAATATCCCAACAAGGAAAGGATATTTCAACCAGCCAGAAACAATTTAAATACTGAGGAGCCACAATTAAGACAACTCTGAGATACTACTACACACCTCTCACATTGGTTAAGATGACAGGAAGTGATAATAATGAATGTTGGAAGGGATATTGGAAAACTAAGACACTGATTGTGAACAAATTCAACCCATTCTGGAGAGTAATTTGGAACTATGCTCAAAAAGTTATCAAACTGTGCATACCCTTTGACCCAGCAGTGTTTCTTTTGGGCCTGTATCACAAAGAGATCTTAAAGGAAGGAAAAGGACCCACATGTGCAAAAATGTTTGTGGCAAGCCTTTTCATAGTGGCAAGAAACTGGAAACTGAGTGGATGCCCATCAGCTGGAGAATGACTGAATAAATTATGATATATGAATGCTATGGTGTATTATTGTTCTATAAGAAATGTTCAGGAGGATGATTTTAAGTAAACCTGGAGAGATTTACATGAACTGATGCTAAGTAAAATTAGCAGAATTAGGAGAACATTTTACTCAGCAACATCAATATTATAGGGTAGTCAATTCTTATGAATGTGACTCCAGCAATAAAACGATTGATGTCACTTCCAATTATCTTATAATGAAGAGAGCCCTCTACACCCAGAGAGAGGACATGGGAACTGAATGTGAATCACAACATAATATTCTCACTATTTTTGTTGTTGTTTGCTTGTATTTTGTTTTCTTCTTTTCTTTTCTTTTTGATCTGATTTTTCTTGTGCAGCAAGAGAATTGTATAAATATATTTAAGCATATTGGATTTAATATAGATTTTAACATGTATAACATAACTTGGATCACTTGAATCTAGGGGAGGGGATTGGGAAAAGGAGGTAAATATCTGAAACACAAGGCTATACAAGGGTCAATATTGAAAAATTATACATGCATATGTTTGGAAAATAAAATGCTTGATCTACACTCTGTTCCTTATCAGGAAGGGTCTTTGTTCCCTTGAGAACAGAATTGATATTGTTCTTTAGGGTCCTTGATTCTTTGTGGCTGAAAGTGATACTATTACTCAGGGGACCTTCTACCTCCTGGCTAAAAATGCTCCTCTTCTTGCTGAAATTATTACCCAGAAGTTGGTATAAGTAATGGAGTTCCCAAATAATTATCAGGTCTTAGGTTCACTGAAGTCTCCTAATATCTCTTTCTAACCAGTTTTCAGGTCCCTTTATCATCTCTGACTTTAATGTTATTATAACTGCTACTAGTTCTTTTGCCAACACATATTCCCACCATTGGAGTTTTATCCACATGAGTTATAAGTCAATCTTCCCACCACAACCCTCCTCCTCCAAGGATCTCTCTTTCAGACTTCCTAAGTTGTCCTGGAACTACAATAATATCTTACCTTGATCTTTAGTTGACTGTTCTACATTAGAATTGTTTATCTGAGGTATTATATTAAACATTTCTATTTTTGTTTTTGTTTTTAGAGTAGAATGTTGGAAGAACTCGAGTGCTTCTGCAATTCCACTATCTTTGCTCTTCCCCAATTTCTCAATTTCTGAGAAATATGTGTTCATATTGAAAATTTAACTTTCAGTTCTCCTTAGCCAATGCAAGCTGAATCCTGTCCTTCCATGATCCTGTAGCTTAAAAGCAGAAAAAGTGATATAATTTAAAGAGTTATTATTTTAATACTACTAGAAAGATCCTATTTCAGATCTACTAGACAAATTGTTTTTTTTTATAAAAATGACAAAACTAACCAAACTTAACTCTAGCAAATATTAGAACTGGGAAATTCTGAGTTAGCAAGAGATTCAATAAATGACTTAATAGACCCTGTCTCTGATTTCCATGGTACTGTGATTGATACATTGTATATTTTGGCTGTCTGAACTGAAGGCCACCTTAACTTCGTCAAATCCTTTATTCTGTTGGAGGTTCATATATTGGTTTTATGCACTCAGTAAATTAAAGAATCACTAAAGCTTTTAGGAAAAGGGAAACCTTTACTATTTACTACTATTCTGAGGGCAATACTATAGGTTGCTGCTGTTTTTACAAAAATACTTTAGTACCTGGGGAGGGGGGGCGGAAGCAGCTCTGAACTGTATTTTAACTTTTGAATAGTGACTAAGCAGAGCTTTATCCAATACAGCCAAAACTGTAATTGCAAGGATTATGCTTAAATTATAAAAATAATAAGTGTTAGAAATTACAAATGTTTCATAACATTTGGAATGCCATGACTGTTTATATTATTAGGGAATTAGCTTTTGAAATTAGTTTTGTAAAGAAGGTGCCTAATGTTAATGGTTTGTTTAATACAAAATATTTCTTGGATAAGCTCCAGTTAAAATTTAATTCTGTGTGCTACATGTGTAGGATGAAATGTGGAAATGAGACAATAATCAGCTAATTCTCCTTCAGTTATATTAATTTTTGAGAATTTTTTTCACTCTATCTCTAATTATCTGGATAGTTTGATATTATGTATTCAAATATTTGCTTAGAAACAATTTTAGAGATAAAATAAAAAGGAAAGAGTATAGAGGGGATTCAAATAGTAAATGTCTTAAATCTACTAAGTATTTTTCCAGTCCCATCATGGAGTTGATAATTATTTGATTTTATACCTCCCTAATTAATTTATTATCCCAATCACAATAGCACCTTTCTGAAGAATGATCATCCCTTCTCAAAAGTCCTATGGTTTCCTTAGTCTTTCAATTGGGAACTTGGCTTCATATTCTTTTTTAATATTATCTTATTTTTCACAATTACATGTAAAAACAATTGTAACATTAATTTTAAAATTTGAGTTCAAACTCTTTCACTCTTTACTTTGCTGATATTAATTACATGTGCAACCATGAAAAATGTATTTCCATGTTAGGCATGTTGTGAAAGAAGATGCTGACAAAAACAAAAATAAAGTGAAAAATAGTATCTGCATTCAAACTTTGTTTCATATTTTACTGAAAGAATGAGGGCCTTCACTGAGAATTCCACCTTCAGATCTAGATCTCCATCATTCAAATATATTCTACCATTATTTCCTTCTTCACTCTTTTCACAAAATGAATTGTGAAGGGAATTTTTTATCTTTATCAAGGGAAACCTTTTAATGTGCTCATGATCCTATTCCATCTTGTCTTCTCTGACAGATTAGTCCTCATTTTCACGGTGATTCCCTCACTTATCTTCAGTTTATATCTGTTTTTATATCTGTCTACTAAATGCTTCTTATTTGCTTACAAATATGTCCATGTCTCAGATCCTTTCTCCTGCTTTCACAACATCACTTGATCCATTTATTCATGCTAGATATCACACTGTATCTTTTCTCCCTTTTGTGGCTAAACTCCTCTAGAATGCCATTTGCAATATATGTTTCCATTACTCTTTAACTCTTTTCTTAATTCTTGACAATCTTACTGCCAACTTCATTCAAATGAAACTACTCTGTACAAATTTAATTAAGGAATCTAATAGTCTTTTTTTGAAAATTTTCTTCTCAATCTCTTTGCAGACTTTGATGCTGTCGTTTACTTTTTTCTCCTTGTTATTTCCTTTTATCTAAGTTTTCATGATGCTGTACTCTCAGAAATCTTTTCTGAATCGTCAACAAGATCATCCTTGGATTTTCCACAGGACTCTTCTCTCTTCTCTCCTCACCTTTCCTCCCTTCTTCTCTTCTTTTTCTACTTTTTTTCCTCTAAATTATTTCTCTTAGTGATCTAATCAACTCCCATAGTTTCAATTATCATTTCTATCCTGATTATTCTTTTTTATTAAGGATTTTTATTTAAAACATATGCATGAGTAATTTTTCAACATTGACTCTTGCAAAACCTTCTGTTCCAAATTTTCCCCTCTTTTCCCCCACCCCCTCCCCTAGATATGGTCCAATACATTTTAAATATGTTAAAATATATGTTAAATCCAATATATGTATACATATTTATATGGTTATCTTGCTGCACAAGAAAAATTAGATCAAGAAGGAAAAAAAAACTGAGGAAGAAAACAAAATGCAAGCAAACAACAACAGAAAGAGTGAAAATGCTATGTTGTGGTCCACACTCAGTCCCCACAGTCCTCTCTCTCTGGGTGTATATGGTTCTCTTCACTGAACAATTGGAACTGGTTTGAATTATCTCGTTTTTGAAGAGAGCCATGTCCATCAGAATTGATCGTTGTATAATCTTGTTGTTGCTGTGTGTAATGATCTCTTGTTTCTGCTCATTTCACTTAACATTAGTTCATGTAAGTCTCTCCAGGCCTCTCTGAAATCATCCTGTTGGTCATTTCTTACAGAACAATAATATTCCATAACATTCATATACCACAATTTATTAAACCATTCTTCAATTGATTATCCTGATTATTCTTAAATCTACCTATACAGTCCTAATCTCTCTGCTTCCTTCCACCTTTTCAATTCTGTGTATTAGACATCACAAACTAGATATGCCTTATAGATCTAAAACATTTTAACTTGTTCATAACTTATCAACATGTTCATAATTTATCTTTTCTCAAAAAACTCTATCATGCTCCTAATATCTCTTTTGCTTTTAAAGATAATATTGTTCTTCCAGTCAGCCAGACTCATAACTTAGGTGTTATATTTCACTTCAAACCCTTACACCCTTCCCAGGGCTATTCATCCATCATTGGTATCCATCTTTCATCCAGTTCTTACCTGTGGTTTCAAGAAGCTGTACCATGTGTAGCAACCACACTTTGGTAAATGTCTCAGCACATGTGTTGACGCAGTTTGAGGTTAACCTTAAATCTATTGATGAATCAGGGGCACATCTATATCAGCATAATACATCCCATAGTGATATGGGCAGATAAGAACAATTTATTCCACCATCATTGAAGACAACTGACACAGATGTTGTGAAGTAAATTTTAGTTTAGTTTAGTTTTGTTTTGTTTTCTTTTTCCCTTTCCACTGGGCTTTGATGATTCTGGAAGAGAAACTGAGATAGAAGACTGCAGTTCTGACTCATTTAAATCCAAGTCATGCAAAAGTCAAGACTACAACATGATATTATTGTTCCTCTTTGAAAAAATTTGAGTCATGTTATTTCTACCTTTTATAATATCTGTAATATTTATCATTATTTTCTTCTGACCCTTCCACCAACTTATTTCAGGCCTAGTGAAAAATCTGTTTCTCAAAGTTTCTTTCAACTCCAATACAAATTCCACTGAGTTATCAAAATAATCTTCTATGACACTCTTTTATCCAGTCACCCACTCTACCTCATAGTACCTTCCTACAATATCAAAGAAAAAATATATTGACATTTAAAATTTTTCCCCAATTTACCATACTTCATATTGTGGTCTTCTTATACTTAATATCCCCAACAATGTAATTTTGATCTAGTAATATTGACTTCCTCGAAGTACTCCAAGTCTTGCATCTTTTTTCATTTAATAGTATTTTAAAATTATGTGTAAAATAGTTTTCAACTTTTATGTTTGTAAATTTTTGAATTCCTATTTTTTGTTTCTTTCTTCTCCCCCTTCCCCAGATAGCAAGCAATTTGATATAAAGTATACATGTACAATCATGTTAAATATATTTCCACATTAGACTGTTATTAAAGAAAAATCAGAACAAAAGGGAAAACATGAGATAGAAAAAAAACCTGAAAAACTGAATATATTCTGCTTTGACATTCATTTAGACTTTATAACTCTTTGTCTAGATATGAATAGCA
The DNA here is from genome assembly GCF_048593235.1 of Sminthopsis crassicaudata. Classification (NCBI taxonomy): domain Eukaryota; kingdom Metazoa; phylum Chordata; class Mammalia; order Dasyuromorphia; family Dasyuridae; genus Sminthopsis; species Sminthopsis crassicaudata. Next base: position 230,975,519 of record NC_133620.1, on the reverse strand, counting down.
TTTCCCATCATGAGTCTTTCGGAATTGTTTTGGATCATTGTGTTGGTAAAAATTGCTGTTCATCATAGTTGATTATTGCATAATATCGCTTTTACTGTGTAAAATATTCTCTGGGTTCTGCTCATTTAACTCAGGACAAGTTCATGTAATTTTTTTTTCTGAAATCTTCCTGCTCATCATTTGTGATAGAATGATAATATTCCATTGCATTCATATATCACAACTTGTTCAGCCATGCCTCAATGATGTATATCTTCTAAATTTTGAATTCTTTGCCAATAGAACAAGCTGCTAGAGGTATTTTATACATGTAAGTCCTTTTCACTTTCTTCCCTTCTATTCAGTATTTTGTTTTTGCCCAGTTACACATAAAAACAATTTTCAACATTTTTTTGAAACTTTGGGTTCCAAATTCTCCCTCCTCCATTGAGAGTAATTCAATATAGATTTTATATATCTACATCTATATCTATCTATCTATATGTGTATATATACATATATAGTCATGCAAAACATCATCATAATAATCATGTTGTAAAAGAAACATACATCCCCCCAAAAAAAAGAAAAGAAGAAACTCAAGAAAAATAACATTAAAATATATAATTCAATCTGTATTCAGACACCATCAGTTGTTTCTTGGTGGGGTGGAAAGAATGTTTTCATCATAAATCCTTCATAGTTTTCTCGAATCATTATATTGCTGAGAAAATTTTTTCATCCACAGTTGATCACTTACAATATTGCTGTTACTTTGCATGCAGTACATTTCACTTTGCATCAGCTCATCGAAGTCTTTCCAGATTTTTCTGAGAGCATCCAGCTCATCATTTCATTTCTTTCTCTTTTGATTAGTATTTTATTCTCCCCAGTTGCATGTAAAACAAATTACAACAGTAGTTTCTAAAAAATTTGAGGTTCTCTCCATTCCTCTCTCCCCAACTCATTAAGAATGCAAGCAATTTAACATAGCTTATACATGTGTGATCATAGAAATCATTTTAAAAATGGTTGTGTTGTAAAAACAAACAAACAAGCAAGTATTGACCAAAAATCCAATAAGCCCCAAGAAAAAGAAATATCACTTATTTATAGAGATATGCATATATGACATATATGCATATATACACACGTGTATGTGTATATGTTTCAATATTGATTCAGACATTATTAGTTCTTTCACTGGGCATGGATAGAATTTTTATCTCAATGCATCATTGTATTACTGAAAATACTTATGCCGTACCAAGCTGATCATGTTTACAATATTGCTGTTTCATTGTATACATTCATTTGCATACATTTCCCTTTGCATCAGATCATGGAATTTCCAGGGTTTTTTTGGAAGGTCATCATTTCTTCTAGCATAATAATATTCCATCATTATCACACAGTACTATTTGTTCAGTCATTCCCCCCAAAATTGGCATTCCCTCAATTTTCAATTCTCTGCCCACAGAAAAAAGCTGCTACAAATATTATTTTTAGTTATACATCTTTTTACTTTTTGGCTTTTTATCTCATTTACAATCAAATCATGACTTTACCAACAGTGCCACTGCTCCCAAGGACTGATATGCAAGGGCTATATAGTATTTGCTATAATGGAGTGACCACTGCTGGACTGTTTCACTCACATCTTGGTGCAAACAGATGTTTCCTGCTGACTTTCTCTGGTATCCCAGGCTAGAAAATTGTTTCCCTCCATCTTTTTGTGGGTTCTGCTGCTCTAGACTTTGTATAAAGTTATTATTTAAAGGTATGGGGATGGGGTTTTTTTGGGGAGAAATTAGGTGAAACCTTGACTTTATTCTGGTTTCTTGGCTCTGCCTCCCTCCCTCTTTATTTTAAATGATCTCCTTGGTACACATGCCTAGTAGTGGTATTGTTGGATCAAAATGGCATAGCTACAAATTACTCTCCAGAACTGTTGGATCAGTTCACAACTCCAATGCATTATTGTTCAAATTTTGTCAATTTCCTTTCTGTCATATTAGTCAATCTGATAAGTGTGGAGTGGTAGTTCAGATTGCTTTAATTTGCATTTCTTTAATGAATAATGATTTAAAATATTTTTCATATGACTATAGACAGTTTTAATTTTTTTTCATCTGAAAAGAACTTGTTCATGTCTTTTTATCAATACCCATTTATTGATTTGGGAATGACTTGTCCTCTTAATAATATTTTAGAAATGAGGCATTTAGCAGAAGCACTAGCTGAAAAATTATTTCTCAGCTTTTTATTTTTGCTTCTAATCTTGATTGCAATGGCTTTGTATAAAGACTTTTAAAATTTATTGTAATAAAACTTATCCATTTTGTATTTCATATGTTCTCTATTTCTTCTTTGGTCTTCCTTTCTCATAGATCTGATAGGTAAGCTCTTCCTTGCTTCTATTTGTTTATGGTAATACTCTTTGTGTCTAAATCACATACCTATTTTGATCTTCTCTCGGTATACAGTGTGAGATATTGGTCTATGCCTACTTTGTGCCATAGTATTTTCTCGTTTTTCTAGTCATTTTTTTTGTCAAATAGTGAGTTCTTATCCAAGAAGTTGGAGTCTGTGTTTATCAGAGTCTTACTATATTAATTGACTAGTGTGCCTCGTGAATCTAAATTATTCCATTCATCCACAACTTTATGTCTTAGTCAGAACCAACAAATTTTGATAATTGGCACTTTATACCATTTTTTATCTGGCATTGCTAGACCACTTTCATTTGCATTTTTTCATTACTTCCTTCAATATTCTTGATCTTTCTTTCTAGATAAATTTTGTTATTATTTTTTCTAGCTTTATAAAATTTTTGGCATAAAAACTTGCTATGGCACTGAATAATTAAATTAATTTACCTAGAATTGTGATTTTATTTGTGTCAGTTGGGTCTACACATAAACAATTGATATTTTTCTATTCATTTATATGTTATTTCATTTGTATGAAAAGTGTTTTATAATTGTCTTTAATAGTTCCTGGATTTGTCTTGGCAGGTAGATTCCCAAATATTTGATATTGGCTACAGTTATTTTAAATGGAATTTCTCTTCATATCTCCTCTTACTATGTTTGGTAATATATAGAAATTCTAATGTTTTATTATGGATTTATTTTATATTCTACAAACTTGGGTAAAGTTGTTCATTATTTCAAGTAGTTTTTCATTTGATTCTCAGAGCTTATTAAGTATGCTATCATATCATTTGCAAAGTGATAGTTTTATTTCCTCCTTGCCTATTCTAAATTCTTTGATTTTTTTTAAAAAAATATTATTATAGCTAGTTTCTAGAACATTGTAGAATAGTAGTGATAAAAATAGGCATCTTTGATTTTTTCCCAATCTTATTTAAAAAGTTATGAGCTATAACTCATCCTTTTTCCAGATTATGCTTGCTGGTGGCATTAGATACATATTATCATTTTCAGGAAAGCTTTAATTATCCCTACATTTTTCAAGATTTTTAATTGGGATGAGTGCTATATTTTGTCAAAGCCTTTTCTGAACACAGTTCTGGGGTGGAGCCAAAATGGTACCCAGGTACTCTCAATAATCCCATGAAACTAAGCCTCTGAACAATCTGGAATGATGGAATCTATAACAAGAAAGAATGCAACAATTTTCCATCTCAAGACAGGTTGGAAAGACTTGAAGAAAGATTAGTTTCACTGAAGTGAAAGGGGTACACAGCCCAGCTCAAAGGTTGTGGGGAAAGCCAGTGGGAGGGTCTTAATGACAACAAATCAGCAATTGAGATCATTTGTCCTAGCTCATTAACCAGCAGCAGAGGAGAACAGTAGGCAACACAGAACGTAAATTATCAGTCCAGAAAACCAGGCAAGAATAGGCGAGATTAGGTTCAGCTACCTTCAGTGTTGAAAGAGACATAAAACACAAGGGGCCACTACCCAAAGCCAAGGCTCACAGATGCACAAGAAGTTTGGGAGAGTGCCTCTTGTGCCCTAGGAACAAAGGTTGATTTTAAACATCATGAAAAGAATGAAATAAGAAACAGAAAAGAATCTTAACCATAGAAAGCTACTATACTGTCAGAAAAGACCAAAACACCAACTCAGAAGAGAACAAAATGCCCATATGCAAAATCTCAAAGGGGTATATTAATTGGTCTCAAGTCCAAAGAGCTTTTCTGAAAGAGAGTGCATAAAGGATTTTAAAAAACAAATAAGAAAGTTTGGGGTAACAACAATTTAAAATGCTTGAATAGAATTTTAATTTTCTTTCCTGTTTTCTTTCTTACACTTCTTTTTTGTCTTGTATTTGAAGATTATATATTCTCTTAATCAGTAGTCTTTTCATCAGGAAAATTTAGAAGATCCCTATTTCATTGAATATCCATCTTTTCTTCTGAAAGATTATGCTCACTTTTGCTGGGTAATTGATCCTTTGTTGTAATCCAAACTCCTTTTCCTTGAAGAATATTATGTTCCATGTACTCAGATCTTTTAATGTTGAATCTGATAAATACTGTGTAACCATATCTGTGACTTCTTGATATTTGAATTGTTACTAGAAACATTTTATTCTTGACTTCATGGTTCTGGAATTTGGCTAAAATATTCTTTGTAGTTTTCATGTTGGGAACACTTTCAGGAGGTGATTCATGGATTCTTTCAATTTTTATTTTACCCTCTTGTTCTATGATAACTTGGCAGTTTTCCTTGATAATTTTTTAAGGATAATGTTGAGAAATTTTTTAAACCTTTCAGGTAGTCTAATAATTCTTTAATTATCTCTCTTGGATCTATTTTCCAGGCTAAGTGTTTTTCCTATGAATTATTTAATATTTTCTTCTTTTCTTCCTTCTTCCAATTTTGTTTGATTAACTCTAGATGTTTCATATAATTATTAACTTCCACTTCCCCAATTCTAATTTTAAGAAATTGTTTTCTTCAGTAAATGCTGTGTCTTCTTACCTATTTGGCTAATTCTAATTTTACGGGGATGGGTTTTTCACCAGATTTTTTTTTCCTGTTTAGCTAAATCTATTGTTTAAAGAGTTGTTTTCTTCAATTAATTTTAACCTTTCTTTTCCAATCATTAAACTCTTTTTCCATAATACTCATATATAATTCATATTTATCATTCTCATTTTTCTTCTACATCTCTTAATTGATTTTTAAAATACTTTCATTGTTCCTCTAGAGCTATTTGGCTTCAGACCAATTTATATTTCCCTTTGAGGTTTCACATGGAGACATTTTGACAATGTTGTCTTCTGAGTTTGTATTTTGATCTTACCTGTCACCATAGTCGGTTTCTATGGTCAAGACTCTTTTTTCTATTTTATTCATTTTTAAAAGTTGGTCTCCACTCCTGAGGTACAGGGAGTACTATCACAAGCATCTGGCATTGAGGACAAGAGGCATAATCACTGACTTTCTGCATCAGGACCTCTGGGGTCTGTAGCTTATTCACTATGCAAGGTGGCCTGGATTAATCATAATTCTTGTGCCATAGGTTCTGGGGGCTTCCAGTTTGCCTGATACCCTGCGTCTGAATGCCTCACAGTTCACCTAGTATGCCACTAGACTGTTCAGCTAGGAACCATGGAGTCTCAGTTGTTGATCTGTGCTGTGGCTAAGAGTTTTCTGTTGGATTGTCCTGATATTATCTGTCTTGGATTGTGGCCCCCTTTTCACCAATTCTATTTTAGAGAGGGGTTGTTTTGTTGTTGTTTTTGTTTTTACTATATATATTTCCCCCATTTCAAGAATTGCATGTTAATGAGTTTTTTTCTTAATACAATTCTGAGTTTCCTTTTATAGAACTCTCATTTCCTTTCCCCATTTTCCTTCTAACTTTTAAATTCCTTTTTGAATTCTTCCAAGAGAGCCTTTTGAATTGGAGACCAACTCATATTACCCTTTGAGGCTTCATCTGAAGATGTTTTACCTTAAATGTTCTCAGGGTTTGAGGTCTATTCTTTCCTGTCTCCATAGTAGCTATCTATGGTCAGAATCCTTTTTACTTTTTTTGCTCATTTTAAATGTTGAGGTCTGCAAAAAAATGGATTTTCCCTAGCTTTCTCTACAAGGCTACAAAGCTTTTATGCTTCAATAGGGTTGGGTACTGCCAGCTTCTTTCCCAGACTGTGTGGGCATGGCCAAATCTCTCTTGTTTTGCTGGATTTCAGGGCTCTACTTCTTGCCTTTTGAAGTTCTTTTGGAGATCTCACAGATAATCTGCTCATCTCCTGGGTTAAGAATCCAGGTTAAGAATCTAGTACAGAGTAACCATTGCTGCTGTATTTTAGCTAATAGCCTCCTACTATATATATATATATATATATATATATATATATATATATATATATATGTATATATCCCACATGCTGGTCCTCTCTGCCTTAGGCCTCCTTGCACCCCACCTGCCCTGGACTTCATCCCCCTCTGCACAATTGAGACAGAGCTTTCTTTTTTTTTCTTTCTTTTTAAAAGCTTTTTATTTTCATAATATGTGCATAGATAATTTGACAACATTGACCCTTGCATAGCCATGTATTTCAGATTTTCCCCTTCATTCTCTCACCCTCTGCCCTAGATGGCAATCAATCCAATATATGTTAAATATGTTAAAATATACGTTAAATCGAACAATAACAAAAAAGTGAGAATATTATGTTCTGATCCACATTCAGTTCCCACAGTCCTCTCTCTGAGTATAAATGGCTCTCTTCATCATAAGATCATTGGAACTGGCATCAGCCATCTCATTGTTGGAAAGAGTCTTTTTCATCAGAATTGATCATAGTATAATATTGTTGTTGCCATGTACAATGATCTCCTGCTTCTGCTCATTTCACTTAGAATCAGTTCATGTGAGTCTCTCCAGGCCTCTCTAAAATCATCCTCCTGATCATTTCTTATAGAACAATAATATTCCACAACATTTATATAACATACCTTATTCAGCCATTTTCCAGCTGATGGGCATCCACTCAGTTTCCAGTTTTCTTGCCACCACAGAAAGGCTTGCCACAAACATTTTTGCACATGTGGGTCCCTTTCCTTCCTTTAAGATTTCTTTGGGATATAGGCCCAAAAAAACAATGTTGGGTCAAAGGGATGCACAGTTTGATAACTTTTTGAACATAGTTCCAAATTGTGCTCCAGAATGTCTGGATACATCCGCAGTTCTATTAACAATATGTTAGTGTCTTAGTTTTGTCACATTTCTCCAACATTTGGCATTATTGGTTCCTTTCATCTTAGCCAATCTGAGAGGTATTAAGTGGTGTCTTAGGGTTGTCTTAATTTGCATTTCTTGGATCAATAATGATTTAGAGCATCTTCTCATATGATTAGAAATTGTTTAAATTTCTTCATCTGAAAAATTGTCTATTCATATCCTTTTGTCATTTATCAATTGGAGAATGGCTTGGATTCTTATAAATTTGAGTCAATTCTCCATGTATTTTAGAAATGAGGCCTTTATCAGAACCCTTAAATATTTCCCAATTTATTGCTTCCCTTCTAATCTTGTTTGCATTGGTTTTGTTTGTATAAAATCTTTTAAACTTAATATAGTCAAAATTATTTATCTCATGTTCAATTATGAATTCCAGTTCTTCTTTGGGCACAAATTCCTTCCTTCTCCACAGATTTGAGGTGAACTGTCCTTTGTTCTTTTAATTTGCTTGTAATAGCACTTTTTAGAGATAGACTTTTCTTAAGTCCTTCTAAGCTATCTTCTGCTAGAAACTTGTTATACTCCACAGATTTGCAGTTCTGTCACTCCAAAATCCAATTAGAGACTTAACTTCTTTATAGATTCTGATCTTGACCAAGCATCTTTTAGTCTATACTTTTTAGGGGAAGACTTTCTATTCACTTTGCCCAAACAGATTGCATGTGAAATGACAACCTACCCCAAAGTAAAAACATAAATGAATACAACTGAAGCTAGTAGCATAGAGATTTACCTACTGTAATAAGTATAGGTGATGAGTTATACAAATATCCAACAAAGAAAGCATTAACTAGGGACAGAGATATAATACTCAAAAAAGCAAAGAAAAAATAAAATAGCAGGAAAAGATATCAACAAACTTCTAAGATTTAAAATATGAACTGATTGCCCTGGACATGTATGTTCTCTGTTCTCTTTCATGTGCTCTCATCACAATTATTTCCTATACCCTTCATCTAAATTCCCTGGTTGCAAGTGTTTGTTTGTTTGTTTGGTTGTTTTTTTTTTTGTGTGTGTGTGTGTATTTTGTGTGCATATGAGCATATGTGTATTTCCTCTAAGACATCTCATGGGCAATTTATGGGATATTATAAGTTATATACAAAATAGAGGAATAATCCTAGCATTTTATATGATATTCTATTTAATTATATTTATTTTTATACTAATGCATCTTTTGCTCTCTAAAAGAAATCCCATCTATATAGGATTGTGAGTTGTGATTTTGAGTGAATTATGACATACAGAAATCAAACAATGACTGTAATGGTAACTTTTCTACCCTATGAGAACCACCAAGGGGACATTAGGACTTAAGACCTAGATTAAATCTTCATCCAAAATAAAAGATGAGCTACTGCATTAGTTTTCAAGAACAATCTAGAAAGTGCTTAATTCTTGATTGGTCATTAATTTTTTTTGAACTGAGTATGATCTAAGATTGAACTACATAGCATCATTTCATATTGATAGTGATGTTTTCAATCTTTATATAGTTTAATCAGTGCCCTTGGATATGCTTCCAGACATAAAGGTATAAGGAATTAACAGTTGCTTTACTCTGAAATTTATGAGTGGGATCAGCTAAGTTCTTTCTTACATGTGATGTAGATACTTCATTATTGTTGTAATGTAGATAGACCTTCCATACTCACATACACACCTTTTATCTCTTATGCAAATATCAATCTAATGAAAGCCAGAATCTTAGGGTTTCTGTATTCACTTTGATGGAGAACACTTTTACCACAAAAAATCTAAACTCTCTCAACATATTTATACACACACACACACACACACACACACACACACACGCACACACACACACACGCACACACACACACACACACACACACACACACACACACACACACACACACCAGAGATACCCACCAAATGGTAAGTTATTTAACTCATTAATGTGGTTTAAAAAAATTGGATAAAAATTAGAATTAATTTTATTCCTCAGCCTAATCAATAGTCTCATTTGCAAAAGCTTATCATTTTGAATTACTGTCTCAGGGTTTCAGAATCTAATTTATAAGCAGAACAGAAAGGAATGCATAAAAGTCCTCTTTTTAAAAAAAAGTAAAGCTTTTTAAACCTGGAGTTTTGACCTGGAGTTTTGATTTTTTCTCCCTCTCTTTTCTTCCCTTAGTTTGGCTTTTTCTTTTTCCAGAATTTCCCAGACCTGGCTCTGAATGGACTGCTCAACTTTCATCATTTGTCCAAGTCAGTGGAATTTTTCCTGTGACACTCCACTCCTCCCTTGGCTGAGACACACTAGTTTCATTTTCACTACGTGCAAAGCCATTCCCAAGCTTCCATTGGAAACATTTTTCCAGACATTCTTTTAGGATCAGTGCCACTTCCACAATTGGCAAGTAGATCCCTGGACTCTTTTTTTTATGCCCTTAATGTTCTCAAATATGTGTTTTACAGTTTTCACAATCATACCAAAGAATACTATTAGTAGTAGCCATTATAAATATGATATATGTAAAACATACATGGTAGTATGATAAACATAATTATAAATATAATATTATATATAATATATACAAAGCATTAAATAAATAAATAACACCTGAATTGGACTATCATTATAAATGAAACTTTCCCATAATTACCCAAATATGTGATACATTAAAAAAACTACTATAAAATATTTTAATAAAGATCTCAGTATAGTGCTATTAATCTCTAAGCTATATGGAATAAAAGTCTTTAAAGCAAAATGTGGAACCAAACATAGGAGATCAAAAATTTGTAATAATAATATAAGGTATATTTTGTCCCTATTATCCTTTATGTTATGAGAATGCTTTTAATGAGACCAAAGAAGGTAGGCTTACACACTAATAAGACTTTAACTCAACTACAAAAACCATTTACTACTGTAGTTTCCTGAGTAATATTCAAAAGAATGTTAAATAGAAAAATAATAATAAGATAATAATGATTTGGTAGATTTTTGTAATAATAGAACCATTTTAATTAAACATAATCAAGATGAAAAGAATTATTAATATTAATTTTATTATTGGATTTATATATAAATAATCATAACACAAAATATAATGAAGAAAAGACTAAAAGCTCTAAATACAAATCTAGATTTCAAATAGAGTAAATGAATGAAAGTGATTCTCTTATCTTAGTATTCTATAAGGAAGACATATTGAATACAAAGCTATGAAAAGGAAAATAGTGACTCTGTACATCAATTAAATTCCAGACAAATAACAATCAAAATTTAATGGTAACCATGTATTCACTTAGTACTTTTGTAATACCATTTGTAATGTATATATATGTGAAAATAGAATTGATGGCAAAATTTTAAAAATAATCATAAAGATTATAATAATTTATTTTTTCATAATCCTGATTCTCTAGATGATGAGCTTGAACTCTAATGCTTTCATTCATTTAAAAATTATTTTTCAATTTTCATAAACAGTAGTATTACCAAATACTAAATGTAAAAATAGTAAGTGTAAAATATAGTAAGCACTAAATCAAACCATATTAACAACGTAATCCAGTACTACTCTACCTAAGCTCCACAGACAAAACTAAGAATAACAAAATACTGATTATAATTTTACCTTCCATATGTCAGCATATTTTATTTTTCTTATTTGATGTAATTATTTTTCCCTTTTTTTCAAGTTGTTTGGTCCTTCTTTTTATGTTTTCTCCTATTCTGTTTTTGTTTCCACTTTTTTCTTCTATCTTTCCTTTTCCATCTCTGTTCTCAAATGTTTCTCACTTTTCTTCTCCTAAGTCTCCCTTTCTTTTTTTCTCCTTTTTATCTTTCTTCTCTTTTTTTAAAATCATTTTCCTTTCCTTACCCCCTTTATAGATCTTTTTCTCTTTTTCTTAATTTTCCTACTCCCTATTAATCAGGATCACAGAATTTTTGAATTAGAAGAGTCTTCATTAGCCTTTTATTCAAGCTATATTCAATAAAACAGGTACATAAATGTCAAATGGTATTGTTTTTTCATGAAGATGAGCCAGTAAGTGAGATGATTTACAGAGGAGTCTTCAAATCAGGAATACCTGAATTGAAATCTTTCCTTAGATGCTTACTAATGTTGTAGTCATGGACATCACTTACCCTAACTTAGCCTCATTTGCTTTATATGAAAAGTCATAAGTGGCATCTGACATCTTTTCCATCTTTAAATCTTTGATGGTTGAAACTTTGAACCCCAGTGAGAAGAAACACACTGTTTCATGGAGTATCTTGTCACACTTTTGGATGGCTCTAGAACATTTCGGTTTTATACAAGAAGAATTTATTAAGTATGCGCTATGTGCCAGGCACTACCCGGGGTATCAGAAACAAAAAGACAAAAAGAAAGCAGTTATTATTATTTAAAAATTTGTATTCTACTTTCCAAACAAAATTATGCAGGCAAAATCCATTATAATTTCCCCAAACTGGTTTTATTTAATTCTCTTGCTCTCAACTCCTTTCTAAACCATATGACTCTACTACCATGGTATATTGTTCTTTGTATTTCCCTTTCAAATAGGATCAGTGGGACCATGGGGGATGTTAATTTTTTTTCTGGGTTAGATTTAAGTGAAACAGAATCATCCTCCATTTCTGAGTCAATAAAATCCTGTGGGAAGACAAAGATCAAGATAATTGATAATGATCTAGTATGCAGTGGGTGATTTTGACATTTTATATCTGATTGAGCTTGAAGTACTCCATGAAACTTGCTTCAGTTACCTTTATGGCTATTTTGAATTGTTGTGCTATATTGACAATTGTTCTCATCTATCCATTCCACCGTGGATAGTTTCATGTGTTTGGGGTAAACATTTTCAATAACTCATCAACAGATTTGAGATCTATTGGTTATGTTCAACTTAGTTTAGTGCTGCTGCAGAGAATTTTGTTTTGTTTTGTTTTTTGTTGAAGAATGCCTATTATGCAAACAACAACTTCTTAGAACCACAGATGTCAATTGAGTGAGAAGAACCCAAAAAGTAGATAAGCAGCTCTTAAAAAGGTTCACAAGCCTTCCCAGGAGAAGTGCTAGACATCTGTGAATACCCTATACACCACCATGGCATAATTAAATACAAACCAGAATCCCAATCCATTCTCTACAGGCAGTCTCAGAATTATGCCCTTAGTATGGCTATCAGCAATAGCTGCTTTTCATTATTTCTACACTGACCAACTCCCCTATCTTCCTGATTAGGAGGTCATCTTTATTAGTCCCTTCGATAGAGACTATAACTACCATTACTGTATTTTTTTGGAATTAATTTTTATTGAGCTACTGCCAATTGTAAGGAAGATAGTAAGAGACTGAAAGTTTAACTATATCATTCTGGAGTCTATTTTAATTTTCATGGCCGAGTAAAGACTAAAGAGGCCTTCCTGTAATAACTGAGATTTTAGCTGGGATTTAAAAGAAACCAGGAAATTGAATAGGAAAGGTGGTGTAAGAAGAATGTTCCAGGCCTAAGAACCAGCCAGAGAAGACATCTAGAGCTAAGAGAAGAGGGTTGGCAATCACTTAAGTGACTAAGTAGCAAATGAGTTGGAATAAGAAGACTTAAGGCAGACAGATACAGCGGCGCATGGTAGTTATAAAAGTACAGTAATAAAATGTTGAAATGTATACTACACATTCTCAGAAGAGAGAAAATGATGTAAATGATAATTGATGTCTTTGTTTAATCATTTGTTATAATAAATTGCATAGTCAAAAATATTGATATTCATTTAAGTAAGACATCAGGAAGTTATACAATGCAAACAAACATGTTAGATGCATATATAAATATATTATAGATAAAGAAGTGAGTACTTATGACATGTTTTCTAGTTAATAAATTGTGGGTGGTGGCAGCAAGAATTGACTAAACAATGACTATGGTGTTTTAATTTTAGACTCTCATCATAAATAAAATGCATTCCTTGACTACCTTTAAATTCAGAATCAACATTAATGAAATATGAGTCAAATATTCAGTAAAAAGAAGTGACCACCTATGCTACATATGTAAGTTATTTATATTTTATATAAATATATAAAAATACATTTCTTCAAGTGTCACTAACATAATACTTTTCTCCAAAGCTATCTAAATCCAGAGACTTTTCAAGCAGAGGTATATTCCAGGTGTCAGTTTGTCTTGACGAAATGTATTATGATAGAAATTATGAATTCTAAAAAATAGAGATGAGGGGGAAATTAATATCAGATCTAGAGGAAAAAGTGAATGAAATCTCATGGATCCATTTTGAGAATAATATTTAAATGTATAAAGTAAAATACATAAGATACAAAAGAAACCAAATTTATTGAAGTTATCTGTCTAAATTTTATGTTCATGATCTCCAGGTAGCTAAGAAACACTAAAAGTCAAACAATCAAATTTAACAAACATATAGTAAACACAAACTGTATGTAGAACAATATGATAGGCAGGATGAATGATAAAAGATTAAATGAAGCATAACTATTGTTATTCCTTATATGGCACTTTAAGGTTTACAAAGTGCTTTACAAATATTTCTTTTGGCTAGTCACAATTACCTTGAGAAGTAGGTGCTATTATTTTTCCCATTTTAAAAGTGAGAAAAAAGAACCAGACAAGGCTGGCTAAAATGTTGCTGAGGCTAGATCTGACCTCTAGTCTTCCTGATTTCCAGTGTTGTATTTATTACATCAACTAGCTCAACCATAATTGTTTAAATTTATCATCTGTTAACATTTATGATATTACATAAATATTTATAATGCACAAATAAATAAAGTGAATAAAAGGAAAGTTAACATGACATTCTAGGGAACAAGTGGTCAGTCTTCTTGTGAGGAAACAATCATGTAATAAATATTTATGAATCACATGTTTTGCACCTAGCACTGAGCAAGGTTCTAAGATTACAGATACAAAAGTTAAGAGCCTCTGTCTTTAAGAAGCATATGTTTTCTTAGGGAAGAAAACATTTATATTAATTTTTGGAGATAAAACATAAGCAGTTGGAAGATCAAAAGATGCTTTGCACAAACGGCAGTCATTGAACTTATGTGAATTACAGTACTGTCTCTCACACATACTCTCTATGTGACTCTGGACAACAGTTCAACTCAAAGAAAAGTTGATTATCTACATTAACAGAAAGAGTTTCCACAATGGGAGCACTAAAAATGAACATAATCACAAGTCCAGGCTTCTCCATCCTCATATCTACCTTCCAAACAGAAAAACAGTGAGATTAAGAAGAAAATACTGTGTAAGGTTCTAGGGATAAAATGCAATCTTATCAACCTGGAGAAATCAAGAAAGCTTAATGATGGAGATGGGATTTTCATTGACCTTTAAAGGATGAATACAAATTTATCACTCAAGACTTTCTGGGTGATGAAAGGAAACAAGGCAGCCTTATCAAATTCTAGAAAATATGGTTAGGCTTAATTGGGGTCTTTGAAAGTGCCATGAATAGAGAAGTTTAGCTCTAGAGATTAAAGTAATAAAACAGGAGAAAATAATAAAGGTAGGAGAAAGGTAAGAAGAAAGGTATGCATTCATAATAGAAATAAATCAATAATTTCATTTTCTCCCTACTTTGATCCTTAGACTGTTTAGACTGGTTTAGACCACACACACAAAGTTTCATCAAAAAACAAAATAAGAAAAAATTAGAAAGATCTAAGTGACTAAAACAGAGATTAAACTGGAAACTTTTTTTTAAAACCATAAGTATATCATTTGCCCTTGGTTATGCTACAATGCACATGCTCACACATATCACATTTTATAGTTTTTGGCTTACCACAATTGCTTATAAAGCAACATTATGATTCAAAAATAGGCTGTGGAACTCAACCATGTAAAAGGTCCAGCATAAATCTTTACATTCCCCTTATTACCTCACAAAAATCTGCTCAGAAGTGCCCTAATGTCATCTTTTTTCTTGCCCCAAGAAAAGTGAAGCACCTCAGATGGCTATGTATTCAGGACACATATATAAATTAAGTCAATTATCCTGAAAGTGCTTGACTGGGTGAGAAGGGAGAGGCAGAGGTAGAGAGAAATTTAAACAAGTTTGTCAAAATAAAAACATTTATATAATCTGTATTATAATCATAACCTTTTTCCTTGCATTATTTCCCCTAAACTTCTCCAAAATGGGAAATAGATAGGTTAGAATAATTACCATTACTTTCCAGGTGAAGAAATTGAGGCTAAAAAATAAGTGACTTACCAAAAGTCTCACTGGGCATATTTGGAGCCAGAACTACACTTTTCTCACTTTAGATCTAATATTTCACTCACCAAAACTCATTGTTTCTTCTTCTTCTTCTTCTTCTTCTTCTTCTTCTTCTTCTTCTTCTTCTTCTTCTTCTTCTTCTTCTTCTTCTTCTTCTTCTTCTTCTTCTTCTTCTTCTTCTTCTTCTTCTTCTTCTTCTTCTTCTTCTTCTTCTTCTTCTTCTTCTTCTTCTTCTTCTTCTTTTCTTCTTCTTTTTTCCCAAAGCAATTGGGTTAAATGACAAATGACTTGCCCAGGGTCACAAAGCTATTAAATGTTAAGTGTCTAAGATCAGATTTGAATTCAGGTTCTCCTGACTTCATGGTCAGTGTTCTACGTACTTTGTCATCTAACTACCTCTAACTCATTGCTTCTTTGATCACATTTCAAAAATAAATTTAATGTAGTTAAAACATACTACTTTTCATTTCCTGCACTCAAGTTTGGCATGTTGTACTAAAAGTAAATATTATTTAATTTCTAAAAAAGTATGTACTTAAAATATTTATACTTATTATTATACTTAAATACTTATTATTATACTTAAAAATATTTATATAGTGATTCATTAGGAATACTTCATTTTTCTTCTACTGACCTGTAGTAAATAGTCATATTTCTTCTTGTTTGTTAACCATTGACTTATTACAACTCTAAAAGATGAATTTATGCTAAGTATATGTTAGATGTGTGGGAGTCAATCCTTACAGATCAATGGAAGAAATGCATCATTAAAATTACAAACAACAACATTGGGTTAATAAATTGTGTTGCACCAATATTCAGGATTCTTCCAATATTGATAGCTACTAAGAATACTGAGATTTTTGCCCTAAATAAGGTGTCTATTAATTGATGTTTTTTAGGCCTCTAAAGAATTAGACTATCTTTTTAGAAATTTTCACAATTTTTCCCATCCCCCCCTTTTGCCTAAGGAATGTTCTTATGGCAACCTGCTTTATTTTCTCTCTGCAACTGAAATCCATCCTTATTATAAAATACAATGACCCTCAAAATCACTTCATTTATAGGCTTCCAAATTTAATCTGGATTTTTTTTATTGAAAACAAACACTCATGATTAAAAAAATTAGATGAACTATATTTATCTACATATGTAAAAATATAGATATATATCTCATGAGTAACAGAAAAATTGACAGGATAGGAGGATTCTTCATTTGAATTGCATTGGTCAAAAAATAAAAACAACAATAAGAATAGTAATATATACCTTTACAGAGCATTTCAAATGAGGCTCTACTATCCTAAAAGGTAGGATACTGGCACTGGAGCCTGGAAAATGGGTTCAAGCACTGCCTCAGCTACATGCAATCTATTGGATGGATCATGGCTAAGTCACTTCAGTGATTCTACGAGTTTAAGTTACAAGCTGAGTGACAGAGGTATTGCTGGAGGAAGTTTCCACATGGGGATTCCTTCATAATATAGATTTCACCCTCCATAAAAAGGCTTTTTAGAACTCTTTTATAATGCCACACCTTTATCACATAATCCAAATTCTAAATGCTGTCACAATAAAAATCTCTGTAGAAACCTAAATAAATTTGCAAGCTTCTACAAATGAATTTTAAGAAAATATTTAATATAATATAATTCTAGTCTAATAGGAGAATTTGGTCAATCCTTTGATGTTTGTGAAAAGTGAATTTAAAGTACACATAAATGGTTTGATTGCTTTTCTGGAAAAACTAGAGAAATAATTTTGTTGTTTTTCCATATGTTTTTTACCATATTTTTCACCTATTAGAAGTTATAACTTCATATTCTCTTGTCTAAAATGCAAAGAAGAAACAACCCAACATAGCAGGAGGCTCTGTTAGGCAGCAGACCAGTTATTATAGAGTTCTGAAATTAGTATGGCAATGGCCAAGTTTATTATCATTGGACTCAATGGTTTAGTGTTCATTTGTCCTAGGATTTTAGTGATTCACAAATATCTGCATTTACTTCAATTATAAAAACAAGATTTGATGAAGAAACTGATTCTATTCTGACTCCTTCCCAGAATATTCTTTTCTGAGTCTAGAAGCTTCCTTTTTAGGAACCATGCCATATTCTCTTAGCCTGCTGGAGAAGACTTTGATGGTAACACACCAGTCTATAACATCCAAAATCCATTTTAAATTATTTCTACCATCAGGAATTTACACTGGAAAGTAATATTCAGCATCAGAATCCCATCAAGATTTTTCCAAGATGGAGACTGATGTGTCTGAGAATCTAATACAGAATTAGGGCAGATACTGGATTATTTCCATTCTAATGTTATTATTCTTTTTTATATTACACAAAACTGAACAAATACAACCCTTAGAGTGAAATGTAAAACTGAGTATTAACTAAGCTTTGATGTTTTTTTAAATGAATTATTAAATGATGATGTGAAATTTAAGCATTTTAGCATGAGCTTTATTCAATAGCAATTGTAGTTATACATTTCAAAATGTGTGTGTTTTAAGATGCAAAGATATTTGGGTTATGTTTGGGGCTTCTCCAATTTCAGTGCCTTTTTAGACACAGCTTCTATTTCTTCAAAATAGAGGGAAATCTTTTCTGTTGTGATTTCTGTTCCTTTAAGCAGTGTTAACGGGGAGATAATTTAGCAGGGTCACATAGTTGAATTGTTAATAAGATACACACTAAAATAATATTTAGCTTTACTTTAAAAACATGTATAAAATAATAGGGTACAATTCTCACAGCTGTTTGACATGTGTTCTGTGGGTCCGAGGATTACTGCAAATCATTTTGGTTTAAATTGTGTGCCATTTCTTTAATAATATAGAGAGCAAATGGATCATATCTTCCCTCCTTGTGGCTAGGAAATATCTGCAAGGCTTTCATTTTTGACATTGTTCATCCTCCCCATTGCTGTCTTTCTTCAACAGCCTTCTGGTTTTAGAACATAAAAATGTAGGTATGAGCAACACTGGAAAAGTTGGGAATGGGGAGCTTCAAATTATTAGTGTTTCCACACAAATCAGTGTTATTTATTGTTTCTTTTGTTAAATTTTAAAATTAAAAAAAATCAGTGTATAGTTTTATCTTATAATGCTGGAGAAACTGAGGCAAGATATTAGAGAGTATTTAATAATTTATTTAATGGGAAAGATTTACTGGGACCAAATGGATCCATGGTTTGGTATCAGGGCTGATCTAGACTATCATCTCCAAGAATCCAGCAAACAATGAGAGTTCTCAATGGCTTATATACACATCTCAAACTGAAGCACAGGCGGCGTCAGGGTGCTGAGAGCAGGAATGGGAATCTGACAGGGTGAGCCTCTGGAGATGAGATGACTTAGTGAAGGGAAGGCACCAGGACATGGGAAGAGGCATCTTGATAAAACAGTATCTCACATTCTGATAGCCTGAGATGGGGAGAGGTATTCTAAAACATAAGGTCTTTTATCGTTATCAAATATTCTGATAAAAAGGGAGGGGAGGTTTTGCAGAACTGAGCTTTGAGAAACAGGGAAACTGAGTTAGGATAATTGGAGAAACTGAGTCAGGACAATAAAAGAGAACTGTGGCATAACACTATATCTTGAAATCAGTAAATTTTTACAAAAGTTATTTAAAAATTTTTGCCCCATTATCTAAAAATGCTTATATTCATTTGATTATATTAATGCTATTAAATTAGTATGTTTTTGTAGCCTTATTTTTATGCTGCTCAATTACTCTATCAGATACCCTCAAATCCATGATATTTTAATATGGTAATAGTTGATATTTATGTAACACTTTAACATTACAAAGTGCTCAACATGCATGATCTTGTATGACCACAAAAAGAAGAAAAAACCCTAATAGTAGGTACTCTTTGAATATTCATTGTTTGAGATGAGAAAATTAAAAGTAGAAGTTGTGGCTTGTTCAAGGTCACAATACTAATAATTATCAAATGCAGGATTTAAAATTGAATGTTCCTTTCATTAAGGTCAATGTTCAGTTCAAAATTCCAAATTAAATGTTGTTTAAATGTTCCAAATTAGTAACTCTGCTTTATTTACTTTAATTTTCCCAAGAATATAAGCACAAAACTTTTCAAAGTAAGTAATTTTCAAATCATTTTGAATGCTTTACAATTTAAGTGAATTATTGATCTGGAATGTTTTACTAATGAAGTGGTGCAGCTGAATTCCCCAGCCACACAATGCCTCTAAAAGATCTAGAAAATGTATAAAACCAAGTCCTGATTGGAAAAGTCAAGAAAAAAATAATAGTAACTGTTTTCAGTTTAATTTAGCATAGGAAGATAGAGATATTTGTGTATGCTCCAGATGTGTAAAGGTCCTGTAGTCTCTAAGTTATCCTTCCAGACTGCCATCTCAACTCACTCTCCCAGTCACGAGTCCCCTTCCAGACTGCCCTCCTCTTTTATCCTAGCAGAGATTGGGCTAGTGAGAACTCAAGGGGCTTGTGAGAACTCCTACAGCCAATGAACTTCCTCCTTTTAAAGGTGTAAACTCCCCTTAAAGGCCCAAACCAAAGGTGTGATTTCTGAGCTAGAGAATTGCCCAGACAACCTGAGTTATCACCTTGTAGTCCTAACAAAGATGAAGTTCCCTGGTTCTCTATGCTGACCTGAACTAAGAAAACAACTCACTGTGATAATTCTAAAGTGAGAGGCTATGCACCAGATCTGACTGAGGTATATACCTGAATTTAGAATTGGTCTTTTTGGATAAGAAATTGTCAAGGATCTTATGCTATGTATTGAGCAAAAAACATATCAGATACAAGCAACATTTGTATGCTGATGACAAGAGTGTAATGCAGTGTCAGTGGCAACCTCTAGACCAATATGAAGAATTCAATACAATAATTATGTTAGGTATCCCAGATCAAAGGGGAATCTACATTTTTGCCATGCTGTACCAGCAAAAAATTCTACCTACATGTTAGTGGCTACTTCCAGTAGTCTACCATGACTTCAACCAGATGCAAACCCAAAGTATTGTAGCATATGTCCCCAAACAGATCTATAACTTGCAAAATTCAGTATTAGGAGCAAAAATTAATCTTTGTCCTGAATCAGACCACCTTGGTAATAATGAAAGGTTTCAGGCAAGTCCCAGACATGAGTTGTCTTTGATATTTTGGAATAACTCAATACTTAATATCTCTGAGCAAACAGCAGCAGTACCAAGCCTGACATTCTCTGCAAAATATAGAGAGTTCATATTTAACAAATCCAAAGTCAGGAAATAGACTAAAATAATGAGAGATAAGAGAATAAAAGTCCCACCATAAAAAGTTATTATGGTAATAGGAATTCAAAAGACATAAATCCAGAAGAAAAAAAATTCAAAACATTTACAAGCAATGATTTTTTTAAAATAAAGTAAAACTCATCTTAGGCTCAAAGGCAACTAGAATTCCCAGAAAATTTAAAACAAGATTTTAAAAAATGAAATAAAATGTTTTTTTCTCAATGAAATGAGAGTACTATAGGGAATAATTGGGTACAATAGTATAGACAGGTAAGAAAGAATTGGAGGGGGAATTATGAACTTGGCACAAAATTCAAGAATAATCTGATGACCTCAAAGTCAGGACAAAAAAAAAAAACAAACCCAAAAATCTATGTCAGATGTATTTGAATAAATCATACAAGAAAACTGTACAGTTCTTTTAATATAACAGAACAAAGTAGAAACAGGAAGAAATCATTAATCATACCTCGAAAGAAACTTCCAAATTAAAACTCTCAGAAACAGTAGAGCCAAAATTCAGAACTTTTAGATCAAGGAAGAATTACTTCTGCAAGTAGCCAGAAGGAAAACATTAAACTGAAGAACTACAACCAAAATAAATTGTGATTTAGCAGATATAGAATGAAAAGTACAAATTTAGCATGCAACATTCTATAAGACATATAATATAAGTTAAAAAACAATATTAATATACCCCACAAAGATAGTGATAGGAAAAAGAAATGGATTTTTTTATGAAAAAAGACATTAGTAAGCATTCCTGTTCAAAAAGACTGGGATATATGGAAACTCTGAAGCACAATTTCTGGGGTCAAGAGACATACAAAACAAGTAAACACAAGTGAGTATCATATAGAAATAAACAGAAATAAACTTTTTTGCATTATAACATTAGAAATAACAAATAAATAACATGATTATTCTTAGACTCTCATTATCAGATAAATGGAAGTTTTGCAGACAGAAAGTTTATGAATGAATGTGCTATATTTTGATAATAGTAAGATAATGGAAATGGATAAGAAAACTAAATTAGATAAGAAAAAAATGGAGAAATATGAAGAAATAATTATACAGAATGCAATGAGAAGTCACTCTCATCTTAATTACTTGAAGTAGAAAAATATAGACATACATTTTACTCAGTAGTAAAACAGGAAGAAAAAAGTTAAATAATAGGAATGGTAGATTAAAAGAGAGAATAGTCCTAAGAAAATAAATTCTAAAACTATACCAAAAATTTTATTGATATCTAGAATTAAAAACCAATGGATTACTCATTTATTCAATAATGGTTAATTAGTTTGGGTATAAAAATATGATGAAGCATTTTTCCCTATAAGGAATGATGAGGGAGATGGTTTCAACAAAATCTGAGACAATTTATATGAACTGGTTCAGAGTAAGCTAAGTTGATATTTTAAAGACAAGCCACTTTGAAAGTTGATTTGATCAATGTAATGCCAATCATAATTCCGATCTATTATCACTTGATTAAAAAAATGGTAAATTCATGGTGGTGATTAGATATGCATGTTTTAGACATGACCCATGAGGGAATATGTTTGTTTGATTATACATGCTAAAAATAGAGAATTTGTTTTTCTTTCTTTCTCATTTGTGTGATGAGAGAGAGTAGATTTTTTTTCATAAAAATAAAATTAATTTTTAAAGAGTTGTGAAGTAGGATTTTTAAAATCTAGCTCCCCTGACGTCTGTAATATTAGGCAAAATATTTAAAATCTAAGTGTCATTTTCTTCATCTAAATAATGAACTCTAAGACTTTTTCCAGTTATAGAATTTTGTGATCTATAAGAATATTCATTGAAATTATTTCCTTAGGGCTATGGGGAGAACCTGAAAGAAAGGTAGGAAAGGAATATTTTGTTAAAAAAATAAACTAATGCAAAATCATATTTTACCAACACAATACATAAATTGAGGTAGAATACTATATGTAATTCTCTCTGATCCATCTAGAGAAGATAAATAAATCAATTAAAATGAATTATTATTATTGTTTTCTGCCATGTTGGGGAAGGAGAATAGTAATAAAATTTAAGATAGTGAATAGTAGAAATGTCACTGAATGTGGAGTCAGAACATAATTTTAAGTTGTCTTTGACATCATCTAGTTCTATTATTTTAATAGTCAATTATTGTCTCAATTTTCTGTAAAATGAGGCTAAAATGTTTACATTTGCAAACTCACAGCATTGTTGATAGTATCAAATGATCTAAAATAGGTTATGTACTTTGAAAACATTAAAACACTATTTGAACCATCACCACAATAACAAGAGTGATAATATTTAGAAGGGATATGGTCCAGTAGATATAAAATCAGAATTGGATTTGCGAAATACTCGATATGATTTTATTTTTGATGTATACTAGCTGTGTTGAACATGAACAAACTATTTAATTTTTCAGTGCCTCAAACAATACTCTTAATATTATAAATTAAAAAGAAGCTGGTTATATACATGTGTAAAGGTTGTTTCTGCATGAAGTTTCCTATGCTGAGGAAATATCAGTTGTAGTAAAAAAAAAAAAAAAAAAAAAAAAAAAAAAAAAAAAAAAAAAGAAAGAAAATTACCACATTTATTGATGATTTTGGTGATTATAATGATAATTATCATTATAACAGAACTCATAAAATAATGACAATTTTAATGGAAATTCTGAAATTCAAGGATATTCTATCTAAGCTCCTTTAAATATCAGAAGTTGAAGTGTTTTGTAAATTGAGATTTTACTTTTGTAAATTGAGGTGACAAGTAAGCTTTTAGATGCACTGAGAATACCCACTGGCTTGTGGACAAATAAGAAACCTTATAAATTGAGATACTTGCTAAATCAACACTATTAGTGCTTATTTTTAGCAAAAGAAAATTTACTCTTTTTTATCTGAAAGAAAAGACATCCATTAAATCTTTACTAAAAGAATATTTAATAATCAGCATTTATTCAAAGAGATAAACATAATCCAACAAATTATCAACTTAAATTTGAATAGCAGAAAAAAATTAATGATTGATTTTGAAAGAAAACATGCCAATAAAGCACAACAGTAAAGAACTATCCCAAAATCAAAAGAAAAAATATTTCAATAAATACAAGTTTTGTCTTCTAAGAAAGGAAAAAACTAATTATTGAGTCAGAAAAGTCAAAGAACTCTACTGATAACATGGAATTGTAATTGAAAGCATGTGTGTTGTGCTGAAAACATATTGAAACCAAGTTTCTGTTGTCATACTTGCACTTTCTAAATGAAATGACATAAATACATGGAATAGAAGCACAATGTAAAATGTATTCAGTCTCATAATTTTACAGTCTGCTGTGATGCTAATGTGCCTTTAATAGAGCTCAAAGTTAACTTTCTAGTTGTGCTGCTTACAATGTCAAAATAAGCAACTTTATACCTTCTACAGATTAGAAATTTTTATTTCAGATTCAAAATAAAAATGGAAAACTGTTTATAGCCATAAAATATGTAGTGGTAGCATAAAAACAACCATCCCCACAAAAAAAAAAAAAAAAAAAAAAAAAAAAAAAAGATCAACTTCAAGAAGCAAAATAAGAGGTATCAAAAAGTTTTCTTTTTATTTTTGTTTAGAAGCAAATCTTTTGCAACACAAATATATCTTTTGTAATGTGAAATAATTCTAAAGTAAACAATTGCAACATGTGTTGACTTGGGTCAATATTGTCCAGTTTTGCAGCATAACATTTATAATTTCATATAGTTTATTGGTCATTATTTTTTCATATATAGCTTGCAAAATTGGGTCTGCATCAGATTCCTAAGGCTTTCCTGAGATATTCAGATTGTAGAATTCTCTTTTAAGCAAATGAGAAGAAAGTGTTCTATGAAGCAAAGGATGAATTGAAAGAATACCTTTGAGAAGACATCAGATCTTCATCTCTAATGAGCTATCACACACAACACAGTTTTTCTTAACCCTTGGAAATTATATTTAGAGTCAACTTGTCATTACTGGTATATACTAATCTCCATATTTCTGTTTCTCTCTTGACCTCATCCAAAAGAAAGGCTATGTGATTATCCATCCCAGGAATGAATTTATGTTAAGTCAAATGGCAAAATATTTATAGCTCTAAAGTGTGAAGGCTTACTTGAGGGAGTAAAGAAATGTCACCTATCTAACAATGCATGAAACATCTCTTTGTGTACTTTTATCCTTTTATAAAATATGATAATTGTTGCTACACATTGTCATATTTTGGAGCACATTGTCCCACTTATCAAAACATTTTACTGACGCCTACTAAAAGCTATACTAATCTTCAGTTGCTTTTATTGCTCTCTCCCAATTACATTCTCATTTTATAACCATACTTTTTTTTCCCTGACATTTCTCCCATCTTTTTGTTGTGTATTTTCTTTTCCTCACTGGAAGCATAAGCTTCCTGTCATTTACCAAAACTCTTTATAGATAATGCAAAGGCATTATTCCTATATTTTAAGAAGCAAGGAGGTTTAAGTTTGCCTAAGTGTCTAAATCCACTAAAACAAACTATGGTCATGACTGTTGCTGCCAGTATATTTTTGGTTCTGGTATCAGGAGATATTTGTTTTGCAAAGAATTATCCAAGCACATCATGTCTAAAGCATATTTTCCTATAAAGGCCTGAATTGAATGATATAATCAACTATTTTACTTAAACCAATCAAAATGTTTCCAGTTGGATAATGAAGTCTTCATGCACCTGGAGTGGATTAGTCTGATTTGCTAAGGAAAGAGTAGAACAATTAAATTTAGGGGTAGGGAGTATGAATCACTCTGGATCTACAGAGGTATAAGGAAAAGAATAAATATACTAAAGCATAAATATGAGAAGCTGAGACAAAATAGATAAGATTGACCATAAGTGTGAAATCTAACTAAATTAAGGTATAAAGTGTTTTGAATTGGCCTATTTATGAAGAATAAAAATATTTTAATAAACACATTAATTCATGCACTTATTTTTTTCAATATATCAAGGATTTTTGATATAATGGACTTCCAATATATCACACCTCCAATGGATTGGATCATCCTCTCCATCAATGCAGATCACAAACATTTCATGTCTTAGTAAACTATATTTGTGAAAAATTAAATAGAGATGAAAAACAATTGCTAGCTTTCTTATGATAGACCATTTTGTGCAATAGAATAGGTATATCTGGTGAAGTTAAAATAAATATTTTAAGAAGTTGACTTCAAATAATGGAGTTTTTCTATTAGTAGCATTTGGAAATGTGAAATAATTCTAAAAGTAAAATTTCACTTATAGGTTATCTTCTTGTATCTACAATTGCATGAAAAAACTGTTGAAAAAGAAGACAATAAGGATTTTTAAAAGGATATGGGTGGCAGAGGGAGTGGAGTTTTGCCAAATGCCTGGCTCCTTTATGAATGTATTATGTATTATGGGTGTTGGGTTTTATCGTAAGCTTTTTCTGCATCTATTGAGATCATCATATGATTTTTGTTGGTTTGATTATATAGTCAATTATGCTAATAGTTTTCCTAATTTTGAATCAGCCCTGCATTCCTGGTATAAATCCTTCTTGATTATGGTGTATTATCCTGAGAATGACTTTCTATAATCTCTTTACTAATATTTTATTTAAGATTTTTGCATCAATATTCATTAGGGAAATTGTCCTATAATTTTCTTTGTCTGTTTTCATCCTACCCGGTTTAGGTATTAGCACCATATCTGTGTTATAAAAATAATTTGATCAGAGTCCTCCCTCCTTTCCCTATTTTCCCCTGTAGTTTGCATGATATTGGAATTAATTGTTCTTTAAATGTTTGGTAGTATTCACATGTAAATCTATCTGGTCCTGGAGGTTTTTTTCCTTAGGGAGCAGATTAATAACTTATTCTATTTCCTTTTTAAAAATGGGACTAAATGATTTATTTCCTTTTCTGTTAATCTGGGCAATCTACAATTTTGTAGGTATCCCTCCATTTCACTTAGATTATCAAATTTATTGACATCTAGTTAAGCAAAATAACTCCTAATTATTGCTCGATTATCCTCTTCTTTGCTGGAAAGTTCTTCCTTTTCTTTTTTGAGATTAAAAATTTGATTTTCTTCTTTCCTTTTTCTAATCAAGTTAAAAGTTAATCTATTTTGTTTCTTTTTTCATAAAACCATCTCTTTATTTTATTTATTCATTCTATAGGTTTCTTACTTTCTATTTTATTAATCTCTCCTTTTATTTTTAGAATTTCAAATTTGGTATTTAATTGGGGGGGGTTATTTATTCTTTTTTCTAGCTTTTTTAGTTGTAAACCCAATTCATTGATCTCCTCTTTCTTTATTTTATGCAGGTAAGCATTTAGAGATATAAAATTTCCCCTAATAACTGCTTTGTTTGCCTCCCACAAAATTTGACATGTTGTCTCATTATTGTCATTATCTTGGATGAAGTTATTGATTGTGTCTATGATTTGTTGTTTCACCCATTCATCCTTAAGAATGAGATTACTTAGTTTCCAATTCACTTTTAGTCTATTTTCTCCTGGCCTTTAATTGCATTATAATTTGAAAAAAAAATAGATTTACTATTTCTGCCTTTCTGCATTTGATTTTGAGGTCTTTATCCCGTAATACACAGTCAATGTTTATATAGGTTCCATGAACAGTGGGGGGAAATTATACTCCTTTCTGTCTCTATTAAATTTTCTCCAAAGATTTGTCATACCTAACTTTTCTAAAATTATATCTACCTCTTTAACTTCTTTGTTATTTATTTTGTGGTTCAATTTATCTAGTTTTTAGAAAGCAAGATTGAGATCTCCTACTAATATAGTTTTGCTATTTCTTCTTTCAGCTCTCTTAATTTCTCTAGAAATCCGGATGCTATATCACTTGGTACATATGTTTAGTATTGATATTGCTTCATTATCCATGGTACCCTTTAGCAAGATATGGTTTCCTTCTCTGTATCTTTTAATTAGATCTATTTATGTTTTTGCTTGATCTGAGATCAGAATCACTCCCCCTGCTTTTTTTTTCTTCACCTGAAACATAATAGATTATGCTCCAGCCTTTTACATTTACATTGTATGTATTACTGTGCCTTAAATGTGTTTCTTATAAAGAAAATATTGTAGGATACTGGCTTTTAATCCAGTCTGCTATCTGCTTCTTTTGTATGGGAGAATTCATCCCATTACCATTCACACTTAAAATAATTAATTCTCTATTTCCTGCCATCTTATTTACCCCGAAATTATGCTTTTCTCTTTCTTTTCCTCATTTCTCTCTTCTCCAGTATTTTGTTTCTGACCACCTCCTCTCTCAAAGAACCCTCCACCTTTAGAGACTCTTCCCCTTATTAAGACTTCTGTTTTTGTTTGTTTGTTTGTTTTTTTGTTGTTTGTTTTGTTTTGTTTTGTTTTGTTTTGTTTTGTATTAGCCTCCACCTTTACTTTCTCCTATTCCCTTCTACTTTCCCATAAGGTGAGACAAGTTTCTCTGTGAAGCCAAATATATCTGA
The DNA here is from genome assembly GCF_048593235.1 of Sminthopsis crassicaudata. Lineage (NCBI taxonomy): Eukaryota > Metazoa > Chordata > Mammalia > Dasyuromorphia > Dasyuridae > Sminthopsis > Sminthopsis crassicaudata. The sequence goes on along the minus strand of NC_133620.1, from coordinate 230,947,240 downwards.
TATTCTCTCTTTGAGCCAAATATTATGAGAATAAGATTCATACAATGTTTATCCTCCTCCCTTCTTTCCCTCTTTTTTTTCCTCTTCATGAGATGCAATTTCTGTAATTTTACCTTCATTTTCCTCTTTTTCTGGTACAATCCCCATTCCACCTCTAGAGTGTTTTCATATTATCACATGAAATCAAATTATACCTGCACTCTCTAAGTATACCCATAACAGAGATATAGTTCTCAAGAGTTCTTCATTTTTACATTTTCATGCTTCTCTTGAGTTTAGTATTTGGAGGTCTTTTTTTTTTGTTGTTGTTCAGCTCTAGTCTTTTCATCAGAAATAAATAAAAGTCACCTGTGCTATTTAATGTCCGTCTTCTACCCTGAAAGATAATTCTCAATTTAGCTGGATAGTTTATTCCTGACAGCATTTCAAATTCCTTTACCTTTTGAAATATCAGATTCCAGGTCCTTTGATTTTTTAAGGTGGAAGCTGCTAGGTCCTGAGTAATCCTGATTGTGGCTCCTTGATGTTTGAATTGTTTCTTTATGACTGCTTGCAATATTTTTTTCTTGGTGCAATAGTTCTGAAATTTAGCTATGATATGCCTTGGAGTTTTCATTTTTGGTTGTCTTTCAGGAGGTGATCAGGGAATTCTTTCAATGGCTATTTTACCTTCTGATTCTAGGACATGAGGACAGTTTTCTTGGTTGATTTCCTGAAAGATAATGTTGGGGTCTTTTTTTACCATGGTTTTCAGGAAGTCCAATAATCCTTAGATTGTCTCTCCAAAGTCTAATTTCTAGGTCAATATTTTTTTTTCCAGTGAGGTATTTTTTTATCCTCTTCTATTTTTTTTTTTTTTTTTTTTGGTTTTGCTTGATTAATTCTTAAAATCTCATTGAGTTAATTATTCACTTTTTTATTTATTTTAGTTATTCACTTTTATTCAATTCTAATTTTTAGTGTATTATTTTCTTCAGTTACTTTTTTTAGCTCTTTTTTTATTTGGCCAATTGAATTTTTAGATGAGTTCTTTTGTTAATTTCATTATTTTCATTTAAATAAATCCATTTTGCAAGGCATTTTCTTCACATAATTTTTGTTTTTCCTTCTCCATACTCTCTTACATATATCTCATTTCCTTTTATTACATATATATTTACATATATTACATATATATTTACATATATCTCACTTCCTTTTATTCAATTCTAATTTTTATGTAATATTTTCTTCAGTTACTTTTTTTAGTTCTTTTTTTTATTTGGCCAATTGAATTTTTAGATGAGTTGTTTTGTTCATTTCATTTTTTCCATTTCACTAAATCCATTTTGGAAGGCATTTTCTTCACATAAGTTTTGTTTTTCTTCTCCATACTCTTTTACATATATCTCATTTCCTTTTCTCATTTTTCTTCTCACTGTCTTTTAAGATCATTTTTTAAAAATTCTTCCACAAGAGCTTTGTAAAATGTAGACCAGCTTATATCATATTTTGGAGTTTCATCTGGAGATGATCTACTTTTAGGGTGCTCAGGGTTTGAAATTTATTCCTCTCTCAATAAAAACTATCTATGGTCAGAGTTCTTTTTTTGTTTTTTGCTCATTTTTCTAAAATAAAGGTTGACATTGGATTTTAGGACAAAGGGGAGATTATCCAAGCTTCCTATACAGGGGACAGTAACTGCTCTAAGTCAATGGTGAGTAACTTCAGGTGCTGGATGGGGATGACCAAGTACAGTGATATTCTGGAGTTTAGGGAATCACTATTTTACTTTTGTATTTGTGTTGGATATTTTACAGCTAATTTGCCAATCTCCTTATGACAGAGTAACCAACACTGCTGTAGAGTCCTCTCAATAGATTCTCTACCACATGAGCTCACACTGTGATCTGTGCACTAACTATACTCAATTTTTAAATGGTTGCCTGCCTTTGGCCCATCTACACTCACTCAGTCAGTCTCCCTCTATGTCTGATTGAAAAAGACTTTTTCTGAAGATCTTCCAAATTATCTTTGGCTGGAAATTTGTTACACTCCAAACATTTTTGGGATCTGTTAATACAAAACCAGTTGAGAGGCTGAATTTGCTGTTAATTTGAGGGAAATAGGAAGAGCTCAGAAAAAGATGTGTCTCTTCTCTGTCATCTTGCTCCTGCTGCTATATAATATGGCTTTAGATCAGGTACACCTAGGCCACCTTCATCTAACTTTTTTTTTTCATTAATTCCCTTGAAATTCTGAACCATTTCTTCTTCCATATGAATTTTATTGTTATTTTTTCTAGATCATTAAAATAGTTTCTTGGGAGTCTGATTGGTATAGCACTAAATAAATACATTAGTTTGGGGAGTATAGCCATCTTTATTATATTCACTCAGCCTATCCAAGAGCAATGAATGTCTTTCCAATTATTTAAATCTGACTTTATTTTTGTGGCAAGTGTTTTGTAATTTTGCTCATATAATTCCTGACTTTTCTTTGGGAAATGGATTCCCAAATATTTTATGCTCACAACAGTTGTTTTGAATGGAATTTCTCTTTGTATCTCTTGCTGTTGCATTTTGTTGGTGATGTATAAAAATGCTGAGGATTTATGTGGATTTATTTTGTATCCAGCAACTTTGCTAAAGTTGTGAATTATTTCTAATAACTTTTTTATTAGAATATCTGGGGTTCTCTAAGTATACCATCAGATCATCTGCAAAGGGTGACAGTTTGATTTCCTCATTACCTACACTTATTGCTTTAATCTCTTTCTCGACTCTTATTGCCAAGGCTAGCATTTCTAATACAATATTGAATAGTAATGGTGATAGTGGGAAAACTTGTTTCACTCCTGATCTTACTGGGAAAGATTCCAGTTTATCTCCATTACATATTATGCTTACTGACAGTCTTAAATATATGCTCCTGACTATTTTAAGGAATAGTCCATTTATTCCTATACTCTCAAGTGTTTTTAGTAAGAATGGATGTTGCATTTTATCGAATGTTTTTTCTGCATCTATTGAGATGACCATATGCTTTTTGTTACTTTGATTATTAATATGATCAATTATATTAATAATTTTACTACTATTAAACCAGCCCTGCATTCCTCGCATAAATCCTACTTGATCATAGTGTATTATCCCAGGGATGATTTTCTGAAGTCTTTTTGCTAATATCTTTTTTAAGATTTTAGCATCAATATTCATTAAGGAGATTGGTCTACAGTTTTTTCTCAGTTTTCATCTTACTTGGTTTAGGTATCAGTACCATGTCTGTCTCATAAAAGGAGTTTGGTAGGACTCCTTCATCCCCTACTTTTTCAAATAGTTTATATAACATTGGGGCTAATTTTTCTTTAAATGTTTGGTAGAATTCACATGTAAATCCATCTGGTCCTGGGGATTTTTTCTTGGGGAGCTGGTTAATAACTTGTTCTATTTCTTTTTCTGAAATGGGAATATTTAAGCAATTTACTTCCTCCTCTGTTAATCTAGCAAGCCTACATTTTTGGAGGCGGTCATCCATTTCACTCAAGTTATCAAATGTATTGGCATAAAGTTGGGAAAAGTAACTCCTTATTATCTTTCTAATTTCCTCTTCATTGGTGGAAAGATCCCCCTTTTTATTTGTAAGACTAACTTTGATTTTCCTCTTTCTTTTTTCTGATCAGATTTATCAAAGGTTTATCTATTTTATTGGCTTTTTCATAAAACCAACTCTAAGTTTTATTTATTAATTCAATAGTTTTTTTTTTTTTTTTTTACTTTCAATATCATTGATTTCTCCTTTTAATTTCAGAATTTCAAGTTTAGTATTTGGTTGGGGATTTTTAATTTGGTCCTTTTCTAGCTTTTTAAGTTGCAGGCCCAATTCATTGATCTTCTCTTTCTCTATTTTATTCAAGTAAGCCTCTAAAGATATGAAATTTTCCCTTATTACCACTTTAGCTGCATCCCACAAATTTTGGTATGATGTCTCATCATTGTTATTATCTTGGGTGAAATTATTAATAGTTTCTATAATTTGCTGCTTTACCCAATCATTCTTTAAGATGAGATTATGTAGTTTCCAATTAATTTTTGGTCTATTTACCCCTAACTTCTTGTTGAATGTAGTTTTTATTGCATTGTAATCTGAGAAGAAAGCATTTACTATTTCTGCTTTCCTGCATTTAATTTTGAGATCTTTATGTCCTGATATATGGTCAATTTTTGTATAGGTTCCATGAACTGCTGAGAAGAAAGTATATTCCTTTCTATCACTATTGAGTTTTCTCCAAAGATCTATCATATCTAATTTTTCTAATGTTGTATTTACTTCCTTAATTTCTTTCTAATTTGTTTTGTCGTTTGATTTATCTAGTTCTGAGAGTGCAAGGTTGAGTTCTCCCACTATTATAGTTTTGCTGTCTATTTCTTCTTGCAACTCTCTTAACTTCTCCTTTAGGAAGTTAGATGCTATACCACTTGGTGCATATATGTTTAGTATTGCTATGTCTTCATTGTCTATGCTACCCTTTAGCAGGATATAGTTTCCTTCCTTATCTCTTTTAATTAGATCAGTTTTTGCTTTTGCTTGATCTGAGATAAGGATGGTCACCCCTACTTTTTTTTACTTCTCTTGAAGCATAATAGATTCTCCTCCAGCCTTTTACCTTTGCTCTGTAAGTTTCTCCCTGCTTTAAATGTGTTTCTTGTAAGCAACATATTGTAGGGTTCTGACTTTTGATCCAGTCTGCTATCCACCTCCGCTTAATAAAACAGTTCATCCCATTCACATTTACAGTTAAAATTACTAATTTTCTATTTCCTGCCCCAGATTATGCTTTCCCCCCCTTGTCCTCCCTGAGCCCCTTCCCCAATATTAAACTTATGTGCCCCACTTGTATCATGCATCCCTCCCTTTTTAGTATCCCTCCCCCCTCCTTTTAAATCCCTTCCCTTTCTTGAACCCTTCCCTTATTACTCTTTTCCTTTTCCCTTTTCCTCTCCCCCCTTCTAATTAGGTGAGAGAGAATTCTCTGAAAAACAAGTATGTCAATTATTAACTCTTTGAGCCTACTTTGATGAGAGTAAGATTCACACAATGTTTCTGCCCCTCTCTAAATTCCCTCAGATATGGTAAATTTTCTTTGCCTCTTCATGGGATGTAGTTTCCCTCTTTTTATCTCCCCTTTACCCATATTCTGATACTATCAACTTTCTCTTTCTACTTCCCCTTTTTTTGGTGTTATATCAGTAAAATCAAATTATACATGTGGACTTGATCTATATCCACAACAGAAATACTGTTCTCAAGAGTTTCTTTTACTTTTTCTGCTTCTCTTGAGTCTTGTGGATGGAGATCAATTTTTTTTTTGTTTAAATCTGTTTTTTTTTTTCTTAGAAACAGATGGAATTCCTCTGTTTCATTAAATGTCCATCTTCTTCCATGGAAGAAAATGCTAAACTTAGCTGGGTAGTTTATTGTTAGCTGCATTACAAGTTCTTTTCCCTTTCAGAATATCTGATTCCAGGCCCTTCAAACCTTTAATGTGGATGCTGCCAGGTCTTGAGTGACTCTTATTGTGGCACCTCGATATTTGAATTGTTTTTTTCCTGGCTGCTTGCAATATTTTTTCTTTTAGTTTGATAGTTCTGCAGCTTAGCCACAATATTTCATGGAGTTTTTTTTTTTTTTTTTTTGGGGGGGGTCTTTTTCAGAAGGTGTTCACTGAATTCTTTCAATGACTATTTCCCCTTCTGCTTCTATTATCTCTGGACAGTTCTCTTTAATGATTTCTTGTAAAATAGAATCTAGGCTCTTTTTTTCATCATAATTTTTGGGAAGTCCAATGATCCTCAAATTATCTCTCCTAGAACTATTTTCCAGGTCTATAGATTTTCCCAATAAATATTCTCCAGCTTTTCATTTTTTTTTTTTATTTTGTTTGACTGATTCTTGGAGTCTCAATGAATCACTCATTTCTGTTTGTTCAGTCCTGATTTTCAATGAGTTTTTTTCTTCATTCACATTTTTTAGTTCTTTTTCTATATGTCCAATTGAGATTTTAAATGAATTATTTTGCTCTGTGGAATTTTTTTCCATTTCACTATTTTTTTAGTGAATTATTTTCTTTTTCCAATTCACAATCCTACTTTCTTGAGAATTCTTGATCTTTTCCAATTCAGAAATCCTACTTTCCTGTGATTTTTTTAACCTTTTCCAATTCACAAATTTTGTTTCACTGAATTTCCTGTGAATTCTTTATCTTTTCCAATTCATATTTCAGGACATTGTTACTCTCTAGCATAGTTTCTCTTTCCTTTGCCCATTTATCTTCTAACTCACTTTTCAGGTCTTTAATAGTCTCTTCTAGGAGAGAGCTTTGTGATGGGGGGGCAGGTAATATTCCCCTTCAGGGTATTATCTGGAGACTGTCTGCTATTAGCCTCCTCAGGGTTAGAGATACGCTCTTTTTCTATACAGAAGGTGTCAATCATTCTCTTCAATTTCTCACTCATTTTTTTTAACTTGTGGGGTCTGCTTTCTGATGAAGGGGTTCCCAGCTTCCTCTACAGAACAGAGATATGAAAGGCAGCTATCTTGTGAACAGGGTGAAAAAGGTCTGAGAGTGCTTTGGGAGAGAGTTCCATCCTCCTCCTCCAGAAGTGGTTCAGAGCCGGGCTCCAAGTGTGCCCAGTGAAGGACCCCTGCTTTGTAGCCTAGTGACTGCCCTAAGGCTAGAGGCTTAATAGTTAAATTGTCACAACCCCAGGCCAAAACCCCCTGTAGGGCTGTGGATATTAGCAGTTGATTGGCAAATAGCCCCAGCACACAGACTGGAAGTATCTCCACCTGGGAAGCACAGTCACTGTTGTGGAGCTTCAGCTGCTGTGGAAATTCCACTGCTTAGGCCAACTCCCCCATTGTGGGATTAGAGGCTTCCCTGGGCTGTGTCTCCCCCACTGCCTTGCAGGTTCTTAATTGCCCTAAGGAAAAGCCTTGGGCAGCAGAAGGCATGCACTGATTTGTGCTGTCTCACTTCAAATTTGGGGTAGCAGAGTAGAGTTATCAGCCTATGCCAGAATGTTCTGTCTCTGTAGCTTTTCCCCTGGTACTTCTCCAGCCCTATTGGCACAGTAAGCTAGCCTTTAGTCTCTCTCTGTCTGTGCTGGTCCTTTTCCACCTCCCTTCATTACAGACCTTTTCTGATGAAGTTCCAGATTGTCTTCAGCTGATAAGTTGTTGTGTTTCTAATCTTCATGATTTTTACCAGTCTAGCGTTAAATTAAATAGTTGCTATTGAGGATATCTTCTCCGCCATCTTGGCTTCACCCCGGAATTTTTTGTTAAAGGGAACACAATGAGGGAATGCCAAAAGCCACTATGGTAAATAGTAGGGAGTATGTTTCTCTACAATAGAATTATCCTCATAATTCTGAGAGAATATGAGTTATTTTCATGTAGTAATGTGCCATCTCTGTAATCCCATACCTAGTAATTTGAGGTCAAGCTGAGATAAATCTCTCAGCATGTAATTTACTTTTTTTAAATTTTTCTTGACAGAACATATTCTTGGGTAATTTCTTGTGCTCACTTTTGTTCTGACTTTTCTTTTCCCTCCCTCCACCCCCTCCCCTAGATGGCAATCAGTCTTATACATGTTAAATATGTTATAGTATATCCTAGATACAATATATGTGTGTAGGATCAAACAGTTCTCTTGTTGCACAGGGAGAATTGGATTCAAAAGGTAAAAAATAACCTGGGAAGAAAAACGAAAATGCAAACAGTTTACACTCATTTCCCAGTGCTCCTTTTCTGGGTGAAGCTGATTCTATCCATCATTGATCAATTGGAACTGAATTAGATCTTCTCTTTGTCAAAAATATTCACTTCCATCAAAATACATCCTTATTTTTTATTAATTTTATAATTATAACATTTTAACATTTTTGACAGTACATATACATAGGCAATTTTTTACAACATTATCCTTTGTACTCCCTTCTATTCCGAATTTTTACCTCCTTCCCTCTGTGCTGGATCAAAGGGTATGCACAGTTTGATAACTTTTTGGGCATAATTCCAGATTGCTCTCCAGAATGCATCAATGTCCCAGTTTTCCTGCATCCCCTCCAACATTCATCATTATTTTTTCCTGTAATCTTAGCCAATGTGACAGGTGTGTAGTGGTATCTCAGAGTTGTCTTAGTTTGCATTTCTCTGATCAATAGTGATTTGGAACACTCTTGCTATAGACAACTGAGATACCATTACATACCTCTCAGATTGGCTAAGATGACAGAAAAAGATAATGATGAATATTGGAGGAGATGTGGGAAAACTTGGACACTGGGACATTGTTGGTGGAACTGTGAAAGGATCCAACCATTCTGGAGAGCAACTTGGAACTATGCTCAAAAAATTTATCAAACTGTACATATCCTCCAACCATTCTGGAGAGCAATCTGGAATTATGCCCAAAAAGTTATCAAAATGTGCATACCGTTTGATCCAGCCATACTACTACTGGGCTTATACCCCAAGGAACTACTAAAGAAGGGAAAGGGACCTGTATGTGCCAAAATGTTTGTGGCAGCCCTTTTCATAGTGGCTAGAAGCTGGAAGATGAATGGATGTCCATCAATTGGAGAATGGTTGGGTAAACTATGGTATATGAATGTTATGGAGTATTATTGTTCTATAAGAAATGACCAACAGGAGAAATATAGAGAGGCTTGGAGAGACTTACATCAACTGATGCTGAGTGAAACGAGCAGAACCAGAAGATCATTATACACTTCAACAATGATACTGTACGAGGATGTATGCTGATGGAAGTGGATTTCTTCAACATAGAGAAGAGCTAATCCAATTCCAATTGATTAATGATGGACAGAACCAGCTACATCCAGAAGGAACACTGGGAAATGAATGTAAACTGTTATTTTTACCTTCTGAATCCAATTCTTCCTGTGCAACAAAAAATTCGGTTCTACACACATATATTGTATCTAGAATATACTGTAATATATTTAACATATATAAGACTGCTTGCCATCTGGGGGAGGGGGTTGGGGGAGGAAGGGAAAAAATCTGAATAGAAGTAAGTGCAAGGGATAATGTTGTAAAAAATTACCCATGCATATGTACTGTCAAAAAAATGTTATAATTATAAAATAAAATTAAAATTAAAAAAAAACTGTACATATCCTTTGATCCAGCAGTGTTTCTACTGGATTTATATCCCAAAGAGATCTTAAAGGAGGGAAAGAGACCCACATGTGCAAAAATGTGGCAGCTCTTTTTGTAGTGGCAAGAAACTGGAAATTGAACGGATGCCCATCAAATGGAGAATGGCTAAATCAATTATGATATATGAATGTGATGGAACATTATTGTTCTGTAAGATATGACCAGCAAGATAATTTCACAGAGGTCTGAAGAGACTTACATGGATTGATGCAAAGTGAAATGAGCAGAACCAGGAGATCATTATACATGGGAACAAGAAGATTATATGGCAATCAATTCTGATGGACATGGTTCTCTTCAACAATGAGATGATTCATACCAATTCCAATTTTTCAGTGATGAAGAGAACCATCTACATCCAGAGAGAGGACTGTGAGAACTGAGTGTGAAACACAATATAGCATTCTTACTCTTTCTGTTGCTATTTGCTTGCATTTTGTTTTCTTTCTCAATTTTTTATATGTATGTGTGTATGTATGTATGTATATTTAACATATATTGAACTACCTGATACCTAGGGGAGAGAGTGGGGGGAAGGAGGGGATAATTTGTAACTGAAGGCTTTGCAAGAGTCAATGTTGAAAGATTACCCATGCATATGTTTTGTAAATAAAACTTTAATTAAAAAAAAAGAAGTGTGCTATAATCAGTTCAATCTGGTAAATAAGAGTCAAACAATGAATTTTCAGTGTAATCATTTACACCATGGAAATGAGCAAATGCTACAAATCAAAGCTTAAATTATTGTTTTCTTTATCATTTGGACATAAAAAGTGATGGAGAAAATGTTAATAATTCAAATTGTACTAAAATCTTTGTCATATTCCTTTCTGATGTCTAGTTATTGAACATTTATCAGCATATACTTCTTTTATACTTCCTGTGCCTTTTTATTATTTGCATGCATCCATTACTTAGCTCCAATCTGGCATAAATCCCAATCATTCAACCAAATTCATTCTTTCCAAATAATCTCTCAATTGCCAAATTCAGTTCTCTTTTCTTAGTTCTTTTAAGCCCTCGATCATAATGCAAGGCTGTTCAAAGAATGGGAAGTTTATTATTAGCTACTTTTAAATAATAAAAAGAGGAATCTAAAGCAAGTGGTTGAAGAACAATGATTGTCTCCTTCCTTTAGTTTTGCTCTGGTTTGAATATATATGCATGTAAAATCATAGAGGAATTTGGACATTTCCTACCCTAAATCAGACAATTGTCTGAGAGAAAATGTCAGGTTCAGGAAAAGGACTTCAAACATTTGTGACTTATTCAAACTCATTTTTCTAGACTTTTTTCATAATATTCCCCTTGGTAAACTTTTTAATTTAATTTCTAAACAAAACTATTATCTCTTCAAATTTTCCATGTATATTCTTCATATTTTCATGTCTTCCCCTCAAAGATGAAATAAGCTATCTCTTCTTTTCTGCTTTTTTGTAATCCATTATCTCCAGATTTCTCAAAGGCTTAAATTAAATGCTGCTTTCTCCACAATTCTTCCCTACATGTCACCTAGTTATTAATACCATTGCCTTTGTATTTTCAGTGCCTAACACTATGACCTTAGTAGATTTTTAGTAAATCTTTGTTAGATTATATCACAAGTAATTTTTTTCCTTTTTAAATTTTCTTAAAGCACTTGTCAGAATATCTACTAGGTTTAATTTGCTACTTTACCATTTATAATCTATGTAACTTGGACAATTATATAACTTCTTTGGATATGATTTCCTCATCAATAACAATAAAGGATTGAATTGGATGACATTTAAGCTTTCTTCCAGATTTATGATTCTAATATGTTTTATTCCTAATGGATTCTCCTTTCTATTATCCTCATTGCAGAAAGGCCCTCCTGAAATTCAGTACGGACTTTGGTAAATTGGGGAAAAATCAAATTTACTTTAATCATTTTCCTCACACAGATAGAAATCATGAATGTTAGTATCTGATACTAATCCTAGCATATCCTTACAAGCTGTTTTTATCATAGAATTTGATGAAAGAAATTTGATGAAAGAAATTTGATGAAAGAAATTTCTTTTTGGATCTATGGACAAGAAAGGACTTCATGATCAAACTAGAATAGTACACAGTACTATTTACACAGTAAAAGATACAGAAAGGATTCATTTTTAGACCACAGCGTATATACTATGCTTTCTAGAGTCCCTATGCTGTGATGCCAAACTATACTCTCTGGACTAACTCTCTGGAGGATCTCAGGACCAACCCGAGGCCTTGGTTTCAGTGGAGGAGTAAAGAAGGCAGGAGATCCATGAGGATGATCAAAGATGGAGTCCATTTATTGCAAGTCCTCTAAGCCCTTAAATACCTTAGTACAATTATATCACTACAGCACATTGAGCATCTGCCAACTATAGAACCATTACATCACCACATCACCACAGCATACTGCTCATGTGTTAAGTATAAGCATCCTGCTATTGATATGTAAATTCCTCTTACTGTAAGTATCCCTTACTTCAAGTAGAACACAGGTAGTCATGCCATTTGACTTCTCAGGAAAGATGAAAGTACCAATGAGAAGTAGGCAACCAAACCAGACATTATCAGCAAGTTCCCTCTGGGCTGAAGGGTCTTATACATTACCCAGAATTCCCCCACTATCTGCAGCCCTCTACAACAGTGAATTAATTCTTTCCCTCTTTATACACTCCCCTTGAAAATTTTTGAAATTACACTAATAATCTGTATGTAGCATTGAAAAGAGAAAGGCTCTTTCTTTACTCTTCTTATATATGATTCCACATTGATTTTGCTGGTATTTTTGCTGGCCTTTTTTTTTTTTTTTTTACTATTACTATACTAATACTACTATTACTATTTACTATTACTATAGAAACCATGAGTCTTTCTTCGCATCTGTCAAGAAAATAGTTGCTTGTTATCCTGTCATTTTTTTAGTTCCCTTAACTTAACTTCTTTTATGGAACTATGCCAGTAGGTGATGTACTCTTAAATGGATTAATGAAATAATGAAATATTAAATAAATGAAAAATAAATGAAATAATAAAAAATAAAAATGAAAAATAAATAAAATGAAAAATAATGAAATATGAAATAAATGAAAATAAATAAAATAATAAAAATGAAAAATGAAAAATGAAATAAATGAAATAATTTTAAGCATCAGATTGTTTGCTTTCTATCTAGTTGCAGTGCCTTTTTTTTTAATCAAAGAAGACAGTGCCTAAAATGCAATTTTCTGAACAACAAAATGATTATAATAGTAATTGTTTAGTGCTTACTATATGCCAGATACTGTTCTAAGCTCTTTACAAATATTTTCTAATTTGATCTTCACAAAAATCGGGAGGTTGGCACAATTCTTATCCCCATTTTAGATGCGGGAAAACTGAATCAAATAGTTTCTAAGTAATTTATCATAAATGACTTCCATAACTAGTAAAGATGTAAAGCAAGATGTAAGGTCAGGTCTTCCCTTCTCCACATTCAGCATTCTACCTACTGAACTCCTAAACAACTATCAATTAAACATTACACAATATCAGAGATTTTTTATTGTACATAAATATGTAACTGTTGTCTAATAATTGTCTAATTGAGGATAATTTACCATCCACAGGGGAGGGTGAAAATGGGGTAAGATTAAAATAATAAAATTATAATTCGCAAATATTTGTTATTCAACATTTTTTGTTTGTTTTTTTGGTTTTTTTTACAAATATAGTTTCTGAGTAGCTAAAAATTACCCCTAGATAATTCCTTTATAAAATGACTTATTGGAAAAAATAATTCTTCAACTTTATGTTGACTTAAATAAATTATATTGGAACTTGAATACATACCTGTGGTGATTACTATCTGTCTTTGACAATTAACAAAAGGCTATATATTATATACTTTCAAAGAAGGAGTTTATTTAAATGAAAAGAATTCATATATTTTCCCTTTATCATAATAAAAACCATTTTTTTATCATAGGAACATAGTTGAATAGAATTATTACTGTGTTATGGGCCAAAACTCTGAATTTGATACAAAGGATTCTTACAAGGTACTAAGTCAATGGAATTGATAGAGGCAATAGTTATCTAATTTAGCATGGTTCAGTATGATTGATTTAATCCTACAAAGAGATATTATGGGCCAGAACTTGAAAAAAGATACTAAGTGGAATTAAGGAGACAATGGTTAAATCTAGTTTAGCATTGATTTAATCCTACAACAAATAATGGTTTCCTAGTGATATAATGATTGGTGTATACTCAGAATGGATAATATATGGAAGAAGCTCTTAGAGCCAAAAAAGACAAGTGCACTAGAAGCTGAGACAGAATCATTCCATCTTCCAACTTTGTCTTGGCTGCAGACCGAAGCACAAACTTTTGGATTCAGAGAGATTCAGAGAGCAGAGAAGGAGGCAGGAGCTCAAGCTCTTGAAACCAAGGAGAGAGATAGGCCTCTAAGAAAACCTGCTAAGCCCCAAATGAAGAAGATAGGACTGAAAGAGATGATAAAGGATTTGGACTTTAACCCCTAGCTACATTCATGGTGATTACTGAACTGAAAGGAAGGCTGCTTCCAGAAAATCTCAACAAAGAACATTACATTACTGGAATAATGGAACTTTTTCAACCTCTGGTACATAAATAAATATCTTGCTTTTCACTAATTTTTTTGCCATATATCATTGACAATTTCTTCCCAGCTATGGTGATTTCTTTTTCTGACATTCTGAGGTGATGCCAATATAGTTAGAAAGGAAAAAAATTCTTTCAAGTCTTGGAGGAAGTAGCTAACTTTAAGATAATTTTTGTCTTCTTCTAAAGGGATTTTATTTCTTTGAGTGTGCAGGAACATTTTTCTGATAACAGAAAATATATGTTCACCCCATCCATGTTGTATAATTTTTTAAAAAGTAAGTTATATCTATTCTAGGTCATTGGCTTAATAAATTAAATATATTTTCTCTTTGTCTATAAAAAATGTATAATCCATTTAATTCTCAGCAGTCTGAGGAAGAATTCTCCCATGACTTTCTTAATATTACCATATAACTGTTACAAATCATCAAACATTTGTGCATTAACTGGGCAGGTGGGACCTAATATTTAAAAGATAAAGTAATTTCAGCTGCTGCAATGGACTAAGACATCTGAATCCAAAGAAGTTTGAAAAAACATGAATTGATGCCTATCCCAAGTTTACAAAGCACACCCTCTATTGCCATCTATCGTGCTACCAGCTGGGAGATTACATTAGCCAAATCCACCACTCTATCCATAGGTTTGCAAGAAAAACCAGCCTCACATTTATGTCTCTCTCTTTTTCCATTGCCATAGATATCTGCACTCTAACTGCCAAAATTTACTGAAGCCTTAGTGAGCAGTACTGAGAGAAATATTCATTGCAAGATTTCTGCAGGAAAGTAGAGGAACAAAAATATCAGTAACAACAAAAAAAATAGTATAGCGATATGCTAGGACCAGATTCCAACTTCTCCTCCCCCCTTAATAGAATCTTAAACATCTAGACTTCAAATGAAAGAAATCACCTCCAGGAGCAATTGCAATGATCTTTACTGTTAGACAGAGAAGTGAGGAACAGAGAAAAGAGGCATTCAGCTATAGCCAATTCTGTCCCATCAATGGTCATTAAGAAAAAGTTGAATCAAAATTCAAAGACAGATAATCTAATTTTTATCCTTTACCAAATTGTCTTAATGGTCATCTTATCTAAGCTATAATCCAAAAGAATATTTATTTATTTGTTTGTTTAAAGAATTGTGACATACAAGAATGTCAAGGGAATTAATGGAAAAAAAATAAAAGGAAATGAAGATAGCCTAGCTGTACCATATCTAAAATTAACATATATAGCAACAGTTATCAAAACCATTTGGAACTGGCTAAGAAATAGAACAGTTGATCAGTGGAATAAGTTAGGTTCATAGGACAAAATGGTCAATGACTATAGTAATCTAGTATTTGACAAAGACCCCAGCTTTTGGGATAAGAATTCACTATTTGACAAAAAATGCTGGGAAAATTGGAAACTAATGTGGCAGAAACTAGGCAATGACCCACACAAGTTAAGGGTTCATGATTAAGACATAAAGAATAATATTATAAACAAATTAGAAGAACATAGGATAGTTTACCTCTCAGATGTGTAGAGGAGAAAGGAATTTGTGACCAAAGAAGAACTAGAGATCATTACTGATCACAAAACAGATAATTTTAATTATATTAAACTTAAAAATTTTTGTACAAACAAAACTATTGCAGACAAGATTAGAAGGGAAGCAATAAACTGGAAAACATTTTACATTTAAAGGTTCTGATAAAGGTGCCATTTCTAAAATATATAGAGAATTGACTCAAATTGATAAGAATTTAAGCCATCTCCAGTTAAATAATCAAAGAATATGAACAGACAATTTACAGATGAAGAAATTGAAAGTATTTCTAATCATATGAAAAGGTGCTCCAAATCCCTATTGATCAGAGAAATGAAAATTAAGAAAACTGATATGCCACTATACACCTCTCAGATTGGCTAAGATGACAAAAAAAGATAATGATGAATGTTGGAGGAGAGGTAGGAAAACTGGGACACTGATACATTGTTGGTGGAACTGTGAACGGATCCAACCATTCTGGAAAACAACATACCTAGCAAATGTTATCCAGCCTCAACTTGGAGAGCTCTAAGGAGTAGGTTTTTTCCCAGTCATAGATGAGCAGCAATTTCTAAAGTATTATGTCAATGTTTACACCAATAAATGAAAAATAGAAATTTAACACTAATTAATAATGTCATTAGTAATAATGGTTATTATTGTTCTCTCCTTATGTAGTCTGCAAATCTTCCAAAGTTAGCCTTCCCCACATATTGCCATTTGAGGCCATAAAAATAGTCCAATCCAGAGATATGGAAGAAACATACTAGTATCATAAGAAATATAAAAAATGAACATTGTTTTAGATTATGAACTTGAGGCATACTAAAAATATATCCAAATCTGCAGGAAACCAGTTCCTAAATTATGCAGAGTACTGAGAGTTTTGACTTAAAAGTGATTACTGAAATAATTTCCCTTTTGCTTATGGAACAGTGTTGCATTCTTTCCCTCCTCAAAATAATATGGTTGTAATAGAATGCAACTTATTTATAGTAAAAAGCAAGCCAGAGATTCTGCACAGCACCATAGCTACAAGGGAAAATTATTATAATAGATTGTTTAGGTGGGAGTTGGGTTGAAGATATAAGATACTGCCTGCCTACATTTATTTGGAAGTGGAATTTCAATCATGTAATCTGTAAGATTTTAGATAGTATTTCCTATGATGCTGTTTTCATTTATGAAACTTTTTTCTGGTACATGATCAAAGTGCTACTAACTTATAAAAACCTTGCTCATTTGCAAACTCTTTACCACTGAAATTATAGGTCTAGGACAAAAAAATACGTGCATGATACCAAGTGTAGTGTAATGCTAAAAGCTCTGGATTGAGTGTAGATAGAGACACAGGTACAAATATTGATGGTTCTAAAACTTGATGGTTATGTGATTTGGACAAGTAATTACTTTTTTTCTTAATTTCCTCATCAGTGAAATAGGGATTATAAAATAATTAAAGTACTTTTCTTATTGAGTTGTTCTGAAAGTCAAATGGAATAAAATGTATAATGTATTATTACTAATACTATCATCATTATAATTACTATAATCAGATCAATACAAGAATTCAAAACTTATCAAAATTCAAAAATCATGGCAATTCTTTTGGATACATCCAATTAAATTTAATTCAACAAGAATTATCATTTCTTTTTGATGGAAAAGGAAGCTGGTGTTCAGGGAAGATGTGACTAACCTGAGTAATAGAACCAGGATTCAGTTCTGGATCATTAATTTCCATATTAAAGGATCCTTCTAGTAGACATAATAATGCCTTAAGTATAATGTCTATTTACACAATTGTCTATATTACACAATGACATTCTATTCCATGCTTTTTTTCTTTCCAAAGAGGCTTTCAAAAACTTGTGCTAAATATAACATCCAAAAGAGTCCAAAAGTAATACGTTTTAAAAACTTTTGCTTTGCAGTCACTGTAAAATAATCAAATTTGCAACATATTTTCTCATCTTAGAATAAGATATTATTCTAATATTTAAATAATTTGCAGTATTAGAATGGTTTAGAATATTTGTCATACAACCTCTGTGTTGAGTTGAACTAGACAAGTTAGTAAATATTAACAACAACAAAAAAGCAATGAATTCCATACTGCAATTGGAGTATGTTCATATTCAGATAAAGTCTTAATTGCTTTAATTTAAGGTAATAAAAAACAGAAACTTGTGCCATGAATTCTACAATAGTGCTTTTGCATCAATGACTTCCCTATGAAAATGGTTGATAAGTTGAGATCAGTTTATTTTGACAGCATGCAATACTCTCTGTCACCTGAAGAATGACCATGTCAAAAGAGAACTTAGACATGATAAGGTAAAAAAAAAAAAAAAACAACCCTGTAATTTACAGATAAGAAAACTGAAACCCAATTCATAGAATAGCAGAATTTGAGAAATAAAAAAGACCTCAGGAATCAACTGGTTAAAAGCATACCTGAAAGTTATTCTCATTATAGCATATCAATTTCCTGCTCAAAGATTTACACCTCATTTTATACCTATCATCTCTAGAGATACTTAAGATTTATCCAAAGTCTAAAAGATAGGACAAATGTTTCTTTCCTTACATCAAACCTAAATTCATCTTATTGTAACCTCTAATAATCAGTCATTCCATTTCTCTTCTGTTGAACCAATTAGAAGAAGGGAAAGACCTCATTTCTCTTCTAAATAACAGATTTTAAAAATATTTAAAATGAGCTATCATGATTGTTAGGATTACTAGGTGAGAACTCAGGTTGTCTGGATAGTGACAAGGTGAGAATTCAGGTTGGACAATTACAAGGTGAGAACTCAGGTTGACTTGATAGAAGGAGCAAGCTCATTGGCTGAAGTGGTTCTTCCCAGAAGCCCTTGCATTATCCCACGCCCATTCTCTGGGAGGATAAAAGAGATAGCATTGGGCCCAGAGAGCAGATCGGCCTGGAGAAGGATAAGAGCTGGAGGAGATTCAGAGCCAGGATTCAAGAAGAAGACTCTGCATTACATCTTGCTTGACGCAGCTCTCTGCAGGAAGGGAAGTCGGCTCTCTGCAGGAAGGGAAGTCGGCTCTCTGCAGGAAGGGAAGTCACTTCTCTGGACAAGAGTTAACGGCAACTGTCTGGAGACAACGGTTCTCTACAGAAAGAAGAATCTGTCCAAGAAATTTGACTTGGCACAGCAGATCTCTTCCCAGAGAGTGATCAGCAGCTTCTGGAGACGACAGTTCATTACACATGATCTTCTTTTTTTCTTCAGACCAAACATTCTCAACTCTTTCAACCAAACCTCTTATCTTGTGACCACATGGATGCATATAGTTTGTTCATTCATAGGGCAATATCAAAGATATCAGCTTCATACTCTGGATATCAAAATCATATTGATGGGGGAACCCTGAAACTGCCTCTCTCTGACTTTGGGGGGGTAGCCATGGGAAACTCCTTGAAGGAGAGAAATTCTCCTTGAGCCCTTGCCTCTGCCAGGAACCTGTCCCAGGGAATCAAGATAAGTAGTTTCATTCTGTTATCCCAGAGGAGACCAGCACACCCCTCATTGATAACACTCTATTGAGTTGAAGATTAGTCTAGCACTACTCTCATTCAATTGGAAAATTTCTATTCAATTCAAAAATCTCAGTCTGATTTCTGTTCCAGCTGCCTCCAGTCCCCAGTCCCCAGCTTCCAGCCAAAATAAAGTGGGCATCTGCTCACATTTCTTTTCAGAGAGTCAAAAACAGGCAAATACCATGCCAAGGAACTTCCCTTTCTCTCTTTGGCATAGCTGCTTGCAAGGACCCCCTGCCCACTGAGAAGACATTCTCTTTTTACCTTTAACCTCTATTTATCTTTCTGCCAGGATTTCTCTACACTTCTTGTTTATCTCTCTCTGCCAAGATTTCTCTGCTAGGAACTTTATCTCTCTATGTGGGAACCTTACCACTGAGGAAGTAAGTCTTCCTAGCAAAGGCTGACTTCTCAGTGCCAACAATAAACTTCTTTTTGTCAGTCTAACTTTGAAGGTTCATGAATCCCTTCATGAAGAACCTCTGCACTGACCAAAAGGGGTTCCAACAACTCTCTGACCTGCACCAAATCCCATCAATACCATAAATATCAGATTCACTAATCAAATTAGATTGTCATTGTGATTCCAGTTCATTGCTATCACAAAATGCTTTGCTATGAATATCTGAGTTAATATAAGATCTTTTTCTCTCTTTTAAAAACTCTGCAGGTAATATGGATAGTAGTGATATGAATTACTGTAGATAAAGGGTAGGGAAATTACAGTTATTCTTCTTGTCATTTTAAATTTATTTCTAGAATGGGTGGACCAATTAATACCTCTACCACCAGTGTATTAGCATGTTTGTTGCATACATTTAAAATGGTATTTTATGAAGCATGAACTGGTAGTGCTACATAGAATACATAGAGATATTATCTTGGGTATTTTAAAAGTCTTGAATAACTTCAAAGAAGTATACAAGCTTGAATATTTATTCCTGCTTCTCAGATATTGAAAGCAAGAAATAAAAGAGTAGCATGAAGGGCAGTCATGTAAAACCTAGAAACAAAGAAAACATCTTTCCCCACTCAATCAAGTTCTTTTGAAAATGCTTAAATATTGGAAAGCCCATTACTTTTAAGCAAGTTCAAAATGAGAACCACATCAAAATTTTATTTCATGGCAAGAATAAGAACCAATAGAAATGCCAAAGCTCCCAAAAGAGCCAGTAAAATATGAGACTTGAACAATTTTTATAATAACTGCCAAAATACCTTATGATGCTTTAAATCTTTCTCTAAGTACCCTCACATCTTAATTAGCCAGACTCTATGGGATGTTATTAACCACAGTGACTTTGTTATGCCATATGAATTTTGGGGAAGGAAATAACTTTCAAATGTATTAACTCAAAATTCCAATCTGGAGGAATGAAGATGAAGATTATTTCCCCTGCCAAATTATATAGGCAATCACTCCTAAAATGGTGTTATTTAAAAATCAAAAAATCATAACACTTCTTGAATGAGGCAGTTGTGTGGCATAATGGATAGAATGCTGAGTATGGTGCCCATAGGAATTGAGTTCAAATCTACCTCTATAATTCTGAGCAAATTTAATCTCTGCCAGCATCAATTTCTTCCATTTTAAAATAGGGATAATAGTAACAAGTATTCTACAAACTTGTCAATCAAAAAATGCTAGGGACTATATCTGGTACAAAATATATAGCTAATAAATATTTATTCAAATGATTATAAACCTTTGTGTTTAAATTAGGTGAAGCCATGGCACAAATCATGTAGAAAATTACACCAAAATTGTATTATTTGAATATCAGAAGGTCATAACACTTCATGAAAGAGAATTCCAATTAGAGGAAGATATGTAGCACAGTGGATAGGGTAAAAGGCCTGGTCAGGAAATTTCAGCTTCCAGAGTCAGATCTGGCTTTGGATACTTATCAACACCATGACTCTGGGCAAACCACTTAACTTGTTTTGTCTGTTTCTCATCTGTAAAATGTTCTATAAAATATAAATATCTCATCTGTAAAATGAAAAAAAAAATCTGTAAAGTGAGTTTGAGAAAGAAATGGCAAGCCACTCCAGTATGTCTACTGAGAAAACCCCAAACGAGGTCATGAAGAATTGAACATGACTGAACAAAAGCACAATTAATATGTCACATCATTCCTGTGCTCAAAACTTTCAATGGCTCCTCACTTCCTTTTTTCCCTAAGACAAATGATTTATTTTCTAGCATGCAGCAACTAGATAAAGTTTACATTTTAGGAAGATGAGAAACAATTGCTTACCAGTATGAGCTAATGTGGTATGTAGGCCTTAATTCTATTTTGGAGAGAAAGAAGAATGCATTTCATCTTAAATTAGTTGGAGTGAGAAAGGAAGCCATGAAGGAAAAATCTCTCATAGGAATATAATAAAGAGGCATGGTACTATAGCTACTAAGGAACTAACTGAGAGTTGTCCTGACACCAAATACTCACCACTCCATCCACCCTCTCCGTGAGGTTATAGACATCATTTCCCCTAGCACCATTTACTGCTATTCTATAGAAGTATCACTTATACATGTGTAGACATAGCATAGATGGCAACCCATTTATATATGTAAGCTCAAATTGACATGTTACAAGTGAAGTTCAACAGTATTGCTACATATATGAGTATCATTTTAGGTTTTGGGTAGGGAGCTCAGAATATTACAAGAATAATAATAGCTTGCAATAAGCCTACTTAATCCATTGTTTTATTCCCCCCCCCATAGCTCTTTGAGGACCAGTTCTTTGTTATTACATATCTTTGTAGTCAGTCAGTCTGTCAATAAATATATATTGATTATTGTGTGCTAAGCACTGGAGACAACAATGTAAAAAATTAATTCCCAAAGAATGGTAAAAGACAGATTTCCAATGTAGCTCAGTACTTTAAATATAATAGATGAATAATAAATTGTATCCAGAAATAATCAGGAAAATGCAAGTGGGCTAGACTGTATTAAGAAATATAAAAAAAATATTTAAAAAAATCTCTTTTAATTGTCCCAACCTTCTCTGGAAACTAAAATATGTTTCTATATGAAACCAAGATATGAAAAATATGTAAAAAGTTAACCTCAAAGACTATAAGTTTAAATCTGAATAATTTTAGAAATATGAATGCTCTAATTTTATAAAGCATATCATTTTAAGATTTAATTATTTATATTTTTTTTACAACTTTTTATTTGTGAAAGTTTTATATAATACATTTTATTTAAATTTTATTAATACTGTGCACCCTGGCATGCATTGCATATGCTATGCTATTTTGATGCAATCCTTTCAGTCATTGAGCAACAATTAATAAAGATTTTTAAAAGGTTTTTTAAAGTTTAAAAATGAAATATATATTGCCAATTTAAATAATCAACTTCTCAGATTCTAAAAATGGCTTAAAACTGAATGAAGATTTTTACACTCCTGTATGTTACCAAAATTATGATATGGTTTTAAAACATGGAACACAAGAGTATATATACAAAGTAATATCACCTAGAGTTCCTTGGAGAGATGTGTTCGTGACATTAGAAGGACATAAGGTATAGCAAGTGAAAAACTTCAAGCAAAAGGAATTATGAGGAAAAAATAATGGACTAGTATTATAGTAATATAACAATGAATTATTAAGTAGACAGACTGAGTATTGCGCTGGAATCATCATGATGAATGGAAAAACATGGAGGGTCCCCAAAACACTGTCGCAAAGGATAGGAATATTTTTGCAAGAATTTCATGATATGAGTTGGCATGATGGATGATGCCTTGTTGGAGGGAATTTATAAGTCAGTGGGAATATATTATGATTTAATCTAGGAATAGAGGTAGCAGTCACTTTCTGCTAATTCTGTAAATAAAATTCTCTAAACATATAAGTATATAGCTCATGAGCATCCACTCATTAATACTCAGGCAGTAGATATAATTGTTCCAAAACAGTGTATCTAAGATACACTCTTTATACACACACACACACACACACACACACACACACACACACACACACACATACATACATACACACACACACGGTTTTTGAGAAAAATGGACACCAATATAATTCACAATGTGAATGAAACACATATAGAATACATGTATATAAGACATCTGAAAGTTCCATAATCTCACAATTTCAAATAATTTTTCCATCTAATTCTGATGAAATTCATCTGAAGTGTCATGACAGATGTGTAAGTATATAAAATAGATGACTTAGTTGATCTTCCAGGAGTCAAGGGCCTGGAAACTGATTCTGGCTTTGAGTGGCTTTCATTTTGCATTCTTTTCTATCTAGAATGTGTATCTCTTCTATCACAACTGTATTTTGGAATATTCTTAAACAGTCTCTAGTTATTGGTATGGGTATTTTCTACTAGGTAAGTAGCTCCATTTCTAGATATTATGGCCATGAGAGGGAGGCAGAAATCCCCTTATCCTTAAAATTCATATCTTCCATTAGGAATTTCCTTCAAAAGTTTATCTACATTTAAACAATCAACTTGTTTCCAATTATTTTGTTCATTGATTCCCTTACAAGAGACAGCGAGAAAGAGAAATATACATAAACACACACTGAGAGAAAGAGACAGAAACAGAAAAAGACAGAAAGACAGAGAGAAGCAGGCAGGAAAGAAAGAAGGAGGAAGAAAGAGAGAAAGAGAAGAGAGGTATTCACATATTATGAAGAGGTTATTTGAAGCTAACATCTTCAAACTTCATCTTTGACTACATCCTTTCATTACTGTGATTATAGCAGCTGAGCTTGGAGTTGGGAATTTAAAACAAACCTAATGCCCTTACTTACACATTACTTTTTAAAAAGTTAATTATATTTTTAATTATAAATTATTGCATGGAATTCAAGGCTCTCTATGATATGATTATAATCTGAACTCCCACTATGCCCTAAATTTCTACAATGCCCAAGTAAAACTATTTATCATTTCCAATTATGCATTTTCTTCTTAATTTCAGAACTATCAGTGTTATCACCTCCACTAAAACACCTTCTTCCATTTTTTTCACCTGTCAAAATCATCCTCATTTTTTAAATCTTCTAGATTAATTGTCACCTTTGTTATGAATGCTTCTTTGATATTGCTTCTCATCTAAATCTAAGGAAAAAAATGATTTCTCTCTTAGAAATTTTTTTGTATTTTGCTGATTCCTTTTTTATGGCAAACCACTCACCTTATCTTATGTTTATTACATATATAAAAAGATCCCACTACTAGTTAGTAAACTTCAGTAGGGCAGAAATTGATTTGCTTGCCTCTTTACCTCCTCCTTGTTGCCAGGCACAAATTCACTTCATTATTGTAAGAGTCAAATGATATTGCATATAAATCATTATATAAATACATATTGTTATTTTATTCTGACTACCATAACAGCATCTCAATAAAATTTAAAACCTTTGGTAAATCTAATCAGAAAAAGGAAAGAGGAAAATCAAATTGTTAGTCTTACAAATGAAAAGGGGGAACTTTACACCAATGAAGAGGAAATTAGAGCAATAATAAGGAGTTACTTTGCCCAACTTTATGCCAATAAATTTGATAACTTAAGTGAAATGGATGACTTCCTCCAAAAATATAGGCTTCCCAGATTAACAGAGGAGGAAATAAATTGCATAAATAGTCCCATTTCAGAAAAAGAAATAGAATAAGCTATTAATCAATTCCCTAAGAAAAAATCCCCAGGACCAGATGGATTTACATGTGAATTCTACCAAAATATTTAAAGAACAATTAGCTCCAAAAATAGGGAATGAAAGAGTCCTACCAAACTCCTTTTATGACACAGACATGGTACTGATACCTAAACCATGTCGATCGAAAACTGAGAAAGAAAATTATAGACCAATTTCCTTAATGAATATTGATGCTAAAATCTTAAGTAAGATATTAGCAAAAAGACTACAGAAAATCATCTCCAGAATAATACACTATGATCAAGTAGGATTTATACCAGGAATGGAGGGCTGGTTTAATATTAGGAAAACTATTAGTATAATTGACCATATTAATGATCAAATTAACAAAAAACATATGATCATCTCAATAGATGCAGAAAAAGCATTTGATAAAATCCAACATCCATTCCTACTAAAAACTCTTGAGAGTATATGAATAAATGGACTATTCATTAAAATAGTCAGGAGCACATATTTAAAACCATCAGTAAGCATCATATGTAATGGAGATAAACTGGAACCTTTTCCAGTAAGATCAGGGTGAAACAAGGTTGTCCACTATCACCATTACTATTCAATATTGTATTATTCACTCAGCATTAGCTCATGTAAGCCTTTCCAGGCTTTTCTGAAGTCAGCCTGCTCATTATTTCTTATAGTACAATAATATTCCATTATATTCACAGATTATTTCAATCATTTTCAATTGATGAGAATCCACTCAATTTCCAGTTTCTTGCCTCTACAAAAAGAGCTGCTGCAAACATTTTTGCACACGTGTATCATTCCCCTTTTTTAATAACCCCTTTGGGATACAGACTCAATAGTGACATTGATTGATCAAGAATTATTCACAGTTTGATAGCCCTTTAAATGTAATTCCAAAGGTTTTATCTATTTTATTGTTTTTTTTTTCATAAAACCAAATCTTAGTTTTATTTATTAATTCAACAGAGGTTTTTTTTTGCTTTCAATATTATTAATTTCTCCTTTTAATTTTAGAATTTCAAGTTTAGTATTTGGTTGGGGTTTTTTAATTTTGTCTTTTTCTAGCTTTTTAAGTTGCAAGCCCAATTCATTGATCTTCTCTTTCTCATTCATTGATCTTCTCTTTCTCTATTTTATTCAAGTAAGCCTCTAAAGATATGAAATTTCCCCTTATTACTTCTTTAGCTGCATCCCACAAATTTTGGTATGATGTCTCATTGTTGTCATTATCTTGGGTGAAATTATTATTTCTATAATTTGCTATTTCTCCCAATCATTTTTTTAAGAAGAGATTATTTAGTTTCTAATTACTTTTTGGTCTATTTACCTCTAAGTTCTTGTTGAATGTAGTTTTTATTGCATTGTGGTCTTCCATAACTTCCAAACACTTAGGACCACTCTAATTTTTAATTCTGAAAATGTAAATCTAGAAATATTTTTTCCTATAATGTCTGAAAGTAGATAACTAACCACAAAAATATTTCTATTACCTCCTCTTTTCTAATGTTTTTATATAATCATGTGATATGATTGGGATCTTTTCAATGAAAAACTATTAAAAATAAAATTCAGATAAGTTTCCAATTCACTATTGTACTTTTAAACTCTCTTAAAAGAAAAAAATAGATCATTGCTTTGGGACTCACAATGTACCCCATTTGTAAAAACTTGTTCGTTCACTTTATTCTGCTTGTTACACTTGGCCTACAAATTTGTAATCTGTTTTAAAGCCAGATAAATAAGGTTTCTAACTGCAACTCTTATTATAAAGAGAAATTTATAAAACATAATTTATATGTAAATTGTTTATATCAAATTTTTAAAAAAACTGATTGAGTATTCAATGTCAATTTCAGAATAGACTGTGCCTTGTCTTTCCCATACAGTCCATGTCCACCCAGTAATGTTTTTAAAAAAAACATTACTTTAACTATACCTTTCTCCATCCCAGCCACAGTCCTTTTAAAATTGTAGGCACAACTTATGTCCATTGA
Source organism: Sminthopsis crassicaudata (assembly GCF_048593235.1). Taxonomy (NCBI): domain Eukaryota; kingdom Metazoa; phylum Chordata; class Mammalia; order Dasyuromorphia; family Dasyuridae; genus Sminthopsis; species Sminthopsis crassicaudata. Next base: position 230,920,589 of record NC_133620.1, on the reverse strand, counting down.
TAGGAAAATAACTGGATAAAATGCGACCTAAAATTATAAAGTCACCAGGAAGATGATATTCACAGAAATGTAATAAGATGTGTGAATGAAGGAAGAATAAAGTAATCATGGAAGGAAAAACTATAAATGTGATCATAATAAAGTAAATAAGACTAGAAAAATAACAACATCTTTTTTTCCAAATACTTTTAAAGACAGTTTCCCACATAATTTTTGTAAAACTATGTTCCAGATTGTTTTGGTTTTTTTTTTCAAATTCTCTCTGGAATATTTGGATGATTTCACAACTCCACCAGTAATGCATTGATGTTCAAGTTTTCTCACCTCACAGGAATGCATTTAAGGCTTTAACCAGGAGGAGAAAAAGTGGCTATATGTATACATGACTATGGTTTAAAAATGATACCTCTACACATTTTAATACAATGATGATGATGATGGTGATGTGATGATAACAAAGTTTTTTAACCAACTACATGATGATTACAATGACTTAAAAAATGATTGTAATATCTCATGAGGATAAAGAAGAAAAACACTTCAAAAAATAGATGAATAACCAAATGATTTTTTGTGGGGACAACTTACTATAATATTTCATAAAACTAAATTTCTATATCTGACAATTCAAACAATGCAGGGGAATAAAGGTACTTATTAATTAAAGGAAATACCATGGGATTTCTCTTCTAGAATAGCTACCAATAACTCTATAGACAGATTTGTCCCAAATAATAACATTTCCCTGCTTTCCAATCTCCATTCTAAAGCATCAATATTTCTCAAAATTAGTTTTGCCTACCCTTGCTAACTTGCTAACTTAAAAACTAATACAAAACACTTCTTTCTTTGAAGGCCAGCTTAAGTGTAAAATTAAAAATCAAAAACTACCATACTTTCTATCACAGTCTCTACCTCATAGATTATGATCAAGTCTCAGAGTTCCCTGTGTCTCCTATACTGAACAGTCTGGGTTTGGAGCTATATCTCCACTCTCTTCCTTGAAATTTCTTTCTATTTTTTAAACTTTATTCAAGTAATAATCTAACTCAATTTATAGGAGAAGCTCGGTGATAGGAAGTCTTTCAGTCTTTCAGTTTCTCTAGACATAGAAAATTGGTGCATAAGATAAAATCTGATTCTTCTTTTATTGATAAATATAAGAACATAAATATTTTCCAATAAATTGGGAAAAGAAAAGAAACTTATGCAAGAGAATTAAAAAAAAAATACTTTCATACAAGCACAAAAATTGTGGGGAGGAAGATGTGCAAATATTTACTAAGGGAAACAATTCCTAAAAAGTACAAATGGGCAAACAGGGAAAAAGATGTTAAAAAATGTTGAAAAAATAAATCTTTAGAAATTAGAATTGGATAACTGAAATCTAATGACATTGTTAGACATCAAGAATCAAACAAAGAAAATCAAACCAATAGAAAAAAAAAAGTTCATCATTTTAAAAAAGACCTATGCATCGTACTGATATCCTATAATGAGAAAGGAAAATGGACACTAAAATAATCCTCTAATTACCTTAGGAGAGAGATTCCCAAAATGAAAAGAAGCATAGTAACAAAAAAGAATCAAGAAGCAAAGTAACAAAGTTCCAAAACTTACAATTCAAAAAGAAACTATTGGAAGAAGCCTGAAAGAAATCATTCAAATATAAGGGGAACCATGATCAAGGTCACATAATATGCAACAGATTCACCAGTAAAAAAAAATTGAAGACTAAAACATGGTATTCCAAAAAGCAAAGGAATTAGGACTACAAGGAAACAAGCTTTTAAGTTTTCCTGAGGAAACAAAAAACAAAGCTGGTAAAAATAAAGCTCAATTTGTAACTTCAGGGGCAGCTAGGTGGCGCAGTGGATAGAGCACCAGCCTTGAATTCAAGAGGACCCGAATTCAAATGTGATCTCAGACACTTAACACTTCCTAGCTGTGTGACCCTGGGCAAGTCACTTAACCCCAGCCTCGGCGTGGGGGGAGGGGGATTTGTAACTTCAAACTTAAGACAACATATAGAAAACATTGAATAGGAGAAAACAATATGCCTTTTCTCAGATCACCTATACAAAAAGTTGATCAAACTGTTAGTACAAAAAACCCTCAAAATCAAATGTAGAAAGGCAGAAATATTAAATTAATCTTTTTAGATGCTAATGCAATAAAACGTACATTCAATAAAGACCAATGGAAAAACAAATTAAAAGATAATCAGAAAATGAATAATATAATCCTAAAGAATGAGTAGGGTGAAAAGCAAATTGCAGAAACAATCAATAATATGATTGAAGAGAATAACAAAAATGAGAAAATATGCAGAAGTGTATGGAACCCAGTCAAAGCAGTACTTAATGGAAAAATTACCCCTCTAAACTCTTATATTAATAAAATAAAGAAAGAACAAATGAATGATTTGGGCATGGAACTGAAAATAAAAACTAGAAAATGAAAAGTACCCAATTAAGGACCAAATTGGAAAGCCTGAAAAACAAACTATTAAGCAAATTATTAAACTAGTGAGTAAAATTAGGAGCTGGCATAAATTAAGAGATTAAATTATTGCTTAATCAGCTAGAAAGAGGATATATTTTCAGGATTATTCACTGTGACCATTTGGTGTATGTATGTGTGTGTGTGTGTGTGTGTGTGTGTGTGTGTGTGTGTGTGTGTGTAAATATATATATATAATGCAGGACTGGTTCACTATTAGGAAAGCTAGCAACATAATTAACTGTATCAATAATAAAACAAATAGGAATTATATGATTATCTCAATAGATAATGAAAAAGGTTTTGACCAAAAAACAAAACAAAACAAAAAAAAACAAACAAACAAACAAAAAAAAAAAACCAGCATCCATTCCTATTAAAACACTAGTGGCCAGACTTCCAGCCAAGATGGCGGCGTGGAGGCAGACAGCTGCTTGAGCTCCTCGTTTTCTCTCAGAACTTACTTCATGACAAGCCTCTGACTTAATGCTTGACCCAGAAAGAAATCCACAAATTATCACCAAGAGAAGACATCCTTGAAAGTCGCCAGAAAAGGTCTGTGTTTGCTCGGGGGAGGGTCAATCAGACTGGGCGCAGACTGAAGGCAGACAGCCAGAGCAAGACAGGCAGCTCACACAGCTCAGACCCGAGGGGGAGGGGTATGATCTCTGCCGTTTCTGTGAAAGGGCTTTTGCCCCAGTGTTGGTGCTCCGTCTTGGCAGCAAGCCAGGAGCGGTGGAGAGGGTGTAAACACCAGAGGTGAAGATTAAAACCCCAGAAAGCAGCGTCTCTCAGAGCCCGGCCACCCCCAACCCCCACCTGGACTGACTCAGTGCATTCTTGGAGCCTCAGAGCGCAGACTCAGTACAGTCATCGCTGTTCTGTTAGTGCCTCTCTGCTGCCCTACCCCCAGTCTGTAGAGGAAGCCCATTAATACTATCCAGGCCCCATCCCCTGCAAAACAGACCAATTGTTTCTCTTGTCAGTTTATTTTCTTTGATTCCTGCTCTGACAAAATGAACAAAAAATTCAAAAGGGCTCTAACAATTGACAGCTTCTGTGTGGAGAGGAGCAGACTTCAAACGCTGAGGAGACTAGGAACAGACTGTCCCCAGATGTATCCCCTGGGAGGGATATAAGCTGCTCCTCAATACAAAAGAACCTCATAGAGGAAATCAAAAAAGCTCTCACAAGAGAGCTGGAAGAGAAATGGGAAAAGGAAAGGGAAGCTTGGCAAGAGAGCCTGGAGAAGTCATCCCATGCATTCAAAGACAGAGTGGATAAATAAATCAAATCATTGAGAAACAAGATTAGTGAGCTGGAAAAGGTAAACAACTCCAAGGAAAACAGGATTAGTGAGCTGGAAAAGGTAAACAACTCCAAAGAAAACAGGATTAGTGAGCTGGAAAAAGAAATCAGCTCTCTAAAAAATAAAATGGATAAAATGGAAAAAAATTCCATAGAAGATAAAAACTCAATTGGACAATTACAAAGAGATATAAAAAAAGTGAGTGAAGAAAATACATCATTGAAAATTAGACTGGAACAAGTGGAAATGAATGACTCAAGGAGAAACCAAGAGGGAGTCAAGCAAAACCAGAGAAATGAAACAATTGAAAAGACTGTCAAGTACCTTACCAGAAAGACAACAGACCTGGAAAACAGATCCAGGAGAGACAATTTGAGAATAATCGGACTCCCTGAAAAATGGGAGGAAAAAAAGAGCTTGGACACCATTTTCGAGGAAATTATCAAAGAGAAATGCCCAGACGTTTTGGAAACAGAGGGTAAAATAGACATTGAAAAAATTCATCGATCACCTACTGAAAGGGACCCTAAAATCAAAACGCCAAGAAATATAGTGGCCAAGTTCAAGAACCATCAGACAAAGGAAAAGATATTGGAAGCTGCTAGAAAAAAACAATTCAGATATGGAGGATCCACAATAAGGATAACACAGGATCTAGCAGCGTCCACATTAAAAGAATGCAGGGCCTGGAACATGATATCCCGAAAGGCTAAGGAACTTGGTATGCAGCCAAGAATAACTTACCCAGCAAGAATGAGCATCGTTTTCCAGGGAAGAAGATGGACATTTAACGAAATAAATGAATTCCATCTATTTTTGATGAAAAAACCAGACCTACATAAAAGTTTTGATCTTCAAATACAGAAATCAAGAGATTTCTAAAAAGGTAAAAAGAAATCTTGAGAACTATACTTCTGTCAAAAAAATATGTAAAGAACATATGTACAATTTGTCTTAGAAACTAGTGGTGGAAAGGAGATTATATCATAAAAAAGTGTAAAGTGGTGGTACTACATCTCATGAAGAGGCAAAGGTAACCTATTATATCTGAGAGAAAGAAAGGAGGGAGATGAACATAGCGTGTATCAATAGACATATTCGATTTATGGTGAAACTTTTTCCACTTCATTGAAAAGTGAAAGGGAAGGAGTAAGCTAAGGGGAAGGGAATACAGTAATTTCGAGGAAAAGGGGTAAAATAAAGGGAGGATCTTTAAGGTGGGGGAGGGATCCTAAAAAGGGAGGGCTGTGAAAAGCAGGTGGTGTTCACCAGTTTAATACTGGATAGCAGGATAAAAGGGAAGGAAAGGGGAAAAGCATAAGCAGGGGTTAATAGGATGGCAAGCAATATAGAATTAGTCCTTCTAACCATAAATGTGAATGGAGCAAACTGCCTCATAAAGAGGAAGCAGTTAGCAGACTGGATTAAAAGTCAGAATCCTACTATATGTTGTTTACAGGAAACACACCTGAAACAGGATGAGACATTCAAACTAAAAGTAAAAGGGTGGAGCAGAATCTATTATGTTTCAGGCAAAACCAAAAAAGCAGGAGTAGCCAACATCATCTCAGATCAAGCAAAAACAAAAATTGATTTAATTAAAAGAGATAAGGAAGGGCATTATATCCTGCTAAAGGGAAGCATCAATAGTGAAGCAGTATCAATATTAAACATGTATGCACCAAGTGGTGCAGCATCTAAATTCTTAAAAGAGAAATTAAGAGAGCTGCAAGAGGAAATAGATAGCAAAACTATAATAGCGGGAGATCTCAACCTTGCACTCTCAGAATTAGATAAATCAAACCACAAAATAAATAAGAAAGAAGTCAAAGAGGTAAATAGAATACTAGAAAAGTTTGATATGATAGATCTTTGGCGAAAGTTAAATGGAGACAGAAAGGAATATACTTTCTTCTCAGCAGTTCATGGAACCTATACAAAAATTGATCATATACTAGGGCATAAAAACCTCAAAATCAAATGCAGTAAGGCAGAAATAGTAAATGCATCCTTTTCAGACCATAATGCAATCAAAATAACATTTAATAAAAAGCCAGGGGAAAATAGACCAAAAAATAATTGGAAACTAAATAATCTGATACTAAAGAATGATTGGGTAAAACAGCAAATCATAGACATAATTAATAACTTCACCCAAGAAAATGACAATAATGAGACATCATACCAAAATGTGTGGGATACAGCCAAAGCAGTAATAAGGGGAAGTTTTATATCTCTACAGGCCTACTTGCATAAAATAGAGAAAGAGAGGGCCAACGAATTGGGCTTACAACTAAAATTGCTAGAAAAGGAACAAATTAAAAACCCCCAGACAAACACAAAACTTGAAATTCAAAAAATAAAAGGTGAGATTAAAAAAATTGAAAGTAAAAAAACTATTGAATTAATTAATAAAACTAAGAGTTGGTTTTATGAAAAAATCAACAAAATAGACAAACCCTTAGTAAACCTGATTAAAAAAAGGAAAGAGAAAAAGCAAATTGATAGTCTTGAAAATGAAAAGGGTGAACTCACCACTAATGAAGAGGAAATTAGAACAATAGTTAGGAGCTACTTTGCTCAACTTTATGCTGATAAATTCGATAACTTAAATGAAATGGAAGAATACCTTCAAAAATATAGCTTGCCCAGATTAACAGAGGAAGAAGTAAGTAGTCTAAATAGTCCCATCTCAGAAAAAGAAATAGACCAAGCTATTAACCAACTTCCTAAGAAAAAGTCCCCAGGACCAGATGGATTTACAGGTGAATTCTACCAAACATTTAAAGAACAACTAACTCCAATGCTATGTAAACTATTTGAAAAAATAGGGATTGAAGGAGTCCTACCCAATTCCTTCTATGACACAGACATGGTACTGATACCTAAACCAGGTAGATCGAAAACTGAGAAAGAAAACTATAGACCAATTTCCTTAATGCATATTGATGCTAAAATCTTAAATAAGATATTAGCAAATAGACTTCAGAAAATCATCCCCAGGATAATACACTATGACCAAGTGGGATTTATACCAGGAATGCAGGGCTGGTGTAATATTAGGAAAACTATTAGTATAATTGACCATATTAATAATCAAATTAATAAAAACCATATGATCATCTCAATAGATGCAGAAAAGGCATTTGATAAAATCCAACATCCATTCCTACTAAAAACGCTTGAGAGTATAGGAATAAATGGACTATTCCTTAAAATAATAAGGAGCATATATTTAAAACCTTCAGTAAACAACATATGTAATGGTGATAAACTAGAACCTTTCCCTGTAAGATCAGGAGTGAAACAAGGTTGCCCACTATCACCATTACTATTCAATATAGTACTAGAAACTCTAGCCTTGGCAATAAGAGCCGAGAAAGAGATCCAAGGAATTAGAGTAGGAAATGAAGAAATCAAATTGTCACTTTTCGCAGATGACATACTGGTATACTTAGAGAACCCCAAAGACTCTGCTAAAAAGCTATTAGAAATAATTCAGAATTTTAGCAGTCGCAGGATACAAAATAAATCCACATAAATCCTCAGGATTTTTATACATTACCAACACAATCCAAAAGCAAGAGATACAAAGAGAAATTCCATTCAAAATAACAGTCTATAGTATAAAATATTTGGGAATATATCTACCAAAGGAGAGTCAGAAATTATATGAGCAAAATTACAAAACACTTGCCACAAAAATAAAGTCAGATTTAAATAATTGGAAAGACATTCAGTGTTCTTGGATAGGCCGAGCGAATATAATAAAGATGACAATACTCCCCAAACTAATCTATTTATTTAGTGCTATACCAATCAGACTCCCAAGAAACTATTTTAATGACCTAGAAAAAATAACAACAAAATTCATATGGAAGAATAAAAGGTCGAGAATTGCAAGGGAACTAATGAAAAAAAAGTCAGAGGAAGGTGGTCTAAGTGTAACTGATTTAAAGCTATATTATAAAGCAACAGTCACCAAAACCATTTGGTATTGGCTAAGAAATAGACTAGTTGATCAGTGGCATAGGTTAGGTTCACAGGGCAAGATAGTGAATAAAAATAGCAATCTAATCTTTGACAAACCCAAAGATCCCAAATTTTGGGATAAGAATTCATTATTTGACAAAAACTGCTGGGAAAACTGGAAATTAGTATGGCAGAAACTAGGCATGGACCCACATTTAACACCACATACTAAGATAAGATCAAAATGGGTCCAAGATTTAGGCATAAAGAACGAAATCATAAATAAATTGGAGGAACATGGGATGGTTTACCTCTCAGACTTGTGGAGGAGGAAGCAGTTTGTGTCCAAGGGAGAACTAGAGACCATTATTGATCACAAAATAGAACATTTTGATTACACCAAATTAAAAAGTTTCTGCACAAACAAAACTAATGCAAACAAGATTAGAAGGGAAGTAACAAATTGGGAAAACATTTTTACAGTTAAAGGTTCTGATAAAGGCCTCATCTCCAAAATATACAGAGAATTGACTTTAATTTATAAGAAATCAAGCCATTCTCCAATTGATAAATGGTCAAAGGATATGAACAATTTTCAGATGACGAAATTAAAACTATTTCCACTCATATGAAAGAGTGTTCCAAATCACTATTGATCAGAGAAATACAAATTAAGACAACTCTGAGGTATCATTACACACCTGTCAGATTGGCTAAGATGACAGGAACAAATAATGATGAATGTTGGAGGGGCTGTGGGAAAACTGGGACACTGATGCATTGTTGGTGGAGTTGTGAAAGAATCCAACCATTCTGGAGAGCAATCTGGAATTATGCCCAAAAAGTTATCAAAATGCGCATACCCTTTGACCCAGCCATACTACTACTGGGCTTATACCCCAAGGAACTACTAAAGAAGGGAAAGGGTCCTGTATGTGCCAAAATGTTTGTGGCAGCCCTTTTCATAGTGGCTAGAAGCTGGAAGATGAATGGATGTCCATCAATTGGAGAATGGTTGGGTAAACTATGGTATATGAATGTTATGGAATATTATTGTTCTATAAGAAATGACCAACAGGAGAAATACAGAGAGGCTTGGAGAGACTTACATCAACTGATGCTGAGTGAAACGAGCAGAACCAGAAAATCATTATACACTTCAACAATGATACTGTACGAGGATGTATGCTGATGGAAGTGGATTTCTTCAACATAGAGAAGAGCTAATCCAATTCCAATTGATTAATGATGGACAGAACCAGCTACATCCAGAAAAGGAACACTGGGAAATGAATGTAAACTGTTATTTTTACCTTCTGAATCCAATTCTTCCTGTGCAACAAAAAATTCGGTTCTACACACATATATTGTATCTAGAATATATTGTAATATATTTAACATATATAAGACTGCTTGCCATCGGGGGAGGGGATGGGGGAGGAAGGGAAAAAATCTGAATAGAAGTAAGTGCAAGGGATAATGTTGTAAAAAATTACCCATGCATATGTACTGTCAAAAAAATGTTATAATTATAAAATAAAATTAAAATTAAAAAAAAAAAGGGTCAATTATATTAATAGTTTTCCTAATATTAAACTAGCCCTGCATTCCTGGAATAAATCCTACTTGAACATAGTGTATTATCCTGGAGATGATTTTCTGAAGTCTTTTTTCTCAGTTTTCGATCAACCTGGTTTAGGTATCAGTACTATGTCTGTGTCATAAAAGGAGTTTGGTAGGACTCCTTCATCCCCTATTTTTTCAAATAATTTATATAACATTGGGGCTAATTGTTCTTTAAATGTTTGGTAGAATTCACACAGGACCATCTGGTCCTGGGGATTTTTTCCTGGGGAGTTGATGAATAGCTTGTTCTATTTCTTTTTCTGAAATGGGACTATTTAAGCAATTCATTTCCTCCACTGTTAATCTAGGAAGCCTATATTTTGGAGGAAGTCATCCATTTCACTTAAGTTATCAAATTTATTGGCATAAAGTTGGGCAAAGTAACTCCTTATTATTTCTCTAATTTCCTCTTCATTGGTGGAAAGATCCCCCTTTTCATTTGGAAGACTAACAATTTGATTTTCCTCTTTCTTTTATCTAATCAAATTTACCAAAGGTTTATCTATTTTATTGGCTTTTTCATAAAACCAACTCTTGGTTTTATTTATTAATTCAATAGTTTTTTTTTACTTTCAATATTATTGATTTCTGCTTTTAATTTTTGTATTTCAAGTTTCATTTTTGGTTGGGGGTTTTTAATTTGGTCTTTTTCTAGCTTTTTAAGTTGCAGGCCCAATTCGTTAATTTTCTCTTTCTCTATTTTCTTCAAATAAGCCTTTAAAGATATAAAATTTCCCCTTATTACTTCTTTAGCTGCATCCCACAGATTTTGGTATGATGTCTCATCATTGTCATTATCTTGGGTGAAATTATTAATTGTTTCTATAATTTTCTCTTTCACCCAGTCATTCTTTAAGATGAGATTGTTCATTTTCCAATTACTTTTTGGTCTATTTACCCCTAACTTTTTACTGAATGTAGCTTTTATTGCATTGTGATCTGAGAAGAAGACATTTATTATTTCTGCCTTCCTACATTTAATTTTGAGATCTTTATGTCCTAATATATGGTCAATTTTTGTATAGGATCCATGAACTGCTGAGAAGAAAGTATATTCCTTTCTATTGCCATTCAGTTTTCTCCAAAGGTCTATCATACCTAGTTTTTCTAATGTTCTATTTACTTTTTAAATTTCTTTCTTGTTTGTTTTGTGGTTTGATTTGTCTAATTCTGAGAGTGCAAGGTTGAGATCTCCCACTATTATAGTTTTACTGTCTATTTCTTCTTGCAACTCGCTTAACTTTTCCTTTAGAAAGTTAGATGCTATACCACTTGGTGCATATATGTTTAGTATTGATATGGCTTCATTATTTATGCTACCTTTCAGCAGGATATAGTTTCCTTCTTATCTTTTTTAACTAGATCAACTTCTGCTTTTGCTTGATCTGAGATAAGGATAGCTACCCCTGCTTTTTTGGCTTTACCTGAAGCATAATAGGCTCTGTTCCAACCTTTTACCTTTACTCTGTATGTATCTCCCTGCTTTAAGTGTGTTTCCTGCAGACAACATATTGTAGGGTTCTGATTTTTGATCCAATCTGCTATCCATCTCCGTTTGATGAGAGCGTTCATCCCATTCACATTTACAGTTAAAATTACTAATTCTGTATTTCCTGCCATCATATTATCCCCAGATTATGCTTTTTCCCTTGACCCCCCTTATACCCTTCCCCGATATTTAATTTATAGACCCCCCTTGTGATGCACAGCCCTCCCTTTTTTTTAAGTATCCCTCCCCCCTCCCTCCAAGTCCCTTCACTTATTCTCCTTTTCCTTTTCCCTTTACCTCTCCCCCCTTTTAATGAGGTGAGAAAAATTCTCTGAAAAACAAATATGTCAATCATTTACTCTTTGAGCCTCTTCTGATGAGAGTAAGATTCACACAATGGTTTTCCCCCTTACTAACTTCCCTCAGATATGGTGTATTTTCTATGCCTCTTCCTGGGATGTAGTTTCCCTCTTTTTATCATTCCTTCCCCTTTTTCTGAAACGACCTCCTTCCCTTTACTACACCCACTTTTTTTCTTTTATATCAGTATAATTAAATTATCCATGAGTACTTTTTATATACCCTTGTTCTCAAGGGTTCTGTGTACCTTTTTCTGTTTCTCTTCAGTCTTGTGGATGTAGATCAAATTTTTTTGTTTAAGTCTGTTTTTTTTTTCTTAGAAACATATAGAATTCCTCTATTTCATTGAATGACCATCTTCTTCCATGGAAAAAGATGCTAAACTTATCTAGGTAGTTTATTCTTGGTTGCAGTCCTTGATCTTTTGCCATATGGAATATCAGGTTCCAGGCCCTTCTATCTTTTAATGTGGAAGCAGCCAGATCTTGAGTGACCCTTATTGTGGCACCTTGATATTTAAATTGTTTTTTTTCTAGCAGCTTGCAAGATTTTCTCCTTTGTGTGGTAATTCTGCAGCTTAGCCACAATGTTCCGTGGTGTTCTTTTTTTAGGGTCTATTTCAGAAGGAGTTCGATGAATTCTTTCCACATCTACTTTCCCTTCTGTTTCTATTATCTCTGGACAGTTCTCTTTGATAATTTCCTGTAAAATAGAATCTAGGCTCTTTTTTTGGTCATAGTTTTCAGGAAGTCCAATGATCCGCAGATTATCTCTCCTAGATCTATTTTCCAGGTCTATAGATTTTCCCAGTAAATATTTGACGTTATTCTCCAGCTTCTCATTTTTTTTGTTTTGTTTGACTGATTCTTGGGTTCTCTGTGAATCATTCATTTCTATTTGTTCCATCCTGACTTTTAAGGAGTTATTTTCTTCTTTCACAGTTTTTAGTTCTTTTTGTAAATGCCCAATTTCATTTTTAAATGAATTATTTTGCTCTATTGAATTTTTTTTCCATTTCCCTAATTTTCTTTGAGAATTATTTTCTTTTTTCAATTCAGAAATCCTATTTTCTTGAGACCTTTTTATCTTTTCCAATTCAGAAATCCTACTTTCCTGTGATTTTTTAACCTTTTCTAATTCACAAATTTTGTTTCCCTGCATCTCCTGCAAATTTTTATTTTTTTCAACTCCAATTTCAGGACATTGTTATTCTCTATCATTGCTTCCCTTTCTTTTCCCCATTTTTCTTCAAACTCTCTTAGTTTTTTAATAGTCTCTTCGAGGAGAGAGTTATGTGATGGGGGGCAGGAATCATTCCCCTTTTGGTTGTTATCTGCTGACTCTCTGCTGTTAACTTCCTTGGGGTTGGATACCCGCTCTTTCTCTGTGTAGAAGGAATCTATAGTTTTTTTTTGGCTTTTTGTCATACTTAAAAAATCTTTTGGGGTCTGTCCCTGGGGTAGGAAATTATTTATTTATTTCTTTACCAGCTTCCTCCCAGACAGGATGGATGCAGCGGCCCCTGCGCCTGAGCTAAGAGAGAGCTCTGGGAGAGAGTTCCCCACCCCCTCCCTGGAAGTGCCTCAGAGGTGATCAGCACTGCTGTACTTTGAGGGAGCTGTGTTTTAGCGGCTTCCCTGAGGTTGAGACTGAACAGCAAAGGCAACTAAAAGCCTAGCCTATGCGTCCCAGTGGGGCGTGGACGTCTGCAGCAGGTGATGTGAAAAGCCCCTGCGTTCAAACTGGAAGTGTCTGCCAGAAACCACAGTCCCTAGTTCAAAGGTTCTGCTTCTCTGGGACTTCCCGGGGCTGAGTTCCACAGCCTTCAGCTGAGCTAGGCAGTGTGTGTTGCCTTGGGCTGTATCAGCCCACTTCTCAATCTCTTAACTAGTCACAGGTGAGAGCTAGGGGCCACACCCACAGTGCCGAGTTCTGCTGAGTCACCCCCAGGATCCAGGAAGATCTAATCTATCTTTGAATTTTTAAAGTGGTTTAGATTTCTCTTCTGAACTGCTGTATTATAAGCAGAGAAGAGCTAACAGCCTGTGCCAGATTTCTTTATCTCAGTGGCTTCTCTGATCCCAGAGCCCTTCCCAGCGCAATCAGTGCAGTGTGCTAGCACCCAGCCGTCTGTGCTGGCCTCTCTTCTTCCTCCCCTGAGAACTGACCTTTTCTGTTGAAACTCCAGATTCTCTTCAGCTGGTAAGTCGTGCTTCCAGTCCTTGTGGTATCTATCAGTCCAGCGCTATTTCTGAGGCTGATTTATCTAATTGGTTGTGAGGGAGTGAGGACGTTCACAGAGTCGTGTGTATCTTCTCCGCCATCTTGGCTCCGCCCCCATTATTAACCATTTTAACAAAATTGTAGCTTATAAAATAAACTCACATAAATTATTAGCATTTCTACCTATAACCAACAAAGCCCAGCAGCAAGAGAGAGAGAAACAAATTTCCATTTAAAATAACTGTAGAAAAAATAAAATATTTGTGAGTGTATCTGCCAAGCATAATTATAAAATATGGTTCACACAAATTTTCAGAAAGACCTGAATTATTTTAAAAAATTAATTGCTTATGAATAGACAAAGCTAACATAATAAAAATGACAATTCTGCCTAAATTAATTTACTTAATCAGAGTCATACTAATCAAACTAACAAAAATATTTTATAGAGCTAGAAAAAGCATAACAACAAAATTCATCTGAAAGAAAGAATAAAAGGTCAAGAATACCAAGGGAAATTTTTAAGGCAAGAAAAAATGGCCTCACCATTCTAGATCTTATGATATAGTGCTAATCATTAAAACTGGCTAAGAAATGGAATAATGGGTTTGTGGAATAGATGAGGTAGACTAGACAGAGTTGTAAATAACCAAAGCAACCTTGTGTTTGATAAATTCAAAGACCTCAGCTTCTAAAATAAGAAACCCTTATTTGATATATACTGGAGGAAAAACTGGAAGATAACATGGCAGAAATGAGGTATAGACCAATATCTTATGCCATATCCCAAATAGAAGGTCAAAATGGTTACATTATTTAGACATGGTGATACTATAAGAAAATTAGGAGAGCCAGGAATAGTTTATATGTCAGATCTACAGAAAATGGAAGAATTTATTACCAATCAAAGATCATATAGCTATTAAATATCTGAGAGCATTCAAGAAGATAAGTCTCTAATTCCAGGCTCCAAACTCTGTCCACTGCTACCTAACTGCCAATGTATTTATTTATTTATTTATTTGTTTGTTTGTTTGTTTATTTATTTATCTGTGTATATTTTTATCCCTTCAGTAGAGATTAAGAGCCTTAGGACAGGGATCATTTTTTGATGCATTATCAGATTATACCACTTTTTTTTTTTTTCTTACAGAAGGTGTCTGTCAGATTAAATGGAGTTGATTTCTCCCTCCCCTACTCTACCTTACAATTCCCTGACACAATGTGTTTTTGCAGGTCTCACTCATTTGAACTATGAAAGAATTGAATAGAATGGACCTACCAATCTGATCTTTGACATGGGGATGAAGGCCCTGGAAACAAAATACTAGCTAAGCTAATTATTTTAAATACAAATGTTCAGCTGAATCTACAATAGAACCTGACAGATAACACCCTATTTTTTTTAAACAATTGTCCAGAGCCACAAAACTAAATCCAGCTCATCCCAGAATGCCAGGAAGCTGCTTTATTATTCATTTCAATACTGGTTTACTTTCCACAGTTTCATTCTTCTGTGTCTATAAGTAAGCAGAAGACAAATATTTATCTTATTCTCTTCTACTCAGAAGATATCATTATGAATGATTAAAATCTGTTTCCAACTGTATAATAAACAGAATCATAAACACAAAATCAATGTGTAAACAAATGTTGACATTTCCAAATTTTATGTCAAGAACATTATACTTAAATAGCTGCTATAAGAAATTGTGTATTTTGTTTTTTTTTTTGTATTTTTGTTTTCCACAGAAAATTGTGGTTCTTTTTGGACTGTTTATTGGGTTCCAGAAGAAAAAAAAAAGTTTCAATCAAGGACAAAAATACATCACACATGACATCCCAATATACATAGTTACCTAATGTGTACAAAGAGAAAACAATGTCAGATCTTCCTACTTTAAAAAAACCCCTCCATTTTAGAGTTAGCTTTGATTTCAATGTAGATTGAGCAGTCAAATCCACTCTACTCTTTGTAGTCTTCCTCTTCTATCAGTTAGCTCACAATGTTTTCCATGATGTTTAGATAGCTATTAATATTCTTAATAAAATAATAAAAATATGATTTTGCAAAGCCCTATATATAAAGTACTTACTCAGACTACAATTATACATATGTATATGTGTATATACATGTGCATGTGTGTATATAGCTATATTACTATGGTTATGTATATATATATATATGCATATACATATATGCAATTATAAATATGTTTGTACATATTAATTTTTTCTCTTCAATCTCTTTAAAACATAGGCTTAGTAGTGTTATTACTTGACCAAAGCATATGCATAGTTAATGACTTTTGAGGTATGGTTTCCAAATTGCTTTCTACAAAGCATGGATCAATTCATAGTTTTGATTACAGGGCATCAATGTGCCTGTTTTTCTGTAGAACTTCCAACATTTGTCATTCACAGTTTTAGTCAATTTTGCCAATCTGATATATGTGAGATGAAACCCATGACTTATGTCCATTTATATTTAACTTTTTTTTAATGATTTGGAGAATTTTATTTGACTATTAAAAGTTTATATCTCTTCCTTAGAAAATTATTTATTCATATCCTTTAGGATTTATATCTTAGAAAATTGCTTTTGGGGTTATAAATTTATATCATCAAGCTATGTGTCTAGAAAGTCAAACTTTTATCATAGAAATTTGCAACTTTTTTTCTAATTTAATGTTTCCTTCCTAATCTTACATCCATTGGATTTGTTCATGTGAAATTTTATTTTTCTTAATCCTGTGTAATTAAAATTGTTTATTTTTATCTTTGATGAACCTCTCTTTTTCTTGTTTGGTCATAAATTCTTCTCCAACCCATAGCCCAAGTGTAATTTCTTGCTTATTTCAATAATATAACTATGATGTGATCTTTTATGTCTAATTCATATATCCATGTGAAATTCATTCTGGTTTATGGTGTCAGATGTTGACCTAAGCCTATTTTCTATCAAATTATTGTCTAGTTTTCCCAGAAGTTTATCAAAGAGTAAATCTTGAACATAAGAGGTGTGGGACTTTTTTGTAATACTATGCCTCTCGTTCTGTTTGCTTCAATATATTGTACACCTAATCTGTACCACTAATCATCTGCTATAGTTTTAACACATCCCAACTCATACTGATGAATATTTCTTTATAGTATAGTTGGAGTTGTAATAATATTAAGCCTTTTTCATCCCCCCCCTTTTTTCCCATAGGATTCTTGGCCTATTTTCCAGAAAATTTTCCAGTTCTTTATTATACCTTATTATACTTCAAACTTATTAACTATGCATATGCTTTTGGTCTTTTTTTTTTTTGGAACCATTGCTGTTAGGGATTTTAGAAGTATTCTGTCTTTTGGCTTTATGTCTTTTAACACCCCTAATTAAATTTTTTTTTTTGTTTAGTCTTCCAGGCTTACTTACTGGATTAGGTTTTTGCATCAGTTTCAGGTTTAGTACATTATTTTTTTGGTGGGAATGTCATGACCCTGTACGGTATTGAACTATCTTATTGGGAACCTTGCTGCTATATTATTTTGTTATTGAGTGCTATATTCTTGAAAGATTACAAAGACATCTAGATCTAAGAACTTTCATTGTTTCATCAAATTTTATGTGGTCTAATCTCCTTAATGAATATTGATGCTAAAATCTTAAATAAGATATTAGCAAAAAGATTTCAGAAAATCATCTCCAAGATAATACACTATGATCAAGTAGGATTTATTCCAGGAATGCAGGGCTGGTTTAATATTAGGAAAACTATTAATATAATTGACCATATTAATAATCAAATTAATAAGAACCATATGATCATCTCAATAGATGCAGAAAAAGCATTTGACAAAATCCAACATCCATTCCTACTAAAAACTCTTGAGAGTATAGGAATAAATGGATTATTCCTTAGAATAATCAGGAGTATATATTTAAGACCGTCAGTAAGCATAATATCAATAGAAATAAACTGCAACCTTTCCCAGTAAGATCAGGAGTGAAACAAGGTTGCCCACTATTGCCATTACTATTCAATATAGTACTAGAAACGCTAGCCTCGGCAATAAGAGCCGAGAAAGAGATTCAAGGAATTAGAGTAGGAAATGAGGAAATTAAACGATCACTTTTTGCAGATGACATGATGGTATACTTAGAGAACCCCAAAGACTCTGCTAAAAAGCTACTAGAAATAATTCAAAATTTCAGCAAAGTGGCAGGATACAAAATAAATCCACATAAATCCTCGGCATTTTTATATATCACTAACAAAATGCAACAGCAAGAGATACAAAGAGAAATTCCATTCCAAACAAATGTTGATAGTATAAAATATTTGGGAATCCATCTACCAAAGAAAAGTCAGGAATTATATGAGAAAAATTACAAAACACTTGCCACAAAAATAAAATCAGATTTAAATAATTGGAAAGACATTCAGTGCTCTTGGATAGGCCGAGCGAATATAATAAAGATGACAATACTCCCCAAACTAATCTATTTATTTAGTGCTATACCAATCAGACTCCCAAGAAACTATTTTAATGACCTAGAAAAAATAACAACAAAATTCATATGGAAGAATAAAAGGTCAAGAATTGCAAGGGAACTAATGAAAAAAAACTCAGAGGAAGGTGGTCTAAGTGTACCTGATCTAAAGCTATATTATATAGCAGCAGTCACCAAAACCATTTGGTATTGGCTAAGAAATAGACCGGTAGATCAGTGGAACAGATTAGATACAAAGGACAAAAAAGGGTACATCTATAGCAATCTAATCTTTGACAAACCCAAAGATTCCAACATTAGGGATAAAAATTCATTATTCGGAAAAAACTGTTGGGAAAACTGGAAATTAGTATGGCAGAAATTAGATATGGATCCACACTTAACACCATATACCAAGATAAGATCAAAATGGGTCCATGATTTAGGCATAAAGAGGGAGATAATAAATAGATTAGAGGAACAGAGGATAATCTACCTCTCAGACTTGTGGAGGAGGAAGGAATTTATGACCAGAGGAGAACTAGAGATCATTATTGATCACAAAATAGAAGATTTTGATTACATCAAACTAAAAAGTTTCTGTACAAATAATACTAATGCAAACAAGATTAGAAGGGAAGTAACAAATTGGGAAAATATTTTTAAAAACAAAGGTTCTGACAAAGGTCTCATTTCCAAAATATATAGAGAACTGACCATAATTTATAAGAAACCAAACCATTCTCCAATTGATAAATGGTCAAAGGATATGAACAGACAATTCTCAGAGGAAGAAATTGAAACTATATCCACTCACATGAAAGAGTGTTCCAAATCACTACTGATCAGAGAAATGCAAATTAAGACCACTCTGAGATACCACTACACACCTGTCAGATTGGCTAAGATGACAGGAACAAATAATGACAAATGTTGGAGGGGATGTGGGGAAATTGGGACACTAATACATTGCTGGTGGAGTTGTGAAAGAATCCAGCCATTCTGGAGAGCAATCTGGAATTATGCCCAAAAAGTTATCAAACTGTGCATACCCTTTGACCCAGCAGCGCTACTACTGGGATTATATCCCAAGGAGATACTAAAGAGCGGAAAGAGACATATATGTGCCAAAATGTTTGTGGCAGCTCTTTTTGTTGTAGCTAGAAACTGGAAGATGAATGGATGTCCATCAGTTGGAGAATGGTTGGGTAAATTGTGGTATATGGAAGTTATGGAATATTATTGCTCAGTAAGAAATGACCAGCAGGAGGAATACAGAGAGGGTTGGAGAGACTTAAATCAACTGATGCTGAGTGAAATGAGCAGAGCCAGAAGATCACTGTACACTTCAACAACGATACTGTATGAGGATGTATTCTGATGGAGGTGGAAATCTTCAACATAAAGAAGATCCAACTCACTTCCAGTTGATCAATGATGGACAGAGGTAGATACACCCAGAGAAGAAACACTGGGAGGGGAATGTAAATTGTTAGCACTAATATCTGTCTGCCCAGGTTGCATGTACCTTCGGATTCTAATGTTTATTGTGCAACAAGAAAATGATATTCACACACATGTATTGTACTTAGACTATATTGTAACACATGTAAAATGTATGGTATTGCCTGTCGTCGGGGGGAGGGAATAAGGGAGGGGGGGTAATTTGGAAAAATGAATACAAGGGATAATATTATAATATATATATATATATAATAAAAAAAATTAAAAAAAAAATAAAGAGAAACAGTGACATTAAAAAAAAAAAAAAAAATTTTATGTGGTCTTTTCAAAGGCATGATTTTATTATTCCCTTCCTAGACTTTCTTTACTCTACAATTCAGGTTTCAACTGCTGCTGGCTTTTGATCATTATCCTTTCGATGATCCCAAACTCTGTGAAGATTCATAAGTTTCAGGAGAACAGGTCTACTTACTTACTTTTGTTCTAATCTCTGAGATGCAATGTATAATCCACACTGGGATCTAAAAAACAGTACAGCCACTGCCTGGCCCATTTTGAACCTGGAGGACTGAGACTGTGATCTACTTTGTGGTCTGAGTAGCATTATTCTTTTTATATTAGGAATCTGAGTAGGGAATTTAACAGCCTAATCCTCTTACATTCTATAGTTTCTGCCCAAGTCATTTGTCCATGTGAGCAATTAGTTTACACTTCCTAAAAATATCTTCCCATATATTTTATACATGAACAGTGTGACATTTAATTTTTCTTAATTGTAATCATTTGCTATTACAAAAAGGCTAGAAATTGGATCTGCAATTTTATTGGTATAGAAAATTCCCAGATAATTGAATTTCCTCTATCAATGCAGTTTAGCATGTTTCCTGAAATATAACATCTTAGAAAGCTTCCTAGAATACTGAAATATTAAGTCACTTGCTCAAAGTCATAAAGCCAATTAATGTGATACCTAGAAATCTAACTCTGGTCTTTCTGGCTTCAAGTCATGTTTCTTTTCATATGATGTGCTAGGCTTACTATTGCAAGGAAGAGGGCTTTTTTATTTGTTTTCAAAAGACAGTTTTTTGGTGAGAGAAAGAAGTCTAGTAGGGTGAATAATGAAAAACAAAAGAAAGTCATCAATGTACCATGAATTTGTACATGCACAGATCCCATCAACTTAGTTACTTGATGTACTTCTCTTTTTTAGAAAATGTTATGGAAATAACTTCCATGAGAATTGCAATAACATGTAAAAAAAAAAGTTCCCTGAAAATACTGTGAACCACAAATGCACATTTTATAAATATTTCTAACTAGTTAAATATATAATTGGGAAGAGAAAATTTTAATTGCTTTTATAGCCTGTATTAGTTATATTTTCTTTACTTTTTCCTTTTATCTTAGGTAACATGCCACTCAGTCAAATATATTGGGTAAGAGATCATGGGGTAAAGGAAGGGATGATTTTCTCAGACTATATTATTCCCAATAAACATGTTTCTGTCTTTATCCTCTTTTTTCTTACTCTTTCTATTCTAGTTGAAGGGAGTGGGGTCTCCATTAACAGAGTAAGATAAAAGACTCCAAGAGCTAGAATCCAGGCCAAATATTATAAATAGCCTATCCCTGACATGCTGAGAAGCAAGGAACAATAATTAGGGACTATATTTAAGGACTATATTCTGGAAAAAACGACAACAACAACATCAAATAATAAAAGTTGAAATGAGCACTTATATGGTGTCAGTGATGCCTTTAGATTTGAACTTGTTAATAATACTAATGATATATAGTAAGAAAAATGAGACAAATTTTAAGTCTACTCCTCTAGAAACTAAGGTTAGATAGCATAAAGTATGCCCACAAAATTTTGAAGGAAACATTTTTTTTCATTTGCTCTTGCTATATCTTTGAAATAAAATATTGATTTTAAGAGGTTAAAGAGGAAGGTAGTCACTGACTCCTAACAATATATATATAACAAATTTAGTGAGCATTTAACCCAACTCTTAAGAGTTTTATTTTGAAATTTAAGGGGCAATAGAGCCAACCTACCCTAAGAAAGAAAACAAGAGTATTTGAGGTTACAAATGAGAGTTTTAAAAATATGCAAAAGAAAAAGGAAAAGGGACACAAAGACAAAATATGCAAAAGAAAAATACAAAGGTACACAAAGATAAGCAGAAAAAAATGTCACTGTTGCTGTGCTTAATATAATATTTACCTTTAAAATCATTTATCTTTATGTCTATATTAAAGATGTAGGATTTCATATACAAAATAAAAGTATCTTCTTGGAATTTACTGAAGAGGTTTCCTTATTTGATATAGGCTTGGAAATCTAAATATGCTGCACCATAATATCAATCTATTCTTTCATAATACTAATCTTAAATCAACAAGAATTAGTACAAACTATATAGCAATCACCAAAGTTGTCAGAATATGTGACTAGGAGAATATGTGTCCACATTCTTCTTATGTTAATAAAAGTATGTTGTAGGGCAAAAATCTGAAATTGATACCAGAATATTTTGCTTTCATGGGTATTTTTGATACCAGTCATAACAAGATGCTCCCATGGAAAATAAAATTTTAAAGAAGACCAAACAGCACCAGTGGACTGCCAAATTATGCTTTTTGTGATCTTAAATAAGCTTCCCACCATTTGTTATCAAATAAGTTGCCCACAACCCATATTTACTAGATTATTTATTTTATAAACTATAAAATATCATTTCTTATTAATATCACTATAATATCTATTCTAATATAATCACTATAATATATATTATTTTCCTTATTTTTACTCTTAATTAGCCTTTAGGAAACACTTTAAAATTTATCTCCTTTACTTTAATGGAATTGGTATAATTTGAACTGGAATGCCACATTTTTAAACAGTTTAAAGTTCTTAATAAAATTTACCAAAATTTTTACCATAATGACCACAGTTTAACTTTCATTAATGCCAAGTTCCTCTACCAAATTATTTTATGTGGGCTGCTTCTTAAACTAAGACATATTATAAAACTCAGTTTTATTTTTAAAAATATTTATCATTATAAAATAGAAGGATCTGTTGCACTTTGCATAGCACATTGACAAGCTTAAACACAAAAACAAAAAAGTATCTTGCAAAATCATACAGAGAGAGAGAGTTTTTCCTAATCCAAGTATATTTATGGCAGGAAGAAGCAATAGTTGAATATTAATCAATAAATCAACAAGCATGTGTTAAATGTCTTGTTCATGCCAGACTTTGGGCTAATACTTCTTAATATATAGGGAAAATGAAATAGTTCCAGTACTAAAACCTAAAATTTTATCCAAAAATATGCTTAACTATGTTTATCCAATATTTGCATTAACACCAGAACTGTGTGAGAGGAGGAGAGAGAAATCTGTGAAAATGAGTTATTTTTTTTTTCTATTATATGATGTTAAATTGTCTGTTCGTGTCTCAAAAAAAAAAAAAAAAAAAAAAAAAAAAAAACCTCTGATTTTCATAGATCTGTATGTTTGTACATGTTTGTGAGAGGACTTTAGATTAAGGTTTTAGGGATAGCAGAAATAGAATTTGAAAGCTTAACTTCTCCAATCCAAAGATGTAGATTGTAAACATTGTCTAGTAGTGATTCCTTATTTTCTAGCTAAGTATACTCAGGTCCAGAGAATAGTACAATATTGCCCAAGAACACTTAGGTATTAATTGAGTAGAAATTTTATCCCAGATCTTTTGGCCTATTCAAGAAGGGTTATCCATTAACAGAGATCTGAGTTATTTCAACAGTGTTTTTAAGTTAAAGAAAAATAGGGAAAGATTGAGGAACATGGCAAGAACCAAAAACAAACCACCTGAGATTCAGATCTGTCTCAGGAGACTTTTCAAGTTGTAATATTTTTTTCCTGCATTCCTTTAAGGAATTTCAATTTAATACAACTCCACAAGCTTTCATTATCTGTCTTCTGTAGTGAGAACATTACATCAGGTGGTAAAAGACATATGAAATTTGGAAATGTCTATGTCTGTACCCCAATGAAGATTATCATACTCAATACCAAGAGATATAATTATAATGGACAATTTTATATAGTAAACACTCTAGGAAAGTAAAAATAGCATAAATTAGACTAGAAAGGCTTTGCCCGGAGTGGAAAACCTCCATGATTACTAGCACTCATATAATAATTGTCAACTCTTAGAGAAAAGTTCTGTTGACCCTACCTCTATTTTTCATAATTAACTGAGGTGCATACTCCTCTTAAAGAGGAGGAAAAGAAAATTAAATATCTCCATAGAAAGATTTTTCAATTATAATTTGACCCTGAAAATTCCTGAATCAAGGAAAAATTTGGTTGTCTTTGATCATTCAAAGTATCAGGTCTCTTTTATTTTTCAGAAAAGAAATTCATCCAAGAAATAGTAAAAAATCAAATCTCTCGCCACAAATAAGATATTTTAACATCTCAAAGAATAAAATTTCCTTTTGGTTGCAATTAAAATTTAACTTCATAATAGTAACATATTTTAGTATCTTATGAATAGTAATGTTATATATAATAATAAGATAGCTTAATTTTTAATCTAAAAAGGGGACAATAAAACACCTTTTATTTATAACATATATAGAGCTGTTATGAAAATAAATTGAAATAAATAAAAATATGTTTTACATAAGTTTAAAACTACATACATATATATTAATGATGCTCAATTATAAATGTAACAAAGCCTAAATTCCAAATTTATAAATATACAAAATATGCTGGAGGAGATAAGAGAAATGGAAGAAAATATCTCTGCTATTTAGGCTATGTGAGAGGATAAGATATTCCTTGAAAGAAAAAAAAGTGGAAAAATTTTGTGAAATAAGTGAAAATGTGAGGAACTAGAGGGTAAATTTTATAAAGAAGTGTTAGAGAAGTGACTTCCCTTCCTGCAGAGAGCCGACTTCCCTTCCTGCAGAGAGCTGCGTCAAGCTAGACGTAGTGCAGAGTATTCTCTTCTTCCTGGATGCTGTCCTCTTTTATCCTCCCAGAGAATGGGCGTGGGATAATGCAAGGGCTTCTGGGAAGAACCACCTCAGCCAATGAGCTTGCTCCTTCTATCAAGTCAACCTGAGTTCTCACCTTGTAATTGTCCAGACAACCTGAATTCTCACCTTGTCACTGTCCAGACAACCTGAGTTCTCACCTAGTAATCCTAACATCTCCCCCTTTCTTTTCATTTAGAACAAGGTCTGGACAAGAGTTAACAGCAACTGTCTGGAGACAATGGTTCACTACAGGAAGAACTGATCAGGGACACTGATGCATTGTTGGTGGAGTTGTGAAAGAATCCAACCATTCTGGAGAGCAATCTGGAATTATGCCCCAAAAGTTATCAAAATGTGCATACCCTTTGACCCAGCAGTGCTACTACTGGGCTTATAAGGAAATAGTAAAGAAGGGAAAGGGACCTGTATGTACCAAAATGTTTGTGGCAGCCCTCTTTGTAGTGGCTAGAAACTGGAAAATGAATGGATGACCATCAATTGGAGAATAGTTGGATAAATTATGGTATATGAATGTTATGGAATATTATTGTTATGTAAGAAATGACCAGCAGGATGAATACAGAGAGGCTTGGAGAGACTTACATCAACTGATGCTGAGTGAAATGAGCAGAACCAGGAGATCATTATATACTTCAACAATGATACTGTATGAGGATGTATTCTGATGGAAGTGGATATCTTCAACATAGAGAAGAGCTAATCCAATTCCAATTGATCAATGATGGACAGAATCAGCTACATCCAGAAAAGGAACACTGGGAAATGAGTGTAAACTGAGAACATTGTTTTTGGTTTTTCTTCCCAGATTATTTTTACCTTCCAAATACAATTTTACTATAAGATATTTAAAATGTATGGGGATGCCTGCCATCTAGGGGAGGGGATGGAGGGAAGGAGGGGAAAAACTCGGAACAGAAGGGAGTACAAGGGATAATGTTGTAAAAAAAAATTACCTATACATATGTAGTGTCAAAAAAGTTATAATTATAAAATTAATTTTAAAAAAAGTTGAGTTCAAAATTATCTCCCTCACATTTCACCTCCTTACTGAGAAAGTAAGCAATTTGACATAGACTGTGCATAAGATCTATAGAAAAATTGTACATTTAATATATATTGGATGGTTTGCAGTCTAGAGGAGAGGAAGGGAAGGAGAAAATTTTGGAACAGAAGGTTTTGCAAAACTAAAGACTATCCATGTATAGTCATGCAAAACATTTTCATATTAGTCACAATAACATCATTTTTGAAAACCCAGATTGAATCACTGAAACTCCTTTGGCTTTAGTTTCTTCCTCTGTAAAATAGAAATTAATGAACAACTGTTCCCTAAGTCCTTTTAAAAGGATCATAGATTTAGACCGCCTCACAAGTCAATTTCTGTGTATCTTACCACTCTTTTATAAATGAGGCACAGAAAAAAAAAAAAAAAATAGGTGAATTGTGCAGGATTATACAACTAATTGTTCTATAAGGGATAATTAGAACCCAGGTTCTCCCTCCTCCAAGTCCAGTACTCATGCTGCCTTTCATATTTAACAATCTGTAATTCTATAAATTTAATAAATCTATCCATATTTGTTTGATTGATTGATTTGTCCCCCTTCCTACAACACTCCTAGTATTGAATTCTTATAATTGTAACAAATCATTTCAATTCTGTTTTTTTCCTCTAATTTTAACAATTAACTGACTTATAAGGTAATGTCCCTCCCATGGTGTTCTACAATATCCCTACAATACCCCTCTTTCTCATAGTATGCTGATTGCAAATCAGGTCTTAATTCATCCTATTCAGACTCTGCTATCCAACGACAAATCCTGCTTTCATCTAGAGTTCATAGATGTGAGGCTAGTTAGTCTAGTTCAGTGAGATTGCTCAGGGATTGTTTATTTTGTCAGGGTCTATGACTTCATGGATCATTAGTTATGCATGTGGCTTCAGTACACAAACTGTCCAGGGCAGCAACTTTTCCAAACAGGTCTCTGGAACAGCCTCATTGTCCCTTGCTCATGCATATGCCTGATTTCCCTCTTTTAAGTTTGCTTTTTAGTGCATAGCCTAAAAGTTTGCATTCCGGATATGAAGAAATTAAGCCTTAGTGAAAGAGATTACTTTTTTAACCTTGTTTCCTTCCAGGGTGCCTATGAAATATCTGAATAGCAAGTGTGTCATAGCATGTACACATTTTCAGATAAATGATTGATATTTTTTGGCAGCCAAATCTTTGCTTTAGCAAGATGGTTCTTTATAATCAAATGTGAAAAATCATTATATAAAATGAAACAGGCAAGTCATGGCCAGCAATATTCCTTTAAGGGGAGGCCCAATACATACATACATAGAGGCCCAAATAGTTATAAACTTCGATTGTCGCTACTGAAAAGGTAATTAGCCCTCCATTCAACTCTTAGCATCCTGCACTTAATGTCTGTGTACTTTAAACATGTCAGTATTTTCTCAGCTGTTTTCCTCACTTGCTTTGTTTTATTTTTCTTTTCTTTCCTCTCCCTTCTTGGTATTTCCCAATTAAATAATTAATAAATTTGATTTATTGCTTTATGATTCACAAAGAACTTTATAAATATTTCATTTGAGCCACCTGCCATCAATATTTAAAAGTCATTTCACAAAAGACTAAACTCACTGGCTCAGATGTTCTTCTGTTCTAACCCGCAAGTAATTTGGGGGTAATAGTTTTCATATTTCTAGGCTCCAATTTCTTTATCTTTGAAGTCTTCATTCAAAGTTACATGACTTCCAAATTTTCTTCATCATTTAATTTATGGAGTCCAAAAGATTAATTGACTTATTCATAAATACACAGCCAATAAATATTTGGGTCAGGATACAAAGTCTACTTTTCTCTAATCCCAGCATTCTAATCCCAGAATTTATCATCCTAACTCTTATAGTACACTTTCCTCACTATAATATGATAGAGATAAGAGGAGAATAATAGTGAAGTTTGAGATTTCTAATGTAGGGTACTGACCATGGAATGAAAAATAGGAATGTATATTCAAATCTTAACCTCAGTTTTTTCACTTGCAGAATGAAAATAATAGCCCCTACCACACATATTGTTGCAATGATCAAATAAGCTACTAAAAGGAAAATATTTTGCATTCCTTAAAGTATTATATAAATGCTAGTGGTTATTATTAGTAGACAATTCAATAACTGTATTTCTGTTAAAATACACTGGTTGATTGGAACTATGCTGAAAAAGTTATCAATTTGTGCATAGCCTTTGATCCAGTAGTGTTACTACTGGATTTATATCCCAAAGAGGTTTTAAAGAAGAGAAAGGGACCTGTATGTGCAAGAATGCTTGTGGCAGCATTCTTTGTAGTGGCCAGAAACTGGAAACTGAGTGGATGCCATCAATTGGAGAATGGCTGAATAAATTGTGGTATATGAATATTATGGAATATTATTGTTCTGTTAGAAATGACCAGCAGGATGACTTCAGAGGGGATGGAGAGATTTACATGAACTGATGCTGAGTGAAATTAGCAGGAATATTTCAACAACAATATTCTATGATGATCATGATGGGCGTGGCCCTTTTCAACAATGAGATGAACCAAATCAATTCCAGCTACACCCAGTGAAAGAACTCTAGGACATGACTATGAACCATTACATAAAATTCCCAATTACTCTATTTTTGTCCACCTGCGTTTTTTATTTCCTTCACAGGCTAATTGTACACTATTTCAAAATCCGATTCCTTTTGTACAGCCAAATAACTGTATGGACACTCATACATATATTGGATTTGACTTATACTTTAACATATTTAACATGTATTAGTCAATCTGCCATTTGGGGGAGGGGGTGGGAGGAAGGAGGGGAAAAAGTTGGAACAAAAGGTTTTGCAGCTGTCTATGCTGAAAAATTACCCTGCATATATTTTGTACATTAAAAGCTATATAATAAAAAGGGGAAAAATGTGTAAAAAATACACTGGTTGAGGAAGGAATGAACTATTAAGTTCTATGAATCAGAGGCAAAGAAAATGGAGAACATGAAAATCAATTTCTGTTTACAAAAGTCTTAAGTTTACCGTAGAAGACAATCATTACGTGTGATGCTTAAAATAAAATTGCAAAGAATTGTCACAGATTTTTGAGTAAAAGAGTCATTTTAGGCCATTGAGACAATTTCCTTCTCTCTTAATTCTACTGTATTTTATACAGGAATAATGTTTTTTATCTAAAAATACAAGTAAACATATCATCTAGAAATTATTTTGTGTTTATAAATGATCCTTTCATATGTACGCACATATTAATATATCATAATATCTATGTGCTTATGTGTATATACATATTCATACACATATATAGTTATATTATACATATATACATATATCTGATATAAACATATACGTAAATATATACATATATACAGACATGCATATAATATACATATATAGTTGTACTTGTTGGAGTAGGAGGGGATTAGAGTTACTTTTTAAAAATTTGGTGGGGAGGGGACAAACTAATCAATTTTCCTTCCTTAGTCTAAAATTGTAGCTTCAAGTATAAAACAAATGACTTTGAGGAAGGTGAAGAGAAGTAAACCATTTCCATTCTAATGTAGAGCTTGCCAAGACAAAGACTTACAGATGACCAAAAATGAGATAGGAAGTTTCTTTTTTCAAGTGAAATGTGAAAACTCTCTATGAATCACCATCTGCTTTTAATAGGATCTTCATTTACTAAGACCAGTGCAAGTTTAAAACTTCATACAACTGCTTCCTAAGTCCATAACCAGCAGACCCTGGCAGCTTGTTCCAGTAAAAATAAACAATTTTGCTGACTATGCTTTGCTAACTGCAATCCCCTTTCCTAGCTCAGGTCAGGCCTTTCTTTGAAATTCCTGGCTCCCATTTTTTCATGGCATCCATTCTCTGGACTGTATTTTGGTGTTGTCCATGGAATTTACACTTTTCCTGTATTGATGGAATGGGGGTGTTTTAAAAGATATTTCCTCTATTTGCTTAGATGACAGATTGGGAAACAGGAAAGGACCACAGTTTTACAGGTTGGTGGGGGATTGAAGGGGAAACTTGTTCAACTATTTGCTCAAAGTGAAAATATTATAGATGTTTCCAAAAAAGCCAAATTCCTCCAACAATGTCTTCTTTTATCCAACTCCCTGAGGCTTTTCCACCTCCATCTTCAATGAATGTTTAGAGAGCCTTCTTAGTCCCTTTAAGCTACATAGTAGCACATTTATTTTCCCCTCTCATTTCTTGTATGGTTAGCATATATAAATGATGCAGAAAACCATGATGTACATTTTTTACTGTAGTCAAGAAAAAGTGCTGATTCATAACATAAATCTTTGCCACCAAGCAAGGAATATTGCTCTCACCAACTTGCATAAACTATAACATTTCAGGAATGCAGTTGGGAAATTTAGAAACTAAATTAAAGCTAAATACTTTCTCCAAGATGCTAAGTACTTTTAAATAATATCACTTTGTTCTTCTTATCCCATTGATAGAGAAATGGGGACATCCTAAAATTGAAAATGTCCAAACTCAATCCATAAATTAAAGACAGAGTTGAATCATATCTCTCTATGCCAGGATTTCTTTTTTTTCTTTTTTTTTTTTTTTTTAGAAAGCCTTTTATTTTCAAAACATAAAACATATGCACAGACTTGCATAACCTTGTGTTTTAAATTTTCTCCTCTTTTCCTCCACCTCCTCCCCTAGGTGGCAGACAATAAATACATGTTAAAAATGTCAAAATATATGTTAAATCCAATATGTCTAAACATATTTATACAATTCTCTTGCTGCACAAGAAAAATTAAATAAAAAAAGAAAGTAAATGAATAAGAAAACAAAATGAAAACAAACAACAACAAAAAGAGTAACAATGTGATGTTGTGATGCACATTCAGTTCCCACAGTCCTCTCTCTGGGTGTAGATGGCTCGCTTCCTCACAAAATCATTGCAACTGGCATCAATCATCTCATTGTCAGAGAGTCACATTCATCAGATTTGATCATCATATAATATTGCTGTTGTGGTGTACAATGATCCCCTG
The DNA here is from genome assembly GCF_048593235.1 of Sminthopsis crassicaudata. Classification (NCBI taxonomy): domain Eukaryota; kingdom Metazoa; phylum Chordata; class Mammalia; order Dasyuromorphia; family Dasyuridae; genus Sminthopsis; species Sminthopsis crassicaudata. The sequence continues at coordinate 230,890,028 of NC_133620.1, read as the reverse complement.
GTTTTGCTCATTTCACTTAGCATAAGTTCATGTAATTCTCTCCAAGCCTCTCTAAAATCATCTTCCTGAGAAGTTACAAGAGATGTAAGAAGAAATAGACACCAAAACTATATTAGTGGGAGATGTCAACCTTGCTCTCTCAGAACTAGATAACTTGAGCCACAAAATAAATAAGAAAGAGTTTAAGGAGATAAACAAAATGTTATACAAGTTAGGTATGATAGATCTTTGGAAAAAATTGAATGGAGACAGAAAAGTTTATTTTTTCTCAGCAGTTCATGGAACTTATGTAAAAAATGACCATATGTTAGGGCATAAAACCTTCAAAATTAAATGCAGAAAGGCAGAAATGGTAATTTTTTTCAGATCATGATGCAATAAAAATCACATGCAATATAAGGTCAAGAGGAAAAAGACCAAAAGTTAGTTGGAAATTAAATAATCTAAATCTAAAGAATGAATGGGTGAAACAGCAAATCATAAACACAATCAATAATTTCATACAAGAGAATGACAATAATTAGACAACATACCAAAATTTGTGGGATGCAACCAAAGTGGTTATAAGGGGAAATATTATATCTCTAGAAGTTTAGTTGCATAAAATAAAGAAAGAGATGTATAGTGAATTGGGCTTACAACTAAATAAGCTAGAAAAAGTACTAATTAAAAATCCTCGATTAAATATCAAATTAGAAATTCTGAAAATAAAAGGAGAGATAAATAAAATTGAAAATAAGAAAACTGTTGAATTAATAAATAAAACTGAGTTGGTTTTATGACAAACCAACAATATAGATAAAATTTTTGTTAATTTGATTAGGAAAAGGAAAGAACAAAATCAAATTGTTAATCTCAAAAATGAAAAGGGAGAAATTTCCACCAATGAAAATGAAATTAGAATAATAATTACAAAGTTTTTTGCCTAACTATATGTCAATACATTTGATAATCTAAATAAATTGGAGAAACATCTACAAAAAATATAGATTGTCCAGGTTAACAGAAGAGGAAATAAATTATTTAAATAATCCCAATTTGGGAAAAAAGATAGAACAAGTTTTTAATCAACTCCCTAAGAAAATATCTCCAGGGCCAGATGGGTTTACATGTGCATTCTACCAAACATTCAATGAACAATTAATTCCAATACTATATGTGTGTGTGTGTGTGTGTGTGTATGTGTGTGATATATACTGCAACCCTGTGAATTAGGTGCCATAATTATTCCCATTTTTCAGATGAAGAAATCAAGACACAGAAAATTCAAGTAACTTAATCAGAATCATAACCCAGCAAGCATCTGAGACAAGATTTAAACTTTGATCTTTCTGACTCCATGTCATATGCTCCACACTAAAACAAATTCCTATAATTGTAATGCCAGAGAAACTAAGGCAAGACAGAAATTGGTTTATAATCTTTTGATGTGGAAAGTTTAGATTTACTGGCCCAATGGAATTCATGTTCAAAAAAAAAACATTTGGCCCAGAGGAATTGAGGCAAGGAACTTTTATAGGGTTTTAGCTAAATAGCTTTTGCAAATAGAATACATAACCTGAGTATACAATCTTACAGGGGAAATAAAGGCGCATAAGGAGGGAAAGGACACAAGCCGTAAGTTCAGGAAAGGATGAAAACTTAATCCTGACAGGATAAGAGTCAAAATAAGAAGGTTAAGGGCAAAAGACAGCAAGGAGAAGGCTGATACTTAAATGGAGGTGGAATTATCCTAGCTAGGATCAAGTTTATGCACCTGGATTTTATGGTTCAATGATATGCCAAGGATTTTCCTGACTCAATTCTCCCAGTCCTAATGGCAAATAAACGGGGTGGCCATAATAATTTTATTCAGGGCATAGCAATTCAGAGCATGACAATTCATGGCATAACATGACACAATGATATGAAAAATAATATTTGAAAAATACAAAACATTCTTTATAAGAAAAACAATTTCAGATTGCTTTTTATATTCATTTTTCCTTTTTGAAATAAAATGGTTAGATTTTATGATCTTTAAGATCTTTTCTATTGCAGTAATTAAATGATTTATTATTATGCTTTATCCAAAAATAATAGTGCAAGTTCCTAGAGGATAGGGAAAGTATCCTTTACATTTTTGTTTGCCCAATCAATTAAATATTACAAATGCAAAAGGAATCTTAACATGCCAACTATTTGTTAGGCATCATACTAGGTGCTAAAGATATAAAAATACTTACAAATAATGAAACTGTCCCTACTCTTGGCATGTTTTCATTCAAATGAAGAATAAAACAGGTAAATCTAATTACAAACAGAATTAATATAAAGAGATTAAATGCAAAATTAGTAAAAAGTAGTTTGAGAGATAGAATACTACTTATCTGGTAAATGGAAAAGACTTCATGTAAAAAAGTCTTGTTATGCACATAGGATATGTGTTTTTACTTTGGCTGAATGAAAAGTATAATCACATGTTACTACAATTTAAAAAATAGAGACACATCTTATAGAACCATAGTAAATTTATGTGTGGCCATGCCACTAAAATATTGCCAAATTAGCCTCCTTTATCATGTAGAAAGGACATTTTTATCTCAAATAAGAGTGAAATAGATGGTGTATATCTAACATCTTGACCAATATTCACTATATTGCCCATTTCTGAAATTCATTCTTAAATCTTAAGGACATAAAGTTATAGATAGTTCAATTAAATATATATTCATGGCAGTTGTCCACTAATTATCAGAGATTATATAATTAATTTGTTCCAAACTTCTCAATTGTCTGATTAAAAAGCATTACAGCATATGGAACCTTTCAAAAATAGTCACTTATTAGAAAATCCCAAGCTCTTGAGTTATAAATTACATTTAATGGCCTGGCTATGAATAGTGATGATTTCCACATATTGGGTACTATTTCCTTAATCAATCATCATCTGTCAGCTATGCAAATTAGCATAACCCAGAGAAGTCAGGAAGGAAAGAACTTTATATATATATATATATATAAAATTCTTGGGAAGGAATAGGGTGAGTGATGGCCATCAGTTCAATAAAGGAAGAAAGTGTATTATTTCCTTCCCTTCTGATATGTACCTGAGTGACTGCTTAACAAGTGAAAGAATTAAGTGGACTTATGTTGTATGATAGCTGAGAAAATTTTGGGCCTAAATAGAAGTTGAGGGTTCTAGATCATCGCATGTGAATAGTTTTCTTTCACAATCTGAACAAGACTTTTCACATTCATAGAAATTAGTTTCCACATCTGTAGAATAAGGAAGTTGGATTAGAACATCTTAATAAGATGTTGAATATAATTCAAGAAACACTTTCACTTCCAGGCTGTTCTCTGGGCTTTGAAACCATGCAACCTCCTATCCTTCCCCATTTTCGTTTTATGTGTAGTCTCCTAAAATGGACTGTAAATTTCTTAAGGGATATGGATAGCTTCAATTTTGCTATCATTTGTATCCCCAATGTTTCATATAATGCTTGGAAAATAGTAAATACTAAATATTTACTGTTTTCCTTCCTTAAACACCTATGCCTAATGTACCTATGCTATGCTCTGAGGCAACAAAATCAAATATATAGATGACTCTGTCCCCAATAAATAGTACACAAAATGTAAACACTTAAGGAAACACATTAAATATGAAGTGATTTGACAATGAGACCAAAGACAATTGGGGGGAAAAGCAGAAAAGGTCTTCTGTTAAAGATAAACATTGGCTAAGCTCTGACATGAAACAGGAATTGCAAGAAACAGAAAAAAGTTTTCTGATCATTAGGAGTGACCATGTAAAATCACAGAGATGGAAAAGGGAATGATGTAGTAGATATAGCTCTGAAATTAGAATTGGAAAGGTTTCAGTTTGAATTCTGCATGAGACACTAATTAGCTTTGAGAGCTTTAGCAAGCGACTAAATCTTAACCTCTTAGAGTCTCAATTTCTTCACCTGTACAGGAAAACCAAAACTGTATGTCAAAAGTACTGGATCACTCCATTAAGGCTACTAGCAAAGTCGGTGTGCTTCCCTTCAGCAGGCTTTTCCCACACATTTGGAAATCATCCTCGGTGACCAAGTTGGCTGGTCTGCTCTGGAAGGCTGACTAGCAAAGCAGAGAACAAAACCAGCTTTTTTGATGTTGTTGTTCTTTAATTTTTGTTTTTTGTTATTGTTGTTGTTGTAGTTTGTTTTTAATATAACTTTAAAGGGATGTAACTATGTGGAAAGTAAAGGTTTAGAGGCTTCCCTGGGGTGCACACACATGATAAGCTCAGTTAGTACCTTGGAGCCAGTTAAAATTATCTGTATTATGCCTATGAGAATGTAATCATGAGCTTGTGACTGTATGTTAAACATATTATTCTTCATATTAAAAAAGGAAGTTACTTTCCTAAGGGAATAAAGGTATACATACCTTGAAGTTGCATGTACACAAAATATGGGGACTTTAGTTATTTAACTAAGTTTTAGAAATAGCTTAATGTCTTCTATTTTATACCCATTCCTCTGCTTTATATTTATAGAATAAAAAGTTTTTTTTTTTCATTGCATTTTGCAGGACACAAATAACCAAAGTATATTTTCTCTTCTGGTTAAGGAACATAGATTCGGTCAAACACATGTCAATGTCTTCCAATCCTAATGACACTTAAAGATATCACACATCTCTCATCCTTCTCAATGGATATTATATAAACATCAGTCCTATAAGCTCTTCTGCTATGTTTACTGCAATTCCAACATCATTGGTGAGCATTAATATAGTCCTGCACATGTGGAAATTAAACTTTGAAAGAGGGCGGAGCCAAGATGGCGGAGAAGATACACGCCACTGTGTAAGCTCCTTTCTTCCCTCACAACCAACTAGATTTAATCAGCTTCAGAAATAGCGTTGGACTGATAGAATCCACAAGGACTGGAAGCACGACTTACCAGCTGAAGAGAATCTGGAGTTTCAGCAGGAGAGGTCAGCTCCCAGGGGAGGAAGAAGAGAGGCCAGCACAGACGGTGGGGTAGTGGCACACTGCACCAGTCGCGCTGGGGAGGGCTCTGGGATCAGAGAATCCACTGACATAAAAGAATCTGGCACAGGCTGTTAGCTCTTCTTTCCTTATAAAACAGCAGATCAGAGGAGAAATATAATCCACTTTAAAATTTAAAACTAGATTGGATCTTCCTGGATCCCAGGGGTGACTCAGCAGATCTCGGTACCTGGGGTGTGGCCGACATAGACAATCCAGGCTTTCGCCTCGGGGTAGTTAAGAGATTGAAGAGTGGGCGGGGTGGTAACTCATAGTGCCTGGCTCGGCTGGCTGGAGGCTGTGGAACGGAAGTCCCAGAGAAGCGGAACCTTTGAACTAGGGACCGCGATTTCTGGCAGACACTTCCAGTTTGAGTGCAGGGGCTTTTCACGTCACCTGCTGCAGACATGCACACCCCACTGGGACACATAGGCTAGGCTTTTAGTTGCCTTTGCTGTTCAGTCTCAACCTTAGGGAAGCCGCTAAAACACAGCGCCCTCGGGGCACAGCAGTGCTGGTCACCTCTGAGGCATTTCCATGGAGGGGGTGGGGAACTCTTTCCCAGAGCTCTCTCTTAGCTCAGGCGCAGAGGCCGCTGCATCCATCCTGTCTGGGAGGAAGCTGGTAAAGAAATAAATAAATAATTTCCTACCCCAGGGACAGATCCCAAAAGATTTTTTAAGTATGAGCAAGAAGCCCAAAAAAACCATAGATTCCTTCTACACAGAGAAAGAGCGGGTATCCAACCCCGAGGAAGTTAACAACTGAGAGTCAGCAGATAACAACCTAAAGGGGAACGATTCCTGCCCCCCATCACATAACTCTCTCCATGAAGAGACTATTAAAAAGTTAAGAGAGTTTGAAGAAAAATGGGAAAAGGAAAGGGAAGCTATGATAGAGAATAACAACATCCTGAAATTGGAGTTGGAAAAAATAAAGAATTCACAGGACATGCAGGGAAACAAAATTAGTGAATTAGAAAAGGTAAAAAAAATCACAGGAAAATAGGATTTCTGAATTGGAGAAGATAAAAAAGTCCCAAGAAAATAAGATTTCTGAATTGGAAAAAGAAAATAATTCTCAAAAAAAAAAATTAGGGAAATGGAAAAAAATTCAATAGAGCAAAATAATTCATTTAAAAACGAAATTGGGCATTTACAAAAAGAACTAAAAACTGTGAAAGAAGAAAATAACTCCTTAAAAGTCAGGATGGAACAAATAGAAATGAATGATTCACAGAGAACCCAAGAATCAGTCAAACAAAACAAAACAAAAAAAAAAAAAAAATGAGAAGTTGGAGAACAACGTCAAATACTTACTGGGAAAATCTATAGACCTGGAAAATAGATCTAGGAGAGATAATCTGCGGATCATTGGACTTCCCAAAAACTATGACCAAAAAAAGAGCCTAGATTGTATTTTACAGGAAATTATCAAAGAGAACTGTCCAGAGATAATAGAAACAGAGGGGAAAGTAGATGTTGAAAGAATTCATCGAACTCTTTCTGAAATAGACCCTAAAAAATGAACACCACGGAATATTGTGGCTAAGCTGCAGAATTACCACACAAAGGAGAAAATCCTGCAAGCAGCTAGAAAAAAACAATTTAAATACCAAGGTGCCACAACAAGGGTCACCCAAGATCTGGCTGCCTCCATCTTAAAAGATAGAAGGGCCTGGAACCTGATATTCCAAAAGGCAAAAGATCAAGGATTGCAACCAAGAATAAACTACCCAGCTAAGTTTAGCATCTTTTTCCATGGAAGAAGATGGTCATTCAATGAAATAGAGGAATTCCATATGTTTCTAAGAAAAAAACCAGACTTAAACAAAAAATTTGATCTACACCCAGAAGACTGAAGAGAAACAGAAAAAGGTACACAGAACCCTTGAGAACTGTAACTCTGTTGTGGGTATATAGAAAGTACGCATGGATAATTTAATTTTACTGATATAAAAGAAAAAAAAGGAGGAGGTGTAGTAAAGGGAAGGGGGTAGTATCAGAAAAAGGGGAGGGTGTGATAAAAAGAGGGAAACTACATCCCAGGAAGAGGCATAGAAAATACACCATATCTGAGGGAATTTAGAGAGGGGGAGAATCATTGTGTAAATCTTACTCTCATCAAAAGAGGCTCAAAGAGTAAATAATTGTCATATTTGTTTTTCAGAGAATTCTTTCTCACCTCATTAAAAGGGGGGAGAGGAAAAGGGAAAAGGACAAGGAGAATAAGGGAAGGGGCGTGGAGGGAGGGGGGAGGGATACTTTAAAAAAAGGGAGGGCTGTGCATCACAAGGGGTGTCTATAAATTAAATATTGGGGAAGAGGTTCAGGGGGGTCAAGGGAAAAAGCATAATCTGGGGATCATATGATGGCAGGAAATACAAAATTCGTGATTTTGACTATAAATGTGAATGGGATGAACACTCCCATCAAACGCAGACAGATAGCAGACTGGAACAAAAATCAGAACTCTACAATATGTTGTTTACAGGAAACACACTTAAAGCAGGAAGATACATATAGAGTAAAGGTAAAAGGTTGGAGCAGAATCTATTATGCTTCAGGTAAAGCCAAAAAAGCAGGGGTAGCTATCCTTATCTCAGATCAAACAAAGTCAGAAGTTGATCTAATTAAAAGAGATAAGGAAGGAAACTATATCCTGCTGAAAGGTAGCATAAATAATGAAGCCATATCGATACTAAACATATATGCACCAAGTGGTATAGCATCTAACTTTCTAAAGGAAAAGTTAAGAGAGTTGCAAGAAGAAATAGACAGTAAAACTATAATAGTGGGAGATCTCAACCTTGCACTCTCAGAATTAGACAAATCAAACCACAAAACAAACAAGAAAGAAATTTAAAAAGTAAATAGAACATTAGAAAAACTAGGTATGATAGACCTTTGGAGGAAACTGAATGGCAATAGAAAGGAATATACTTTCTTCTCAGCAGTTCATGGATCCTATACAAAAATTGACCATATATTAGGACATAAAGATCTCAAAATTAAATGTAGGAAGGCAGAAATAATAAATGCCTTCTTCTCAGACCACAATGAAATAACAGCTACATTCAGTAAAAAGTTAGGGGTAAATAGACCAAAAAGTAATTGGAAACTGAATAATCTCATCTTAAAGAATGACTGGGTGAAAGAGCAAATTATAGAAACAATTAATAATTTCACCCAAGATAATGACAATGATGAGACATCATACCAAAATCTGTGGGATGCAGCTAAAGCAGTAATAAGGGGAAATTTTATATCTTTAGAGGCTTATTTGAAGAAAATAGAGAAAGAGAAGATTAATGAATTGGGCCTGCAACTTAAAAGGCTAGAAAAAGACCAAATTAAAAACCCCCAACCAAAAATGAAACTTGAAATACAAAAATTAAAAGGAGAAATCAATAATATTGAAAGTAAAAAAACTATTGAATTAATAAATAAAACCAAGAGTAGGTTTTATGAAAAAGCCAATAAAATAGATAAACCTTTGGTAAATCTGATCAGAAAAAAGAAAGAGGAAAATCAAATTGTTAGTCTTACAAATGAAAAGGGGGATCTTTCCACCAATGAAGAGGAAATTAGAGAAATAATAAGGAGTTACTTTGCCCAACTTTATGCCAATAAATTTGATAACTTAAGTGAAATGGATGACTTCCTCCAAAAATATAGGCTTCCTAGATTAACAGAGGAGGAAATAAATTGCTTAAATAGTCCCGCTTCAGAAAAAGAAATAGAACAAGCTATTAGTCAACTCCCCAGGAAAAAATCCCCTGGACCAGATGGATTTACATATGAATTCTACCAAACATTTAAAGAACAATTAGCCCCAATGCTATATAAACTATTTGAAAAAATAGGGAATGAAGGAGTCCTACCAAACTCCTTTTATGACACAGACATGGTACTGATACCTAAACCAGGTCGATCGAAAACTGAGAAAGAAAATTATAGACCAATTTCCTTAATGAATATTGATGCTAAAATCTTAAATAAGATATTAGCAAAAAGACTTCAGAAAATCATACCCAGGATAATACGCTATGATCAAGTAGGATTCATACTAGGAATGCAGAGCTGGTTTAATATTAGGAAAACTATTAGTATAATTGACCATATTAATAATCAAATTAATAAAAACCATATGATCATCTCAATAGATGCAGAAAAAGCATTTGACAAAATCCAACATCCATTCCTACTAAAAACTCTTGAGAGTATAGGAATAAATGGATTATACCTTAGAATAATCAGGAGCATATATTTAAGACCTTCAGTAAGCATAATATGCAATAGAAATAAACTGCAACCTTTCCCCGTAAGATCAGGAGTGAAACAAGGTTGCCCACTATCACCATTACTATTCAATATAGTACTAGAAATGCTAGCCTCAGCAATAAGAGCCGAGAAAGAGATTCAAGGAATTAGAGTAGGAAATGAGGAAATCAAACTATCACTCTTTGCAGATGACAAGATGGTATATTTAGAGAACCCCAAAGACTCTGCTAAAAAGCTATTAGAAATAATTCAGAATTTTAGCAAAGTGGCAGGATAAAAAATAAATCCACATAAATACTCAGCATTCTTATATATCACCAACAAAATGCAACAGCAAGAGATACAAAGAAAAATTCCATTCCAAACAAATGTTGAGAGTATAAAGTATTTGGGAATCCATCTACCAAAGAATAGTCAGGAATTATATGAGAAAAATTACAAAACACTTGCCACAAAAATAAAGTCAGATTTAAATAATTGGAAAGATATTCAGTGCTCTTGGATAGGCCGAGCGAATATAATAAAGATGACAATACTCCCCAAACTAATCTATTTATTTAGTGCTATACCAATCAGACTCCCAAGAAACTATTTTAATGACCTAGAAAAAATAACAACAAAATTCATATGGAAGAATAAAAGGTCGAGAATTGCAAGGGAACTAATGAAAAAAAAGTCAGAGGAAGGTGGTCTAAGTGTACCTGATCTAAAGCTATATTATATAGCAGCAGTCATCAAAACCATTTAGTACTGGCTAAGAAATAGAATGGTTGATCAGTGGAACAGATTAGATACAAAGGACAAAAAAGGGTACATCTATAGCAATCTAATCTTTGACAAACCCAAAGATACCAACATTAGGGACAAAAATTCATTATTCGGAAGAAACTGTTGGGAAAACTGGAAATTAGTATGGCAGAAATTAGATATGGACCCACACTTAACACCATATACCAAGATAAGATCAAAATGGGTCCATGATTTAGGCATAAAGAATGAGATCATAAATAGATTAGAGGAACAGGGAATAGTCTACCTCTCAGACCTGTGGAGGAGGAAGGAATTTATGACCAGAGGAGAATTAGAGATCATTATTGATCACAAAATAGAAGATTTTTATTACATCAAACTAAAAAGTTTCTGTACAAACAATACTAATGCAAACAAGATTAGAAGGGAAGTAACAAATTGGGAAAATATTTTTAAAAACAAAGGTTCTGACAAAGGTCTCATTTCCAAAATATATAGAGAACTGACCCTGATTTATAGGAAACCAAACCATTCTCCAATTGATAAATGGTCAAGGGATATGAGCAGACAATTCTCAGATGATGAAATTGAAACTATTTCCACTCATATGAAAGAGTGTTCCAAATCACTACTGATCAGAGAAATGCAAATTAAGACCACTCTGAGATACCACTACACACCTGTCAGATTGGCTAAGATGACAGGAACAAATAATGATGAATGTTTGAGGGGATGTGGGAAAACCGGGACATTGATACATTGTTGGTGGAGTTGTGAAAGAATCCAGCCATTCTGGAGAGCAATTTGGAACTATGCCCAAAAAGTTGTCAAACTGTGCATACCCTTTGACCCAGCATTGCTGTTATTGGGATTATATCCCAAAGAAATACTAAAGAAGGGAAAGGGACCTGTATGTGCCAAAATGTTTGTGGCAGCTCTTTTTGTTGTAGCTAGAAACTGGAAGTTGAATGGATGTCCATCAATTGGAGAATGGTTGGGTAAATTGTGGTATATGAAGGTTATGGAATATTATTGCTCTGTAAGAAATGACCAGCAGGAGGAATACAGAGAGGCTTGGAGAGACTTAAATCAACTGTTGCTGAGTGAAATGAGCAGAACCAGAAGATCACTATACACTTCAACAACAATACTGTATGAGGATGTATTCTGATGGAAGTGGAAATCTTCAACATAAAGAAGATCCAACTCACTTCCAGTTGATCAATGATGGACAGAAATAACTATACCCAGAAAAGGAACACTGGGAAGCGAATGTAAATTGTTAGCACTACTGTCTATCTACCCAGGTTACTTATACCTTCGGAAGCTAATAATTAGTGTGCAACAAGAAAATGGTATTTACACACATATATTGTATCTAGGTTATATTGTAACACATGTAAAATGTATGGGATTACCTGCCATCGGGGGGAGGGAGTGGAGAGAGGGAAGGGATAATTTGGAAAAATGAATAAAAAAAAAAATAATAAGTAATCAGAAAAAAAAAAAAAAAAGATCATTGATACTTACTTAATATCACCATCTTTCCAGGCCTTTCAGTATCCTAGGAAGTAATGCATCAAGAATACGTAATATTAATTTATCAAAGAAATTGAGGTAATCTCTTAGTATCTGCTAACTTATATTCCTTAAAAGTATGCTATTAGCCTCTTTTGGTCTATCTTTTGCAGTCTAAAAATAATTGTCTTTAGGAAAGCAAATTGGGTTCAGTAAAGCAAATTAGTAAGTACAATTTGAGGCAATAAGGATAGAAAATAATTTGTCTGAAAGAGTTCAGGAAATTTTAGAATAATGTATCAACAGGGTTAAGAGGAAAATTTCTTTTTTTTTTAAAATAAAACCTAATGTGATTTTAGATTGAATTGAGAAAGAAAATATCTGAGATAAGGAATGTGACATCACTATGGTGGTCAAATCAAATTTGAAGTTTTGACTATAGTTCCAGGCACTACATTTATGAATGGGGAGGAAATATAGAAAAATAAGACTAAGAATGACATAGTCCTGAGACTGGTCAAAGACTTGGGAATTGTTATCATAGAAAAAAAATTAAAGTGGAAAGTTTGGGCTAGCTTTCTGGAGGTCCTTCCGACGGGCCTTGGTCTCAACAGGATTGAGACCGCAGAAATGATCAGGAATAGAGTCTGGAGTCTTTATTCTGGCCCAGTCTTGATCTTAGTGGAGGAATGCAGGAGGCAGGAGAGCCAAAAGGAGGATGGTTAAAAATGGAATGTCTCATTTCCAGTCCTTCTTAGCCCTTAAATACCTTGGTATGATTACATCATTATAGCACACTATGTCTCTGTGAACTAGAGAACCACTACTTTACCATGCTAAGTATATGTATACTAAAGAAGCATCATCTCAGCAATTCCACTGAGTTAACACCTTGTTGTAAGTATTCTTGTTTCAAGTATACTTCTCCAAAGTTCTGGCCCTCTACATTAAAGGTGATTTCAATTTTGTAAAAAGCTAACATGTGAAAACCAGGTCAGGCATATTCTGGGTGGCCCCAAAATCAGAACTAGGAGTAATAGGTACAAGGGGAAAACAAACAAAATTTGTGCTTAATGTAAATTATCTTCTGAACAATTAGAGCTCTCTACATCTCCCACCTTTCCTTTGTTTTTAGAACACAGATGATCATGCCCTCCCTGACATCTCAGGAAGGTGAAAACTCCAAACCAGTTATTGTTAGCAGGTTTCCTCTGGATTGAAGGGTCTTACTTGAAACAGGTATAGATAAATCCATCATTATGGGAGGTAATTATACAATCACATAGTAATATAATACAGGCTAGTAGTGATGTAACAAACAACATGAATCAATATAGTAATATAATAAACAATATGAATATACATGTCCATAAGTCCTAGAAGGAGGGTATATAAATAACAATTACATATACAACTCCTTTAGCAGCCAAGAAATAGTCCAAAACCGGTCTATTGTCCATTACTTCATGTGTCAAATGATTTCTGAAGGTTTTCAACCTGAATCAGTTTCTTTAACAATTTTTGATGTTCATGAGTCATACACATAGGGTTAATAGCCAAGCTCTTAAAGTGGCATTTGTAGTCAGAGACAGAACCATCTGATGTTTCTTGGGTCTTTTCCTTTGTTTCAAAGGTCTTCTCCAACTCTCTCCAATGGACAAGGTGAATATGGCTAGTTGGCACCCATCTGATTTCTTCTTCATCTGTAGAGATACAAGTAAACCCTCTCTCCCAAGCAGTTAACCTAGCTGGTCCCTTCCATTCACCACTTTCTGAATCTCTCCACATCACTGGAAATTATCTAAAGATAGTGGAGCTGGTCACAATGGACATTGCCCTTCTGATGGGTTATAAAACCTATCTGCCAGAGCCAGTGCATCTTTATCCAAAAAAAAAAAAAAAAATTAATAGTATAAAGAGCTAAATTTAAAAGTTCTTTAGGGTCTTTTATAACATGGATAAAAGACAATCAAAAGATTTATAATGGATCCCATACATTTGCCAAATTTCATTAGCTCTCAAACCAGGAGGGTTCTTCCCTGCAGGGAGTGTAGGAGTGTGGAAAGGAAGGAAGGCAAGCCACACAGGCTTTTACTATGCTCCTAGCTTCCTCTTTTGTTATTCCAAATTGCAAATGTAAAGCTCCAACAGCTTGATGATATTTAGAATGAGATTCTTGGGCTGCCTGAAATAAAGGAGTATTGACTAACATAATTAGAAGGTTATCTGCCTTTGAATTTCCATAAAATATGGGACCTGGAAGTCCACTCTGAGAGTGGACATGCAAGATATATCTCTCGCCTAAATGCTTTCTCACTTGCTCTTGAAGATCCTTAAAGAGCTGATAGATAGATATAGATATAGATATAGATATAGATATAGATATAGATAGATATAGATATAGATATAGATATAGATAGATATAGATAGACAGACAGATAGATAGATAGATAGATAGATAGATAGATAGATAGATAGATATTAGAAGCTACAAATTTTATTTGGGTTGTGGCAATTTTTTGTACCACACTTACTGAGTAGCTGAATCAGATATTATATTTATATCTCCTGGATATTAAGTAAGAGCTGGCATTATTGCATATAATTCATTCTTCTGAGTGGATTGAAAAGTTCTGACTACTCTCTTTATAGTTAAGTCATGAGAGTGTACAGCATAAATGTTATGTTTGAGTGAATCTGTAAAGATAGTTGGTCCTTTAAGAGGAACCTTAGAAACTTTGTCTTCAAAAATCCATTGCCAATTATGTAATACCTGGGCTATCTTTAAAGTGAACCTATGTGTAAAATTTGGAGCCATGGCCAAAAAATTTGCCACTCTGGGATGGTTTCACAGCATACATTAATTTGTGCATTGATATAAAAGATGTATATCTTGTCAGGTCTTATCTATGTATCTACCAGCCCTTTCAATGGTATGCCATTTACATAGATTGTGAGCATAGATCTGTCAGTGGTAACAGCTGCAATCCAGAATATTCTTGGATTCTATTGCTGGAAGTCAAAATCTGGGTAAATATCAAATCGCCTATCAGGAGTGTGTATCAGTAAACCTGGTACTACTACTTGTCCTGGTTGATAAGTAACACATAGTCTACCTGCATTAGTGATTAAGATATTAGCTACACATCTTCCAGTTTCCCAAATCAGTGTATGAATATATATTGTTTTGTAAGCACTCTCAGGAGGTGAAATGGTCAAGCCTACTATGCTTGGAGGCAAAGAATCCATAGGCCAAACAGGGTCAGATTTCATATCTCCAGGGTATATTTCAGTAGCCCTAGCTGCATACAACTTATTCTCCCCAATTGTAATCTCTTTCCCCCATCAGATTCATTCTCATCAAATTAATGATGTAATCCCCTTCCCCCACCATATTGCTTCTTGGCTGATTAATCATATTGGAGTACTGAACTTCTAAAATCTCCCTGGATATCACATGGCTGCCATCATGCTCCAAGGGTTTTTGCCTGGGGCCCTAGAGCTGGACCCTACTTCCCATTTCCCTGAGTCAATCTAAATTCTGATACCTAATGGAAGTCTTTATTGCATTTTCGACATGAGATTTTGGGTCTTGTTCTCCCACCCAGTTTTCTATGCTAACACTGAGCTTTCAGATGCCCTATTTTACCACATTGAAAGCATTGACGAGTCTCTCTTGAAGTCCCTTGCCAAAAGGGACCCTGTCTTCCCATGTTCATCATAGCCTGAGGTATAAATGGCATTTGTGCCCACTACAGCACATCATCTTATGATCTCCTCTAAAGGAGCATCTTTGTGTAGTCCTAGTATAATTCTTCTACAAATCTCATTAGCATTTTCTCTAGCAAGTTGTTTTATAGTTCCTTTTGCTACATTTTTACCAATAGTTCATATGACAGCTGTCTGTAGACGTCCCACAAAATCAGCAAAGGGTTCATTTGGACCTTAAGCTATTTTTGTGAAGGCTTCCCCTCTATCTTGGCTTCCTTGGAAGATGTCCCATGCTTTGATAGCAGCAGAAGCAATTTGCTGTGACAGGGTAATTAATCTGAGCTAAAGTGTCCGCATAAGGACCTAAACCTGCTAGCTGATCAAAGGTGACTATAACTCCAGATTGCCTATTAGTTGGATTTGTATTGTACAGAATTCACTATACTCAGAAAACCACAGCAAGATTTGTCCAGATTCTAAACATGTCTTTGCTATAGATTTCCAGTCACTAGGGTTTAAAGTTTCATAAGCCAAATTCTCTAATATTATCTTAACATAAGACAATGTAGACTCGTGAAGTCAGATCTTTGATAATTTCCAAATTAAAAGGAGTGCATCTTCTTCTTTCTTGATGTGGAGTCAAATTCTTCGATCACAGAGTATGCTTCTATTTTCAAATCAAATGTGTCCTTCCTTCATTTTTAGCTTTAATTAATGCCTTTCTAGAAAGTAGACAAAGCTGCTGCATGGGTGGTGCTGATTGAGAACACCACACTCCTTAATTTCATAAGCACAGTACTTAACTCCTTTCTTGTCCAATTCTTCATGCTTTTCAGCTGCTTTGTCAGTACCATTCCCTACCTGCTCTTTCTCCTTTTTCCTTATTCTACAACTTATGTAAATCCTTACAGCAAATTATATTATGTTGTATATATAGAATGTGTCCTCAGAAATTGAATCAGGACCATTATCTCTATAATATTCAAATAGCTGCTCTCCCACTAGTTTCTACTTATCTGGTTCTAATTTTTTTTCCTTAGTGAACCAAGGAGATGTGTATTCTAATGTATCTAATAGTCCAATGATCTGCTTCCAAATTACCAATAAACCTTGCTCCTTTATTAACATAAATAGGTTTGCTATACACTTCCTTTGGGATGAGAAAATCTCTTTTCTTAGTATTTGCCACATTTTAGCTGAAAAACAAAAGTGATTAGTTTACTCACCCTATTTCTTGGGCACAGGGATTTCTCCACTGAACTTATGATTATGTCAGTTGAGCTGCTGAGTGTAGATCCTTAAGTTCACATTTGGGTACCAAAATATAATGTTTGGGCTAGTTTTCTGGAGGTCCTTCCAACAGCCTTGGTCTCAGCAGGATAGACACCACAGGAATAGTCAGGAATAAAGTCTCTCTAATTCCCTTACTACCAACTATTTAATTCAGCCTCAAAAATTGCACATGGCTGATAAAACCCATGAAGATTGGAAGTACAACAACTTACCAGCAGAAGAGAATCTGGAATATCACCAGAAAAGGTTTGACCTGAGGTGGTGGCAGTAGACCAGTGCAGGGCAGGGACAGAAATGGGAGCAGGGTAGCCTCTGTGGTTGAAAGATTTACATAGAGCACTCTGCCATGGCCTGACTGCTTTGCTTTGGTGGCAGAGTAGTGGACCAGCACAAAAGTTGGGGCCTAGAGTAGTGGGTACATTGAGGGATGCCAGAGCCTGAGAGGATCTGGCTGCGCCCACCCAGGACCAGAAGTGATTCAGCACAGACCATAATACAGCTCTTCACAGCATTCTGCAGCAAGGGATTCTTATTGGGGGCAGTCACACACAGCAGGGGCACAACCCAGAGCAGCCTCTCATCTGCATAGTGAGGGGCTTGGCCTGGGATAGTGGAATTTCCCCAGCTCTACTGTGCTACCCAGGCAGAGATACTTCGAGTGTGGTGAGGGATAGGGTGACTGTTAATAATCAAAGCAGTTGTTTGTGAGGGGGCAGTGATACTTTTGCTGCTTGATTTCTAGCCCCAAGGTAGTCACTAATCCTTACAGTGGGGCTCCTGGCAGGGCACTTACACAGCCTGGCCCATGATACCCAGGCCTACTCACTTCCATGTGGAGCTCTTCCCAGAGCCCTCCTGCAGCTTGGCCTTTCCTTGCACACCACTGAGAGAACAGCAACTGTCCATATACCCATCCTTGCTCTGCAGAGGAAGCTGGTAATCTCCTTGTCCTGAAGGCAGAACTTGAAGGATTTTTAAAAAATGAGTAAAAAAATAAAGAAAAAGATTGACAACTTCTATACAGAAAAAGAGTAGGTTTCCAACCCTGAGGAGATTAATAGGAGACAGCCTACAGACAATGCCCCAAATAAAGCTCTCCTAGAAGAGACCATTAAAAATCTCAAAAGAGAGTTAGAAGAAAAATGGGGAAAGAAAAGAGAAGTTATTCAAGAGAGTAACAACCTCCTGAAATGTGAATTGGAAAAGATAAACAACTTCCTGAAATATGAATTGGAAAAAATAAAGGATTCACAGGAAATGCAGGCAAACAGAATTAAGGAATTGGAAAAGGTAAAGAAATCACAGGAAAGTAGGATCTGTGAATTGGAAAAGATAAAAAATTCCCGAGAAAGCAAGATTTGTGAATTGGAAAAAGAAAATAACTCACTGAAAAACAAATTTAGTGAAATGGAAAAAGATTCCATAGAGGAAAACAACTCATTTAAAAACTTAATTGGACATATACAAAAAGAAGTTAAAAAAAAAAAAAAGCTAATGAAGAAAATAAATCATTAAAAATCAGAACTGAACAAATAGAAATGAATGATTCATTGAAACACCAAAAATCAGTCAAGCAAAACCAAAAAAATGAAAATCTGGAGAAAAATGCCTACTATTTATTTGCCAAAATGATAGACCTGGAAAATAGATTTAGGAGAGACAATCTGAGAATTATTGGACTTTCCAAAAATTATGATGAAAAGAAAGAGCCTAGATACTATTTTATAGGAAATTATCAAAGAGAACTGCCCAGAAGTAATAGAACCAAAATGTAAAATAGGCATTGAAAGAATTCATCGAATACCTTCTGAAAAAGACCCTAAAAAACAAAACAAAACAAAACAAAACAAAAACCTCCACAGAACATTGTGGCTAATTATCAGATAATTATCAGAATTATCAGACTAAGGAAAAAATATTACAAGCAGCCAAGAAAAAACAATTCAAATACCAAGGTGGCCACAATAAGGGTCACTCAAGATCGGGCTGCCTCTATATTAAAGGATCTAAGGGCCTGGAATCTGATATTCCCAAAGGCAAAGGAACTTGGAATGTAAGCCAAGGCTATCCAGCTAAGTTTAGCATTTTATTCCATGGAAGAAGATGGACATTTAATGAAACAGATGAATTCCAATTGATTCTAAGGAAAAAAACAGATTTAAACAAAAAATTTGATCTCCAATTGTAGGGCTCAAGAGAAGCAGAAAAAAAAGTAAAAGGAACTTTTGAGAAGTGTATTTCTGTTGTGGATATATATTAACACTACATGTATAATTTTATTTTAATGATATAACCAAAAAAAAGGGAATTAGAAATGGAAAAGGGATAGTGTCAGAAAAAGGGAGAAGGGGAGATATAAAGAGGGAAAGTACATCCCACAAAGAGGCAAAGAAAACCTATCATATCTGAGGGAAGTTAGTGAGGGAGAGGAGCATTGTGTGAATATTGCTCTCATAAGAATTGGCTCAAAGAGAAAATAATTGACATATTGGTTTTACAGAAAATTCTTTCTCACCTCATTAAAAAGGGGGAGAGGAAAAAGGAAAAGGAAAAGAGTAATAAGTAAAGGGAACAATAAAGGGAAAGGAATTTAAAGGGAAGATGGAGGGATACTAAAGAGGGAGGGTTATGTGACACAAGTGGGGCTCATAAAATTAATACTGGGAAAGGGGTTCAGGCTGGGCAAGGGAAAAAAAGCATAATCTGAGGATAATATGATGGCAGGAAATACAGAATTAGTAATTTTAATTGTAAATGTGAATGGGATGAACTCTCCCATTAAGTAATGACAGATAGCAGACTGGATCAAAAGTCAGAACCCTACAATATATTGTTTTCAGGAATACATTTAAAGCAGAGAGATACATATAGAGTAAAGGTAAAATGCTGGAGCAGAATCTATTATGCTTCAAGTGAAGTCAAAAAAGCAGGGGTAGCCATCCTTATCTCAGATCAAGCAAAAGCAAAAATTTATCTAATCAAAAGAGATAAGGAAGGAAACTATAACTTGCTAAAGGATAGCATAGATAATGAAGCAATTCCAATACTAAATATATATGTACAAGGGGTATAGCATCTAATTTCCTAAAGGAGAAGTTGAAAGAGTTGCAAGAAATAGAAAATAAAACTATAATAGTGGAAGATTTCAACCTTGCACTCTCAGAATTAGATAAATCAAATCACAAAACAAATAAGAAAGAAATTAAAGAGGTAAATAGAATATTAGGAAAATTAGGTATGATAGATCTTTGGAAAAACGGAATGCTGATAGAAAGGAATATACTTCTCAGCAGTTCATGGAACCTATACAAAAATTGACCATATATTAGGACATAGAGATCTCAAAATTAAATGCAGGAAGGAAAAAAAATTAGTTAAGGCTTTCTTTCCAGATAACAATACAATAAAAACTACATTCAACAAAAAGTTATGGGAAAATAGATCAAAAAGTAATTGGAAAGTAAATAATCTCATCTTAAAGAGTGATTGAGTGAAACAGCAAATTATAGACACAATTAATAATTTCACTCAAGGCAATGACAATGATGAGACTTCATACCAAAATTTGTGGGATGCAGCTAAAGTGGTAATAAGGGGAAATTTTACATCTTTAGAGGCTTACTTAAATAAAATAGAGAAAGAGAAGATCAATGAATTGGGCTTGCAACATAAAAAGCTAGAAAAAAGACCAAATTAAAAACCCCCAATCAAATACTAAACTTGAAATTATAAAATCAAAATGAGAAATTAATAATATTGAAAGTAAAAATGAACTAATAAATAAAACTAAGAGTTGGTTTTATGAAAAAAAAACAATAAAATAGATAAACCTTTGGTAAATCTAATTAGAAAAAGGAGAGAAGAAAATCAAGTTGTTAGTCTTAAAAATGAAAAAGGGGAACATTCCACCAATGAGGAGGAAATTAGAGAAATAATAAGAAGTTACTTTGCCCAACTTTATGCCAATAAATTTGATGACCTAAGTGAAATAGAAGACTACCTCTAAAAATAACAGAGGAGGAAGTAATTAGCTTGAATAGTCCCATTTCGGGAAAAAGAAAAAGAACAAGCTATTAATCGACTCCCTAAGAAAAAATCCCCAGGACCAGATGATTCACGGGTGAATTCTACCAAACATTCAAAGAACAATTAACTCCAATGTTATATAAACTATTTGAAAAAATAGGGAATGAAAGAGTCTTACCAAATTCATTTTATGACTCAGACATGGTATTGATATCCAAATCAGGTAGGTTGAAAACAGAGAAAGAAAACTATAGACCAATCTCCTTAATAGAACATTGATGCTAAAATCTTAAATAAGATATTACCAAAAAGACTATAGAAAATCATCCCCAGGATAATACACCAAGATCAAGTAGGATTTATACCAGGAATGCAGGGCTGGTTCAACATTAGGAAATCTAGCAGTATAATTGTCCATATTAATGACCAATTTAACAAAAATCATATGGTCACCTCAATAGATGCAGAAAAAGCATTTGATAAAATCTAACATCCATTCTTATTAAAAACACTAGAGAGTATAGGAATAAATGGACTTTTCCTTAAAATAATCAGTAGCATCTATTTAAAACTGTCGATAAACATCATATATAATGGAGAAAGACTGCAACCATTCCCATTAAGATCAGGGGTGAAACAAGGTTGCCCATTATCACCATTACTATTCAATATTGTATTAGAAATGCTAGCTTTGGCAATAAGAATTGAAAAAGAGATTAAAGGAATTAGAGTAGGTAGTGAGGAAACCAAATTATTACTCTTTGTGCTGATGATATGATGATATACTTAGAGAACCCAGAGATTCTACTAAAAAGCTATTAGAAATAATCCACACCTTTAGCAAAGTTGCAGGATACAAAATAAACCCACAGAAATTATCAGCATTCTTATATGTCACTAACAAAATCCAACAGCTAGGGTTACAAAAAGAAGTTCCACTTAAAATAACTACCAATAGTATAAAATATTTAGGAATCTATCTACCAAGGGAAACTGAGAAACTATATGAGCAAAACTACAAAACACTTTCACACAAATTAAGTCTGGCCTAATCAATTGGAAAAATATTAAGCACTCTTGGATAGGGCGAGCAAATATAATAAAAATGACAATACTATCTAAATCAATCTGTTTATTTAGAGCTATACCAATCAGACTCCCAAAAAACTATTTTAATGACCTAGAAAAAATAACAACAAAGTTCATATGGAAAAACAAAAGGTCAAGAATTGCAAGGGAATTAATGAAAAAAAAAAAATCAAATGAAGGTGGCCTAGCTGTACCAGATCTAAAATTATATTATAATTATAAAGCAGTGGTTACCAAAACCATTTGGTATAGGCTAAGAAATAGACTAGTTGATCAGTGGAATAGGTTAGGTCCAAAGGACAAAATAATTAGTAACTCTAATAACCTAGTGTTTGACAAATCCAAGGACCCCCATCTTTGTGATAAGAACTCAATATTTGACAAAAATTTCTGGGAAAATTGGAAATTAGTATGGCAGAAACTAGGCATTGACCCACACTTAACACCGTACTCCAAAGTCAGGTCAAAATGGGTTCATGACCTAGGAATAAAGAGTGAAATTATAAATAAATTAGAGGAACATAGGATAGTTTACCTCTCAGACCTGTGGAAGGGGAATGAATTTATGTCCAAAGAAGAACTAGAGATCATTATTGATCACAAAGTAGAAAACTTTGACTACATAAAATTGAAAAGGTTTTATATAAACAAAACTAATGCAAATAAGATTAGAATGGAAACAATAAACTGGGAAAACATTTTTACAGTCAAAGGTTCTGATTAAGGCCTCATTTCCAAAATAGATAGAGAATTGATTCTAATTTGTAAGAAATCAAGTCAGTCTCCAATTGACAAATGATCAAAGGATATGGGATATGATCAGACCATTTTCAGATGAAGAAATGGAAACTATTTCTAGTCATATGAAAAGATGCTCTAAGTCATTATTAATCAGAGAAATACAAATTAAGACAACTCTGAGATATCACTACACACCTGTCAGATTGGCTAGAATGACAGGGAAAGATAATGCAGAATGTGGGGATGTTGGAAAACAGGGACACTGATACATTGTTGGTGGAATTGTGAATACATCCAGCAATTCTGGACAGCAATTTGGAACTATGCTCAAAAAGTTATCAAACTGTACATACCCTTTGACCCAGCAGTGTTACTACTGGGCTTATATCCCAAAGAGATTTTAAAGACGGGAAAGGGACCTGTATGTGCAAGAATGTTTGTGGCCAGAAACTGGAAACTGAGTGGATGCCCATCAATTGGAGAATGGCTGAATAAATTGTGGTATATGAATATTATGGAATATTATTGTTCTGTTAGAAATGACCAAGAGGATGATTTCAGAAAGGCCTGGAGAGACTTACATGAACTGATGATGAGTGAAATGAGTAGGACCAAGAGATCATTATATACTTCAACAACAATACTATATGATGATCAATTCTGATGGATGTGGCCAATTTAAAAAATGAGATGAACCAAATCAGTTCCAATAGACCAGTAATGAACTGAACCAGCTACAAACAGCAAAAGAACTCTAGTAGATGATTATGAACCACTACATAGAATTCCCAGTCCCTCTAATTTTGTCCACCTGCATATTTGATTTCTTTTACAGGCTAATTGTACACTATTTCAAAGTCTGATTCTTTTTGTACAGCAAAACAACTGTTTGGACATGGCTATTTAAAAATGTTTTGTTAGAAATATAAACAGACAATAAAATAGCAAATATATGTTACTGAATGTAATTTATTATTTCTTGATGAAGCAAGATAATCAACATGAAAATTATGTTTTGCACTATAATGCAATATAACTATGCCTTCAGATGTAATAGCAATACTTTTCTTTACACTCAATAATTCCACACTATTTTTTCCTAGTTGTTGTTTCCTTTGAATCTCCTTAGGATTAGCTGTCACTTCTAAGTGAATGAAAGTGATTGTCTTCTCTTCTCTGAATGCTATTCCTTGAGCATAGGGAAAGGATAAAATTCACATTATCAGACAAAGGATGAGACTTTAGCTTCATTGGAATCATTCACTTTATTGTTCTCCAAAACTCTATCCTTAGCTTTCTTATATTGTTTACATCTTCTTTATTAGTCTCAGACACTCCTTTTTCCACTTTTTTTTACATTATCTTTTTTTAATTATTAAAGCTGTTTATTTTCAAAACTTATACATGAGTAATTATTCAACAATAATTATTGCAAAGCCTTGTGTTCCAAATTTCTCTCCCACTTTCCCAAGATGACCATCCAATATATGTTAAACATGTCAAAAATACAACTAATATATATAATATATAAACATACATATATATATATATATATGCATATATATATATATACACGCACACACACACATATTTATACAATTATCATGCTGCACCAAAAAAAAATCAGATCAAAAAGGAAAAAAATGAGAAAGAAAACAAAATATATGAAAGCAACAAAAAGAGTGAAATAGTATGTTGTGATTATTCTCAGTTCTCACAGTCCTCTCTCTGGGAGATAACTCTCTTCATCACAAAATCATTGGAATTGGCCTGAATCATCTCACTGTTTTTCTTTTCTCTTCTAAGTATTTTTTTATTATTGTAACTTTGTATTGGGAGTACATATGCATGGGTAATTTTTTACAACATTATCCCTTGCACTCACTTCTATTCCAATTTTTCCCTTCTCTCCCCACACCCCCTCCCCTAGATGGCAGGCAGTCTTATATATGTTAAATATGTTATGGTACATCCTAAATAGAATATATGTGTGCAGAACTGAAGAGTTCTCTTGTTGTACAGGAAGAATTGAATTCAGAAGGTAAAAATGACCTGGGAAGAAAAACAAAAATGCAAACAATTTACACTCATTTTCCAGTGTCCCTTCTCTGGGTGTAGCTGATTCTGTCCATGATTGATCAATTGGAACTGAATTAGATCATCTTTTTTCTGGAAGATATCCACTTCTATCCAATACATCCTCACATAGCATTGTTGTTGAAGTATATAATGATCTCCTGGTTCTGCTCATTTCACTCAGCATCAGTTGATGTAAGTCTCTCCAAGCCTCTCTGTATTCCTCCTGTTGGTCATTTCTTACAGAACAATAATATTCCATAACATTCATATACCACAATTTATCCAACCATTCTCCAATTGATGAGCATACATTCATTTTCCAATTTCTAGCCACTACAAAAAGGGCTGCCACGAATATTTTGACACATGCAGATCCCTTTCCCTTCTTTAGTATCTCTTTGAGATTATAAGCCCAGTAGTAACACTGCTGGATCAAAGGGTATGCACAGTTTAATAATTTTGAGGCATATTTCCAGATTGCTCTCCAGAATGGTTGGATTAACTCAAAACTCCACTAACAATGCATCAGTGTCCCAGTTTTCCTTCATCCCCTCCAACATTTATCATTAATTTTTCCTGTCATCTTAGCCAATATGACAGGTGTGTCACCACACATCTCAGTTGTCTTAATTTGCATTTCTCTGATTAATAGTGATTTAGAGTACCTATTCATATTAGAAATAGTTTTATATTCATCATCTGAAAATGGTCTGTTTATATCCTTTGACGATTTAGCAACTGGAGAATGGCTTGATTTCTTATAAATGAGAGTCAAATTTCTATATATTTTGGAAATGAGGCCTTTATCAGAACTTTTAACTGTAAAAAAATATTTTCCCAGTTTATTGCTTCCCTTATAAACTTCTTGGCACTTGTTTTGTTTGTACAAGAGCTTTTTAATTGAATATAATCAAAATTTTCTATGTTGTGATTAATAATGATCTCTAGCTCTTCTTTGATCATAAATTCCTTCCTCCTCTACAGGTGATTGATGAATGCTTTCAATGTCTATTTTATCCTCTGTTTGTATAACATCTCTTTGTATAAGTTCTCTTTGATAATGTCCTGGAAAATAGTGTCCAGGCTCTTTTTATCATCATATTTTTCAGGAAGTCCAATAATTCTCATATTATCTCTCCTAGATCTATTTTCCAGGTCTGTTGTTTTCCCAAGAAGATATTTGACATTTTTTGTCATTGTTTCATTTTTTTGGTTTGCTTGACTCATTCTTGGTGTCTCCTCAAATCATTCAATTCCATTTGTTAAATTCTGATTTTCATTGAATTATTTTCTTCACTCACTTTTTTATATCTTTTTGTAATTGTCCAATTGAGTTTTTATGTGAGTTGTTTTTTTCAATGGGATCTTTTGCCATTTTGCCAATTTTATTTTTTAGATAGCTATTTTCTTTTTCCATTTCACTAATTCTGTTTTTCAAGGATTTAATTTCTTTATCCACTCTGTCTTTAAATGAGTGGGATGACTCATCCAGACTCTCTTGCAAAGCTTCCCTTTCCTTTACCTATTTTTTTCTAGCTATCTTGTGAGAACCTTTTTTAATTTCTTCTATGAGAGTCTTGTGTGTTGAGGACCAGATCATATCCCCTTTTGGAGATTCATTTCGAGAGAGTCTGTTTTCAGTCTGCTCAGGGTTTAAAGTCTGCTCTCTATCTATATAGAAGCTACCAATAGTTGGAGTCCGTTTTCATTCTTTTGCTCATTTTGTCAAAGAAGAATTAAAGAAAACAAACTAACAAAAAACCAAATGCACTCTGCTTTTTTTTCTTTTTTGAGGAGGGGGGGGCTGGATGGTATTACTGAGCTTCCTCTACAGACTGCAGGGGGGGCAGCAATGACGCAATAGCAGGACAGCAATTACTGTACTGCGTCTGCACTCTGAGGACTCTGAGAGCATGCTGAACTACTCTGTGTGGGTGTAGCCAGGTCTCAAGAGACCTTAGCTTTTTGGGGTTATAGTCTTTACTTCCTGTGTTACAGCTTCTCTGATGATCTACTGGCTTGCTGCCAGGTCAAAGTAGCCTCACTATGGTAAAGATCTCTCTGCAGAAACAGCTGAGATCACACCCCATCCTCCTCAGGTCAGCTCAGTGTGGGCTTCATTCCATACTCTCACTGTCTGCTGTGCTACCGCTGCCTGCCTTCAGTCTGTGGCCAATCTAGCCATTCCTATCTGTGAGCAAAAACAGACCTTTTTTTGGTGAATTTCAAGAATATCTTCTGTTGGTAATTATTTGTTTGTTTGTTTTTTTTTCATTCAAGTACTAATTCCAAGGCTTTGTCATGAAATAAAGTTGAGAGCAAAGATGGAGATGAAGTAGATGTGTGTGTCCTCTCTGCCATCTTGGCCGGAAGTCGAACCATCTCACTGTTGAAAAGAGTCACGTCCATCAGAATTGATCTTTGTATAAATGTGTAACCCTGTACAATGCTCTTCTGGTTCTACTCACTTCATTTAGCATCAGTTCATGTAAGTCTCTCCAGGCTTCTCTGAAATTATCCGGCTGATCATTTCTTATAGAACAATAATATTAGGCAACATTCATATACCATAACTTGTTCAGCCATTCTCCAATTGATAGGCCACTACAAAAAGGGCAGCCACAAGCATTTTTTCACATGTGGTCCCTTTCCCTACTTTATAATATTTTTTTAGGATATAAACCCAATAGAAAGAAACACGGCTGGATCAAAGGCTATGCATAGTTTGATAGACCTTTGGGTGTAGTTCCAAATTGCTCTCCAGAATAGTTGGATCAGTTTACAACTCTACCAACAATGTATTTGTGTACCAGTTTTCCTAATGTCCCCTCCATCATTTGTCATTATCTTTTCCTATGATGTTAGCCAATCTGAGAGGTATGTGGTGATACTTCAGAATGGTCTTAATTTGAATTTCTTTGATCAATAGTGATTTAGACTACCTTTTCATATGACTAGATATGTTTTAATTTCTTCATCTGAAAATTGTCTTTTCATTTCCTTTGACCATTTATCGAATGAAGAATGGCTTGGATTTTTATAAATTTGAGTCAATTCTCTATATATTTTAGAAATGAGGCTTTTATCAAAACCCTTAAATATAATTTTTCCCAGTTTATTGCCCCCCTTTTAACCTTGTCTTCATTAGTTTTGTTTGTACAAAAGCTTTTTAACACATGATATTTTGTGTTCAATAATGTAGTCAAGTTCTTATTTGGCCACAAATTCCTTACTTCTCCATAAATCTGAGAGGTAAATTATCCTTTCTGCTTCTAAATTTCTTATAATATCACTCTATATCTAAATCACTAAATATCTAAACCAATTTTGACCATATCTTGGTATACAGTGTTAAATGTGGCTCAATATCTAGTTTCTGCCATATTAATTTCCAATTTTCCCAGCAGTTTCTGCCAAATAGTAAGTTCTTATCCTAAAAGCTGGGATCTTTGGGTTTGACAAACATTAGATTATTATATTCATTGACTATTTTGAACCATGAATCTAACCTATTGTACTGATCAACTACTCTATTTCTTAGCCAGTACCAAATGGTTTTAGTGAACACTGCTTTGTTATATAATTTTAGGTCTAGTACAGCTAGGCCACCTCCATTTGTAACTTTTTCATTGATTCCCTTGAAATTCTTGACACTGTTCTTCCATATTAACATTTTTACTATATTTTTTACAAATAATGTCTTGAGAATTTAGTATGGCACTGAATAAGTAGATTTATTTAGATAGTTTTGCCATTTTTATTATATTTGCTTGGCCTACCCAAAATACTTGATGTTTTCCAATTGATTACTTCTGAAAAGTGTTTTGTAATAGTGTTCATATAGTTCCTGACTTTGCCTTGACAGGCAGACTCCCAAATATTTCATATTTTCTATTGTTATTTTAAATGGAATTTCTCTTTGTATTTCTTGATGCTGGATTTTGTTGTTAATATATTAAAATGAGAATGATTTATGTGGATTATTTTTATCCTGCAACTTTGCTAAAATTGTGAATTTTTTTCTAGTAGCTTTTTAGTTGATTTACTAGGGTTCTCAAAGTATACCATCATATCATCTGCAAACAGTGATAATTTGTTTTTTTCATTATGTACTCTAATTCCTTTGATCTCTTTCTTCTTTTATTGCCAAAGCTAACATTCTAACACAATATTGAATAGAAATAGTGATAGTGTACAACCTTGTTTCACCCCTGATCTTATTGGGAATGGTTCTAGTTTGTCCCCATTACATCTGATGCTTGCTGGTTTTAAATTAATGCTATTGATCATTTTAAGGAAAACTCCATTTATTCTTATACTCTCCAGTGTTTTTAATAGGAATGGGTCCTGGATTTTATCAAATGCTTTTTTCTGTACCTATTGAGATAATCATATGATTTTTGTTAGTTTGGTTATTGATATAGTCAATTATGCTAATAGTTTTCCTAACATTGAACTAGCCCTGCATTCCTGCTTTGAATCCTAGTTGGTCATAGTGTATTGTCCCAGGGATGGTTTGCCGTAATATCTTTGCTAATATTTTACTTAAGATTTTTGCATCTTGATATACAAAAGAAAGTCATGAAGTCCAGTAATTCTTATATTTTCTGTCCCAGATCTATGTTCCTGGTCAGTTATTTTCCAAATGAAGTATTTTATATTTTATTCTATTTTTTTTTTCATTTTTGTTTGATGCATTCTTGATGTCTTATTGAGTCATTCACTTTTATTTGTTCAATCTTAATTTTTAGTGAATTATTTTCTTCAGTTAGCTTTTTTCAATATCCTTTTGCATTAGACGAATGGAACTTTTAAATGAGGTGTTTTGTTCATAGCAATTTTTTCAATTTCACAAATTCTGCTTTTCACTGAATTGGTTTCTTTTTCATATCTATTTTGTAAAGAGTTATATTTTTTCCATTTCATTATTTTAATATTTCAATATTTTAAGGAGTTTTCTTCAGATAATTTATGTTCTTCCTTTTACAAATTCTCTTGCAAATTTTTTGTTCCCTTTCCTCATTTTTCTTCTGACTCTCTTTTAAGATCCTTTTTGAATTCTTCTAAGTGAGCCTTTTGAAATGGGGACCAACCACATGACCCTTTAAGGCTTCATCTGGAGGTGATTTGCCTTTAGCATTCTCAGGGTTTGAGGTCTGCTCTTCTCTTTCTCCATTAAAATTATCTATGGTCAGTGTTCATTTTACCTTTTTGCTCATTCTTTTAAGGTTGAGTTCTTATCTTAGGGCAAATGAGCGAAAGCTGCCTTAGGTTTCCCTCGATCCAGTAGTGCCAACTGACTTCCTGTGCTGGGTAAATATGGCTAGATACAGTTTTTATGAGGTTCAGAAGCTCACTATTCATCTTTTGTATTTGCTTTGGATTTCTCATAGCTAATATGCTGATCCACATCAGCATAAAACAGAGTAACCTAAGAGCCTCCCATAGATTCTTTGGTATATGGACTGACACCACAAAGCCCTTCCTCCTGTCCAATTGATACAGACTTTTTCTGAAGTTCTTCCAAAGTACCTTCCACTTGGAATTTATTATACTCCAAATATCTGTGGATTCTGCAGTTCAGAGGCTTAATGTGCTGTTATTTTGAGGGATACTAAGAGGAGCTCAGATAAAGATATGTCTGTCATCTTGTCTCCACCACAATCTCAGACACTCTTAGAGCTTTAACGATGGATTGTAGCCTGATGTGTGTCCTTAGGAATGCAATGGATGATATTTAGAAAGAAAAATAATAGGCTTTATTTAAAGATCAATTTGCTAATAATCAGAGCTATTCAAAAGTGAAATAAATTGCCTTGGAAATTATTGGGTTCCCTCTAATATGAATCCTTGAATCAAAGGCTTAATAACCACTTCTGGAGATTATTTAAAATAGGATTCTTGTTTGAACATTGGTTTGATTGTAATTCTGTGACAATATTACTCTTATAAAAATTATTATATTTTGTCAATCCTCTTAGACTAATTGCCATTCTCTTGTTCAACATAATACCAATTATTCTTAGTTTTAAGATATCTTCAGAATTGGTAAACAAGTCCATTTTGTCTTTACAAATGTGAGTGTTAAAATTATTAACTAATGTAAAACTGCGGGACATTCTACTAAGAATTTATTTTCACATTAATAGCGATTTTTTAATGAATGCTATCTTCCTCTTTTCATACAATGTTAGAAAGCCGACTAACTCTATTGTTACTGAATTCCTATCTCTCCATTTTATCCTCAGGCAATAACATTAGAGATTTATCAAATTACATAATTAGAAATCTCTACCAAAATCAAGGGAAATTATATCTACTTCCTTTCCCAGCTCTACAAGATTTGTACACACAGAAAAAAGTAAATTATTTGGGCATGACTGTTATTAGTGAAACTGATATTAGCCCACTCTGACCATTGCTTCTATTTTTCAGATATTCATTATCACTTAAATTATTTATTGTAATGTATTCTTAGAAAACAAAGTCAAACCCATTGGCTCTAGTATGGACTCTATTTTACCCTTCCTAACTAAAAAAACAAAAAACAATAATTTATCTCTCTTGTGTCCCTTTCTTGTTTTTCAGGTTTTCAAAAATGACTGACAGTAGTGGCACAATAGTCATATCTGATACTTCTTTCAATGCCCTAGAATATTGTTCATCTAGATCTTCTGACAAATTCATTGAGGTAAGTTGGGAATTATAGTAGTGCTGAGATCAAGTGTAATATCTATTCTTATATAACATTTTACTTTTCTTAAATCCTAATTCCCCATTAGTTACTTTTATTCTGTGCTTTTCAATCATTAAAGCTGCATAGACATAATATCTGTCTTCAAATACTCAATGTAATCCAGTTATAATTGCACAATAATTTCCTTGAGACTCTAAAATGCTCAATTTAAACTCTTCCCAAAGAAAGGCATGATTTCATTCACTTTCTTTTAGAGAGCCCAAGTTTTTCCAGTAGTTTTGATGCTTAATAGTGACAAACTCTTGGCTATGTCTAAATGGATTATTTACATTTCATGACTTGAAGTTAAGCTAGTCATTTTGATCTATGGTTTGGCTTCCAGATGAGCCTTCAAGAATGTGCCATGGGCCCCAGACACTTTTGTAGGTGTAAAGGATATCTTATCCAACTTAGCTCCTTTACAGAGCTTTAATAGAATGTCTCCTTTTAATAAACCATGCCACATTGAGAAAAAATGAAGTACAGTTGGTGAAAGAAGAGACAGTTTTTAGATTAGATTGCATTGATTGCTATATAAATGCTCTTGGGCAGTATACTGAACTTCTCTAAGACTATTTTTTTCTTATTTTAAAAATGCAGTTATTAATATGTGTACCATCTATCTCATGATAAGTGAAAAACCCAAGAAATAAAATGTATGCAAAATTAATAATTTGTTAATTAAACTAGGTAATAATCAATAAATTGATGATCAGTAGTTTCTGTAGATCATCAGAGATAAAATACATGAAGAGCCTGAAATTTTTAAATAATCCTTCAAAGGGAATTCCCTATCTGATAGGTAGACATTTAATGAGGAGGTGGGCTAGAAGTGTTCAGCTTCTTCTGCTAAGAATGCAACTTGAGCATGAGACTCAGCTGCCTTCAGTAATCAGTCAATCAGTATTGACTAAAAGTGAATGTAAATAGCAATTGTTTCTGTTTTGGCCAGAAATCCTGAAGGTCTTCCCCTCCAGGATTGATTTTTTTTTTTTTTACTTAAGTAGAAGAGGTCATTTTCTGCCTCCTTTCTTACCTAGTCTTAATCACTGATTGGGCATTGCTTCAATTACACTAAGACCCATTAAAATACCTTAGCTTAAAAAGATCAAAGCCTTCCACTGTATCTATGGCTATCTCTAGTCATTCTGATCTATATCTTGTACTGGACCCAGATGGCCTAAAGGAAAAAGTGAGTCTGGTAACTGCATAGCCCTCTGTCACTTAAATCCAATTTACTTGCATGTCATGTTACCACTTCCCTGGCAAACAACAATCTCTGTAAATAGTAGTAGGAATTGACTCTTATCTGTGGGAGTAAGGAAAGTAAAGATTTGGCCTGGGACTTATTGTTGGCTAATCAATGACAGCCAGGATGATTTTAGTTTAAGGTATGATGTATAAGAAAATAAAATCTAGCTTATAAACCCTAACATATATTGTGAGGTTTCAGGGATTAAACTTAACATTCCTTATATCCAAAGCTAAGAGTACAATACCCTATATAGACAAAAGGAAAGTAAGGGAAAGAAGAAAGAAAAGAAAGGAAAAGAAAAGAAAAGAAAAGAAAAGAAAAGAAAAGAAAAGAAAAGAAAAGAAAAGAAAAGAAAAGAAAAGAAAAGAAAAGAAAAGAAAAGAAAAGAGCTGGGTGGTCTTTTGCCCAGTGATTCATGTTATTTCATTGGAATTCATAATTTCTATCTTCTTCTTTTATCCATTTACTACCATAGGAATTAATAAATGAACAAGCATTTTAAAATTTATTTCCAAATTATTGCATATTATGCTATGTAATAGAGTAAAAAAAAAAAATAAAATCTAGTCCTTGCCATCAAGAAGTTTGCATATTGCTAGGTGGAGTCATACATAAAGAAATAATTGCATATCTGATATGCAGTGTGTAGAAATTAATCTTAAAGGAGAAGTTTTCAGTGATGACTAGAGATGGGAAGGTTTAGTATTCACTTTATGACCCCATGATTCTAGATATTTTCAAAGGATGTTCTGGTAATTATACTTTTCTCTTTCTACACCTTGTTTCTTGCTTCTATACTTCTATAAATGGTCCAAGTAAAGGATCTGCAACATATGTAGAAAGAACCTCAATTATTTCCTACTATCTAGACTCCTTCAGAGATGAATTCTCCTACTTTTGTGCTGCACATCAGACTTTTCAATGAATATATCCTGACAATATTTTCTTTTTATAATTTTCAGTACTTAACTAAGAATTCCTGTTATCATTTTAATGAAATAGCAACATTTCTAATTTTTGTTAATGTTCCCTACAAATTCAATTATTTCAATTGATTTCAGTTATTTCAACTATTTGTATTTGTATCCCCAGTGCCTAGCACAGAGTAAGTACTTAACAAAATTTTCATTATTAATAGTTTGATCTTCTTGGTGATCAGCTTATGCTTTAAAATATAATATTAAAACAAATGGGGTGTAGGAAGGTGGAAAGGAAAGTAAAAGGCCGAAATCTTTACTTTTCTTATAGGAGTACTACTTCTGTCTCAGGACTTTTTGACAGGTCTCCAAGATGAGAAGCCAAAAGCCAACTGTGCTTCCAGAAGTTTCTTATCCTCCAAACAGCCTTCTCTGGGAAAGGAGCTAGACCATTTGTCAACAAAACAGAGACTTTTCTCCTGAGTTAATTTAATAACCAGCTGTTGCAATGGTCATCTTATGCCAGGCATTGCATCCTGCAGCCAGAGACAGCACCTTCTATTTCAGCTTCATTTGACAAATTTGTCTATGTTTGGAGAATAGCTCCAGACAGTGACATTGGTGAGAAAAGTATTTTTTAAATAGATAATTCATCTGGATTGGCTCCCTTTAAAATAGAATTCTGAGGCACCCTACCAGCTCTATGTCCAGACACTCAATCTGATAGAGATTTCCTGTTTGGGGGCTTTCCTTTTTTTCTAATTCCACCACCC
The DNA here is from genome assembly GCF_048593235.1 of Sminthopsis crassicaudata. NCBI lineage: Eukaryota > Metazoa > Chordata > Mammalia > Dasyuromorphia > Dasyuridae > Sminthopsis > Sminthopsis crassicaudata. The sequence continues at coordinate 230,855,831 of NC_133620.1, read as the reverse complement.
CCAATGAAAGGCATTTGGAAACCTTGAGGGAATCTGTGTGAGCCAAGTGTAAAGCACTTTTTTCAGGTAAATTAACCTGATGTGAGACAGAAATAGTACTGTAAGCCTGAGAAATTATGGTTTTATGATTGTTAAGAAATTAAGATTTTGCCTTGAATTGTTGCCTAGCTTAGTTCACCACATTTTAGACAATAGTGCCCATTTCTTGCTACTGAGATTGTTAGTGCTGAAGTACTTGTCTATTGGAATTCAACTGAGTGCTGCAACTCTGCAGTATATGCTCTATCTCTGGATCTATCAACATAGTGCTATGCAAAGAGCAATGGGTTTATGATAGAGGACCTGACATTAAAACCTTGGATTGTCACTTCACTTCTCTAACCTCAGTTCCTCTTCTGTAAAATTAAGAAGTTGGATTAAGTGGGTTTAACTATGAAATTTATGATCTAACACAACAGAAAAATCTTATAAATTAACTACCAGACTCAGCTATAGAGAACATTATTATTGTGTGAAATTAATTTCAGGATTTTTATTGAGAAGCAGTTGTTTTTTACTATAAAGGCTAGTTTTCATTAGGTAAAATTCATTTATTTGGGGTTTGGCATTTAGATACGAAATATTCAAAAACAATTAGAAATATCAAGATATTTCCCTATTCCTTTTATAGCAGATCCCCCTTGAATATGGCAATTTTTTTCCTTAAAAAGGGTCTACTTTATTGCTTACTTTTAAACCAATTTATATGTCAAATCAATATTTATCTCTTCTTTTACCACAAATAATGAAAATATCAGCACTAGATTTGTATGTAATACTTTTGGTTACTTTTATACCGTAATTTTTTTTGGTAAGATTTTTTTTTATATAAAAGTCCTCTAGCAAAAAAGCATAAGACCTGAGAATGTTGTGAGAGTAAATAGAGGTTGACATGGATATAAGCTTCAGTACATCTGTGATCACAATCTTGGGGTCTTTCTTCCTTTATGTCACCAGTGTTATCTACTATTGTCTCTGTTAGTCGAAACGTGAGCCACATGTTGTTTTGTTTTCTTATTTCCATAAATCAGATGAGTAAACAATAAGAGATATTGCTGAACTGGACTAGGTGAACTTATTTCATAGAGTAGTTACTCACAATGAAAAAATTAGATTGAGTTCTTCTGAATAGTATGATATCACAATTAGAACTACTTGGGGAATTATTTTAAAAATCAAGAAGACAAGTAGAAGAAAAATTGGGAAAAGAAATGAAAGGTATGCAAAAGACAATCCATAGCTTAGAAAAAGAAGGGAGGGATTTGACTGCAGAAAGGAATTGCTTTAAAAACACAATTCGCCAAAAAGTTTTGGGAAAAACACTGACAAAAACAACTCTTTGAAAAGTAGTATTGCTTAAATGGAAAAGAAAGTGCAAAGCAAACTGAGAAAAGTAATTCCTTAAAAATTAGAATTGGAAATTGGAAAAATTGGAATAAGAGGTCATGGAATAATAGATGAAAAACTAATTGGAAATTAAATAATCTAATGCTTAAGAATGAGGGGGGGAAAGAACAAATCATAGAAATAATAAATAATTTGTCTAAGAGAATGATAATAATGAGACAATGTACCAAAACTTATGGGTTATAGCTATATGAATTCTTTGGGAAAATATATTTCTAAATGCTTATATGAATAAAATAAACATAAGATCAAAAAACTAAGTATGTATCTAAAAAAAGTTAGAAAAAGAAGTTGAAAATTCTTAATTGACTAACAAACTAGAAGTTCTGAAAATCAAGTAAAAGATTAAGACATTTGAAAGTAAAAATATTGAATCAATAAATAAAACTAAGCTGGCTTTAAGGGGAGAAATAAAATAGATAAATTTTTGGTTAAGTTTTTTTTTAAAAGAAGAAAAACACTAATCAAAATTAAAAATTAAAACACTGAATATTCTTTAACAATGATGAGGAAATTAGAGCAATATTTATAATTATTTTTGCTTAACTATATGCCAATAAATCTGATAACATAAAATGAAATATATAAATACTTACAACATTATTAATTTCCAAATTTGCAGAAGAGGAAATAAAACACTTAAATAACTCAACATTAGAAAAAGCCATCAATGATTTCCCTAATTAAAAAAAAATCTCCAGGACCAAATGGATTCACAAATAGTTAAAGAACAATTATTTCCAAAAATATATAAACTATTTGGAAGAATAATTTTTTAAAAAGCCCTACTAATTTATTCTGATACAAATATGATACTGATACCTAAACCAGGAAGAGCCAAAATAGAGAAAGAATATTATAGAACAATTTTCCTAATTAATATTGATGCAAAAATTTTAAATGAAATATTATCAAAGAGATTACAGGAATTTATCAGCAAGATAATTCATTATGACCATTATACCAGCAATGCAAGGCTGATCCAATATAAGGAAAATTATTGGCATGATTAACCACATCAATTAAAAAACTGAGAAATCATATGATTATTTCAATAGATGCAAAAAAGGTATTTGAGAGAATGCAATACCTATTCCTAATAAAAACTCTAGAGCATAGAGATAAAGGGAATTTATGTTAAAATGACAAGTAGCATCTATCTAAAACTATCAAGAGGCATTATATGTAATAAACTAAATCAAAGATGAAACAAAAATACCCATTATCCCCACTATTATTGCATATTCTTCTGGAAATCAACTAAAAAACTACTTAAAATAATTAGCCAATTTAACAATTTATAAGATATAAAATAAGCCCACATAAATAATCAGCATTTATATATGTTACCAACAAAGTCAACAAGAAATGATAAATTTCTTTTCTAAAAAAAAAAAAAAAAACATAGACTATATAAAATATTTAGGAGTCTACCTACCAAGTCAAACACAGGAACTACTTCAATAGAACTACAAAAGATCTTTCAAGCAAATAAAATCAGATCTAAATAATTGGGAAAATATTAGTGGTTAAAGGATTCAATAAGCAAAAAATTATAAATTTGATTATTCAACCTAAATTAATTTATTTATTCAGTGCCATGCCAATCAAACCATCAGAAAATATGTGATAGAGGTAGAAAAAATAACAACAAAATTCATCTGGAAGAAAAAAAAAGTTTAAGAATATCAAGTGAATTAATAAAAGAAAAATGAAAATAAAGCTAGACCAGCTGGATCCAATCTAAAATTATATCATAAAGTGGTAATTTTCAAATCTATGAGATACTGGTTAATAAATAGAATAGTAGACCATTGGAATAGCTGTTGGCACACAAGACAGTGATAGATAACTACAGTGATCTATATTTTGATAAACCAAAAGAGTCCAGCTTCTGAGATAAGAACTCACCATTTCACAAAAACTACTACTAAAAAAAAAATTGTAAATAGTATGGCAGAAACTAGTCATAGACCAACATCTCATACTATATACCAAGATAAGGTCAAAACTGGTGTCAAAACTTAGACACAAAGGATGATACCACAAGCAAATTAGAAGAGCAAGGAATACTTTGCTTATAAGACCTATGGAAAAGGAAAGAATTTATGGCCAAACAAGAGAAAGAGAACATTATGTAATGAAAAATGGGCAATTGCTTTCATTAAATTAAAAAGGTTTTGCACAAAGATCAAGGTAATCAATATAAAAAGGAAAGCAGAAATGTGAGAAACAATTATTTGTAATCATAGCTTTTTATTTTCAGAATATATACATGGTTAATTTTCAACACTCACCTCCACAAAACCCTGTGTTCTAATTTTTCAATCCCTTCCCCTCACTCTCTCTCCCAGTCATCAAGTGATCCAATATTTATTAAATCTGTAATTCCTCTGTACATATGTCTACAAATATCATGTTGCACCAGAAAAATCAGATAAAAAAGAAAAAAATGAAAAAGAAAACAAAATTCAAGCAAATGACAACAAAAAGAGTTACAATACTCTGTGGTGGTCAGCATTCAGTTCTCACTGTTCTCTCTCTGAGTGCAGATGGCTTTCTTTATCAAAAGACCATTGGTCTAAATCACCTCATTCTTGATGAAAGCTGTGTCCATCAGAATTCATCATCATATATCTTGCTGCTACCATGTATACTGATCTTCTGCTTCTGCTTACTTCACTCAGGATAAGCTCATGTAAGTCTCACCTGTCCTCTTTGAAACCATCCTGCTGATCATTGCTTACAGAACAATAATATTCCACAACTCGTTCCATCCCAATTCAATTCCATTATTCAACTATTCTCCAACTGATGGGCATCCATTCAGTTTCTGTATACTTGCCACTACAAAAAGGGCTGCCACAAACATTTTTGTACATATGTGTCCTTCCCCTTCTTTACAATCTCTTTAGAAAACAAGCCCAGTATGAACACTGTTGGAGCAAAGGATATGTGCACTTTGATAGCCCTTAAGGCATACTTTCAAATTGTCCAATGGTTGAATCAGTTTACAACTCCACCAACAATGTATTAGTGTCCCAGTTTTACTACATGCCCTCCAACATTTGTCATTAGTTTTTCCTGTCATTTTAGCCAATCTGAGAAGTGTGTAGTGATATATCAGAGTTGTCTTAATTTACATTTCTCTGCTCAGTAGTGGTTTAGAACACCTTTTCATATGACTAGAAATGATTTAAATTTATCCAAAAATTGCCTGATCATATCCTTTGACCTTTTCTCAATAGGAGAATGGCTTGCATTCTTTAAAAAAATTGAGAATTTTGAGATGGTACACGTGAATTTCTAAGCTCCCTCTTACCCTCAAAACAACTATTTAACTCAGCCTCAAAAATAGTGCTAGACTGGTAAAAACCACAAAGATTAGAAGCACAACTTACCAGCCGAAGAGAATCTGGAATTTCATCAGAAAAGGTCAATCCTGAGGAGTAGAGAAAAAGACTGGCACAGAAGAGTTAGATTAAAGGCTAGCATATTGTGCCAAACAGACTGGGGAGGTCTCTGGGGTTGGAAAAGCTGCTGGGACAGAGGAATCTGTCACAGGCTGATTGCTCTACTCTGCTTGCAAAACAGCAGATCAGCAGAGAAAACAAAGCCACTTAAAAAACAAACAAACAAAAAAAAAAAAAAAAAAAAAAAAACATGCCAGAACTTATAACTACCCCAAACCAGAAGTGACTCAACCCAGATCACAGCACTGCTGAGCAGCTGCCCTCTGCTGTCCAGGGCTTTTCCTTGGGGCACAGTGGGGGACACAGCCTGGAGCAGGCTCTAATCCAGACAGTGGGTGGCTCGACCTGAGACAGCAGAACTTCAACAGCAGCAAAACTTCTGCAGCAGCAAAACTCCTGCAGCAGCATCTATGCTTCCCCGGGCAGAGACACTTCTGGTCTGTGTGCCAGGGCTTTTCACTAGTCAGTTGCTAATATCCAAAGCCCCATAGGGGGCTTTGGCTGGGGGTTGTGACACTTTCACTGTTCAGCCTCTAGCCTCAGGGAAGTTGCTAGGTCACACAGCAGGGGTCCTTTACTGGGCACTCCCCCAGCGCAGCCATGTTGACCACCTCTGAGTCATTTGCATGGGGGGGAGAGGGGAGAAAACTCTCCCAGAGCTCCCTCTTATCTTTGCCGCCCATTCACAAGACAGCTGCCATCCATCCTATTCTTGTTTTGCAAGGAAACTGCTAAATTCCCTATCTTGAAGGCAGACCCCATAAGTTTTTAAAGATGAGTAAAAAGATGAAGAGAACTATTGACAGCTTCTATACAGAAAAAGAGAAAGTTTCCAACCCCGAGGAGGCTAACAGCAGACAGTATCCAGATAATACCCTAAAGGGGAATGATACCTGGCTCCCATCACATAACTCTCTCCTAGAAGAAACTATTAAAAAGTTAAAAGAGTTAGAAGAAAAATGGGGAAAGGAAAGAGAAGCTATGATAGAGAGTAACAATGTCCTGAAATTTGAATTGGAAAAGATAAAGAATTCATAAGAAGTACAGGGAAACAAAATGTGTGAATTGGAAAAGGTTAAAAAAATCATAGGGAAGTAGGATCTGTGAATTGGAAAAGATAAATAATTCCCAAGAAAGTAGGATTTGTGAATCGGAAAAAGAAAATAACACACTAAAAAACAAAATTAGTGAAACGGAAAAAAATTCCATAGAGCAAAATAACTCATTTAAAAACTCAATTGGACATATTCAAAATGAAATAAAAAAGGGAAGAAAATAATTCATTAAAAATCAGGACTGAACAATTAGAAATGAATGATTCATTGAGACTCCAAGAATCAGTCAAGAAAAATGAAAGAAATAAAAAGCTGGAGAATAACATCAAATATTTACTGGGAAAATTGACAGACCTGGAAAATAAATCCAGAAGAGATAATCTGAGAATTATTGGACTTCCCAAAAATTATGATGAAAAAAAGAGCCTAGATTCTATTCTACAGGAAATCATCAAAGAGAACTGTCCAGAGATAACAGAACCAGAAGGTAAAATAGGCATTGAAAGAATTCATCAAACACCTTCTGAAAAAGACCCTAAAAAATAATTAAAAAAAAAAAACCCTCCACAGAATATTGTGGCCAAGCTACAGAACTATCAGACTAAGGAAAAAATATTCCAAGCAGCCAGGAAAAAGCAATTCAAATATAGAAGTGCCACAATAAGGGTCACTCAAGATCTGGCTGCATCCACATTTAAGGATCAAAGGGCCTGGAATTTGATATTGTGAATGGCAAAGGAATTTGGATTGCATCCAAAAATAAACTACCCAGCTAAGTTTAGCATTTTCTTCCATGGAAGAAGATGGACATTTAATGAAGTGGATGAATTCCATTTGTTTCTAAGAAAAAAGAAAAAAAAATCTAAAAAGATCTAAACAAAAAATTTGATCTCCAACCACAAGACTCAAGAGAAATAGAAAAAGTAAAAAGTAAAAGGAAGCTTTGAGAACTGTATTTCTGTTGTGGGTATACAGAAAGTCCACATATATAATTTTATTTTACTGATAAAGTATAAAAAAGGGAAGTAAAAAGGGAAAGGGGATAGTATTAGAAAATGGGAAAAGGGAAGATAAAAAGAGGGAAACTACATACCAGGAAGAAGCAAAGAAAATTTATTAAATCTGAGAGGATTCAGAGAGGGGGAGAAACATTGTGTGAATCTTACTCTCATCAGAATAGGCTCAAAGAGTAAATAATTGACATATTTGTTTTTCAGAGAATTCTCTTTCTTCTCATTAAAAGGGGGAAGAGGAGAAGGGAAAAGGAAAAGAGTAATAAGGGAAGGGTACAAGAAAGGGGAAGGGACTTAAAGGAAGGGGAGATGGATACTAAAAATGGAGGGCTGTGTGACACAAGTGGGGTTCATAAGTTTAAAGGAGGAACAAGGGAAAAAAGCATAATCTGGGGATAATATGATGGCAGGAAATACATAATTAGTCATTTTAACTATAAATGTGAATGGGATGAACTCTCCCATTAAGTGGAGGCAGATAGCAGACTGGATCAAAAGTCAGAACGCTACAATATGTTGCTTACTGGAAACACATTTAAAGCAGGGAGATACGTACAGAGTAAAGGTAAAAAGATGGGGCAAAATCTATTATGCTTCAAGTGAAGTCAAAAAAGCAGGGGTGGCCATCCTTATCTCAGATCAAGCAAAAGAAGAAATTGATCTAATTAAAGAGATAAGGAAGGAAACTATATCCTGCTAAAGGGTAGCATAGACAATGAAGCCATATCAATACTAAACATATGTGCACCAAGGGGTATATCATCTAACTTCCTAAAGGAGAAGTTAAGAGAGTTGCAAGAAGAAAGAGACAGCAAAACTATAATAGTGGGAGATCTCAACCTTGCACTCTCAGAATTAGATAAATCAAACACAAAACTGTAAAGGCTAGAACTGAGCAAATACACTTGGATAATGGAGCATATGAAACTAATTGCCAATTGGACAGTTCTCTATGAACTTGTTTGAAGGTTGACCCTCCCCAGCTGTTCTGTGCTGACTTGATTGGTGGGACAAAGAGGGGGAAGTGATGTCTGTGGGGGGAGTAGGAGTAGGAAGAGGAAATTGGGAACTCTCTTGTGGCGTTTGAAGGAGGAAGGTTTATGTGGAGATTGCTGGATCTAATTCCCTGACCTTGACAGTAAAAGATCAAGAATAAAGACGTTTGGTGATCCTGACTCCGGCTGATTCCTGGGAAGACAGAGTTCCAACACAAAACAAATAAGAAAGAAATTAAAGAGGTAAATAGAACATTAGAAAAATTAGATATGATAGATCTTTGGAGAAAACTGAATGGTGATAGAAAGGAGTATACTTTCTTCTCAGAAGTTCATGGAACCTATACAAAAATTGACCATATATTAGGACATAAAGATCTCAAAATTATATGTAGGAAGGCAGAAATAGTAAATGCTTTCTTCTCAGATCACAATGCAATAAAAACTACATTCAACAAGAAGTTAGGAGTAAATAGACCAAAAAGTAATTGGAAACTAAATTATCTCATCTTAAAGAATGATTGAGTGAAATAGTAAATTATAGAAACAATTAATAATTTTACCCAAGATAATGACAATGATAAGACATCATACCAAAATTTGTGGGATGCAGCTAAATCAGTAATAAGGGGAAATTTTACATCTTTAGAGGCTTACTTGAATAAAATAGTGAAAGAGAAGATCAATGAATTGGGCTTGCAACTTAAAAAGCTAGAAAAAGACAAAATTAAAAACCCCCAACCAAATACTAAACTTGAAATTCTAAAATTAAAAAAAAATTAATAATATTGAAAGGAAAAAAATAAAACTATTGAATTAATAAATAAAACCAAGAGTTGCTTTTATGAAAAAAAAAAAAAAAAAACAATAAAATAAATAAACCTTTGGTAAATCTGATCCAAAAAAGGAAAGAGGAAAATCATATTGTTAGTTTTAAAAATGAAAAGGGGGATCTTTCCACCATTGAAGAGGAAATTAAAGCAATAATAAGGAGTTACTTTGCCCAACTTTATGCCAACTTTATGAAATGGATGAGTGCCTCCAAAAATATAGGCTTTAAATAGTCCTATTTCAGAAAAAGAAATAGAACAAGCTATTAATCAACTCCCTAAGAAAAAATCCCCAGGACCAGATGATTCACGGGTGAATTCTACCAAACATTCAAAGAACAATTAACTCCAATGTTATATAAACTATTTGAAAAAATAGGGAATGAAGGAGTCCTACCAAACTCCTTTTAGGACACAGACATGGTGCTGATACCTAAACCAGGTAGGTGAAAACTGAGAAAGAAAACTATAGACCAATCTCCTTAATGAATATTGAAGCTAAAATCTTCAGTAAGATATTAGCAAAAAGACTATAGAACATTATCCCCAGGATAATATGCCATGATCAAGTAGGATTTATACCAGGAATTCAGGGCTGGTTTAATATTAGGAAAACTATTAGTATAATCGACCATATTAATAATCAAATTAACAAAAATCATATGATCACCTCAATAGATGCAGAAAAAGCATTTGATAAAATACAACATCCATTCCTACTAAAAACAATTGAGAGTATAGGAATAAATGGACTATTCCTTAAAATAGTCAGGAGCATATATTTAAAACCAACAGTAAGCACCATATGTAATGATGATAAACTGGAATCATTCCCATTGAAATCAGGAATGAAACAAGGTTGCCCACTATCATCATTACTATTTAATATTGTATTAGAAATGCTAGTTTTAGCAATAAGAGATGAAAAAAGAGATTAAAGGAATTAAGTAGGTAATGAAAAAACCAATTTATCACTCTTTGCAAATGATATGAAAAAATATGCAAAAGTTATTAGAAATAATCCACAATGAGTGTAAACTGTTTGCATTTTTGTTTTTCTTCCCAGGTTATTTTTACCTTTTGAATCCAATTCTTCCTGTCCAACAAGAAATTCAGTTCTGCACACATATATTGAATCTAGAATATACTATAACATATTTAACATGTATAAAACTGCCTGCCATCTAGGGGAAGGGGTGGAGGGAAGGAAGGGAAAAATCAGAACAGAAGTGAGTGCAAGGGATAATGTTGTAAAAAATTACCCATGCAGATGTACTGTCAAAAAAAAAAAATATATATATATATATAGATATATAGATATATAGATATATAGATATATAGATATATATACAGATATAGATATATATAGATATATATAATAAAAAAGTTAAATAAAAATTAAAATAATCCACAAGTTTAGCAAAGTTGCAGGATACAAAATGAATCTACATAAATCCTCAGCATTTTTATATATTACTAACAAAATCAACAGCAAGAGATAAAAAGATAAATTCCATTTAAAATAATTGCCAATAGTATAAAATATTTAGGAATCTATCTGTCAAGGGAAGGTCAGGAACTATATGAGCAAAACTACAAAACACTTTCCAAAAAAATAAAGTCAGATCTAAACAATTGGAAAAATATTAAGCGCTCCTGGATAGGTTGAGTCAAAGATGACAATACTCCCTAACCTAATCTATTTATTTAATGCTATACTTATCAGACTCCCAACAAACTGACATAGAAAAAATAATAAAAAAAAATTCATCTGGAAGAATAAAATATCAAGAATTTCAAGAGGACTAATAAAAAAAAAAAAAAAATGAAGGTGGCCTAGCTGTACCTGATCTAAAACTATATTATAAAGCAATGGTCACCAAAACCATTTGGTATTGGCTAAGAAATAGACTAGTTGATCAGTGGAATAGGTTAGGTTCACAGGAAAAAAATAGTCAATTACTATAGCAATCTAGTGTTTGACAAACCTAAAGACCCCAACTTTTGGGATAAGAATTCACTATTTCACAAAAACTGCTGGGGAAATTGGAAATTAGTATGTTAGAAACTAGGCATGGACCTACACTTAATACTGTAAACTAAGATAAGATCAAAATGGGTTCATGATTTAGGCATAAAGAATGACATTATAAATAAATTAGAAGAACATAGGATAGTTTGCTTCTCAGACTTGTGGAGGAGGAAGGAATTTGTGCCCAAAGAATAACTAAACATCATTTTTGATCACAAAATAAAAAAAATTGACTATATCTAATTAAAAATCTTTTGTACAAACAGAACTAAAGCAGACAAGATTAGAAGGGAATCAATAAACTGGGAAAACATTTTTTACAGTTAAAGGTTATGATAAAGGCCTCATTTCCAAAATATATAGAGAATTGACTCTAATTTATAAGAAATCAAACCATTTTTCAAGTGATAAATTGTCAAAGAATATGAACACACAATTTTCAGATGATGCAATTGAAACTATTTCTACTTATATAAAAAGGTGTTCCAAATCATTATTAATCAGAGAAATGCAAATTAAGACAACTCTGAGATACCACTATATACCTGTCCAATTGGCTAAGATGACAGGAAAAGATGACAAATTTTGGAGGGGATGCAGCAAAACTGGGACACTGATGCATTGTTGGTGCAACTGTGAAAGGATGCAACCATTCTGGAGAGCAATTTGGAACTATGCTCAAAAAGTTATCAAACTGTGCATACCATTAGATCCGGCAGTGTTACCACTGGGCTTATATCCCAAAGAGATATTAAAAAAGGGAAAGACTCCTGTATGTTCAAAAATGTTTGTGGTAGCCCTTTTTTGTAGTGGATTGAAAGTGGAAATTGAATGGAAGCCAATCAATTGGAGATTGGCTGAGTAAATTATGGTATAAGAATGTTATGGAATATCGTTTTTCTGTAAGAAATGAACAGCAGGTAAGAAATGACCAGCAGGAGGAATACAGAGAGGCTTGGAGAGACTTACATCAACTGATGCTGAGTGAAATGAACAGAACCAGAAGTTCGTTGTACACTTCAATGCTGTATGAAGAGGTATTCTGATGGAAGTGGATATCTTCAACATAAAGAAGATCCAACTCACTTCCAGTTGATCAATGATGGACAGAAATAACTACACCCAGAGAAGGAACACTGGGAAGTGAATGTAAATTGTTAGCACTACTGTCTATCTACCCAGGTTACTTATACCTTCGGAAGCTAATACTTAATATGCAACAAGAAAATGGTATTTACACACTTATATTATATCTAAGTTATATTGCAACACATGTAAAATGTATGGGATTACCTGTCATCGGGGGATAATTTGGAAAAATGAATACAAGGCATAATATTATAAATAAATAAATAAAAATAGAAAAAAGATTAAAAAAAAAAAAAAAAGAAATGAACAGCAGGATTAATACAAAGAGGCTTGTAGAGAGTAAAATAAACTGAGGCTAAGTGAAATGAGCAGAGCCAGAAGATCATTATACACTTCAACAACAATACTATCTGAGGAACAATTCTTATGGAAGTGGTTATCTTTGGCAATGAGAGGATCCAATTAATTCTAATTGATCAGTGTTGAACAGAACCAGCTACACTGAGGGAAAAATCACTGGGAAATGAGTGTGGACTGCTTGCATTTTTGTTTTTATTCCCAGGTTTGTTTTTTTTTTACCTTTCTAAATTAAATTTTACTTGTGCAACAAGAAAACTATATAAATATGTACACATATATTGTATTTAAGATATACTTTAACATGTTTAACAAGAAAAAAATTGGAAGTAACTGTTCTTTAAATGTTTAGTAGAATTCACATGTAAATCCATCTGGCCCTGGAAATTAATTTTTTTAGGGAATTGATTAATAGCTTGTTCATTTTCTTTTTCTAAATTGGAACTATTTAAGTACTTTGCTTCCTCCTCTGTTAATCTGGACAATCTATATTTTTGTATATAATTATCCATTTCACTAGATTATCATATTTTTGGCATACAGTTGGACAAAATAATTCCTAATTATTGCTCCAATTTCCTCTTCATTGGTGAAAAGTTCATCCTTTTAATTTTTGTTACTTACAATTTGATTTTTTCTTTCCTTTTTTCTGATCAAATTTAAGATTTATCTATTTTGTTGGTTTTTAATAAAACCAGCTCTTAGTTTTTGTTATTAGTTCAATAGCTTGTTTATTTTCAATTTTATTAATCTCTCCTTTTACTTTCAGAATTTCAATTTTTTATTTAATTGAGGGTTTTTAATTTGTTTTTTTTTTTCTGACTTTTTAAAAAAGTTGCATTCCTATAAGGTTTTGGTTTAACTTTCTGTAGGTCTTAGGACCAGCCTTTGTTTTAGCAAAGTCATCACCATATATATAATCACCTTATAGTCAGGGATAAAGTCCAAAAGTCTTTATTGTCTCCTTCACAGTATGTCTCCTTGCCTGGTACTTGGCTAGCTTTTTGGAGGCCCTTCAGATGGGATTTGTTCTCAGTAGGGGAAGCAGGAGAGCCACCACAATAGGCTGATGAAGATGGAATGTCTCTTCAAGTCTGAGAGCTTGAACTCCAGCTTATATACTCTATTAAAATTACATCATTACCATATACTGAGTATAAAGAAATCATTATATCACTAGAGAACCACTATTTGTTTTAAGATTAAATCAATCATACTGAACTATTACCTGTTAAACAAGATAACCATTGTTTTATCAATTCCACTCTGTTAACACCTTATTTATATCAGTCATACTGAACTTTAAGCATATTTCTCCAAAGTTCCTGCCCTTTACACATGCCTATTTCATTGATCTTCTCTTTCTCTATTTTATGCAAGCATCTAGAGATATAAAAATTCCCCTAAAAGCTCTGATTACATTCTATAAATTTTGGTAAATTCCATAAATTTCTCATTATTGTCATTCTCTTGGATGAAATTATCAACTGTGTCTATGATTTGTTGACATAGACTGATTCTTTGGGATCAGATTATTGGATTTTTCAATTAATTTTGTTCATTTTTCTCTGGCTTTTTATTACATGTAATTCTTATAGCAACACAATCTGGAAAAGATGCATTTACTATTTCTGCCTTTCTGCAATTGATTTTGAGGTTTTTATGCCCTAATATGTTCAATTTTTGTGTAAGTTTCATGACCTGCTGAGAAAAAAAGTATACTCCTTTCTTTTTTTATTTAGTTTTCTCCAAAGTTTTTTCATACCTAACTTTTCTAAAATTCTACTTATCTCCTTAACATTTTTTTCTTTTTTTCTTTTGTGGTTTGATTTATCTAGCTCTAAGAGAGCTAGATAAAAAGCTCTTCCACTATTATACTTTTGTTGTCTATTTCTTCTTGCAGATTTATTAACTTTGCCTCTTGGAATTAGTATGAATTTTTTTAATGTTGATATTACATCATTATCTATGATATAATTTAGCAAAATATGCTTTCTTTCCTTATCCCTTTTAATTAGATCCATATTTGTGTTTGCTTTATCTGAGATCAGAATCATTACCCCTGCTTTTTCCCTCATTTTACATTCATTTTCCTCTTTTCCCATACAATTTGTTTTCTACCTCTAGTTTCTATTATATATAATCACAATTAAATCAAATTATACCTGCCCTCTGTAAATGTACCTATAACAGATATATAGTTCTCATGAATTATTTCCTTTTTACCTTTTTATGTTTCACTTGTGTTCTATAATTGAGAGCAGCTCTGTTGTTCAGCTCTGATCTTTTCATCATAAATAATTAAAGTTCATCTTTATCATTGAATATCCATCTTCTTGCCTGAAAGATAATGCTCAGTTTTGTTGGATAGTTGATTTTTGTCTGCAGTGCAAGTTCCTTTGATTTTCAGAATATCAGATCCCAGGCTCTTCAATACTTTAAGGTGGAAAGTTCTAGGTCCTGGGTAAACCTGATTGTGGCTCTTTGATATTTGAATTGTTTCTTTCTGGCTGCTTCCAATATATTTTTCTTGATTAATAATTCTGAAATTTAGCTATGATATTCCTTGGAGTTTACATTTTGGGCTGTCTTTCAGGAGGTGATTGGTGAATACTTTCAATGACTATTTTATCTTCTGGTTCTAGGGAATCAAGGTAGTTTTCCTTGATGATTTCCTAAAAGATGATGTTTATTTTTTCATCATGGTTTTCAGGAAGTCCAATAATCCTTAGATTGTCTCTCCTAGATTTATTTTCTGGGTCATTTGCTTTTCCAATGTGGTATTTTGGGTCATTTGCTTTTCCAATGTGGTATTTTACATTTTTTTTTCTATTTTTTTCATGTTTTTGATTTTGTTTAACTGATTCTTGATGTCTCATTGAGTCA
This sequence comes from Sminthopsis crassicaudata, assembly GCF_048593235.1. Classification (NCBI taxonomy): domain Eukaryota; kingdom Metazoa; phylum Chordata; class Mammalia; order Dasyuromorphia; family Dasyuridae; genus Sminthopsis; species Sminthopsis crassicaudata. Next base: position 230,840,655 of record NC_133620.1, on the reverse strand, counting down.
TTCATTTCCATTTGCTCAGTTCTAATTTTTAGTGAATTATTTTCTTCAGCTACCTGCTTTTAGCTCATTTTGTATTGGGCCAACTGATTTTTTAAAATGACTTGTTTAGTTTAATGGATTTTACTCCATTTCACAAATTCTGTTTTTCAAGGAGTTTTTTTTTTCCATTTTGTCCAATCTATTTTGTAAAGAGTTATATTTTTGTTTATATTTTTTTCCGTTTCATCAAGTATATTTTGTAAAGGGTTTTCTTCAGATAATTTGTGTTTCCTTTTCCAAATTCTCTTGGAAAGTTATCATTCCCTTTCCCCATTTTTCTTCTAACTCTCTTTTAAGATTCTTTTTGAATTTCTCCAAGAGAGCCTTGAGAGATGGATACCAATTTATATCACCCTCTAGGGCTTCATCTGGAGATGATCTCCTTTTAGTCTCCTCAGGGATTGAAAACATGTCTTCTTTTTTTCCATAAAAACTACTTATGGTTAGAGTTCTTTTTGCTCATTTTTTTAAAGTTGAGGTCTGTTTCTAGGGCAAAGGGGAGATTATCCAAGCTTCCTCTACAGGAGACTATAGATGCCCTGGGTGGTGATGATAAACTTCTACTGCTGAGTGGACATGGCCAGGTCCTATGTTATTCTGGGGTTCAAGAGTTTCTATATGATTTGGGTGTGTTACAGCTAATCTGCTGATCTACTGGCTTGCAACCAGAGCATAGTAGCCAACACTGCTCTAAATTCCTTCAGTAATATTGCCTGATATGGGGCCCCACACCATCCTAGGTCTGTACGGTGTCTGGGTTTGCCCTCTCCCTCTGTGCCTGATTGAAACAGACCTTTTCTGAAGTTCTTCCAAAATATCTTCTGCTAGAAATTTGTTACACTCTAAATATTTGTGGGTTTTATCACTCCAAAACCAGTTCAGTTGTTCTTGATCTGAGGGACATCAGGGAGAGCTCAGATAAAGACATGTGTTCTCTTCACCATCTTGGCTCCACCTTTGAGAAACAATTTTTACTACCTGTGTTTCTGATAAAGGTTTCATTTAGAACTGAGTCAAATTTATAAAAATACAAGTCATTCCCCAATTGATAAATGATCAAAACAGGCAATTTTTAAGTGAAGAAAAGAAGTGCTATAAATAGTTTTTGATCAGAGAAATGCAAATGAAAATTCCTCCTTATTCCCTTAAGTGTCATAATTCTCATTAATTCTAAATCAAAGTTTAAGGCTTCTCTCCAGGAAGCTTTTCTTGAGTAATCTTAGCCATTCTGCAACTGACATAATCCAAAATTAAACAATAAATATGATATTTAATTGTTGGCTATAGAAAGATTACCTCTATATGATACTCAGTGTGTATGCTCCTCTAGTGATAGCTACTGAATAGAGTATTGTTGGAATACATGGGAGAGCTGTTGGAATACATGGGAGCCACTTGAATAGTGGCTGCTGGAGATCCAACTCAGAATGGATCTCCTCTTGTGAGAAGATGATACAAGGAGACTGACAGGATGTTGCTGTTCTCTGACCTCTCTGACTCAGAGGCCACTGTATTGTCTGATCTCTCTCCTCTTCCCTCTGCCTCCAATTATCTCATTCTCAGTCCACAACACCTGTGTCAGCAAAGGCTGCCTTGCAACTCCTTCAGATGTTATGATCCACAGCTGTGGAGGCTCTCAGAGAATTGACCTGTCCCTTAACAATTCCCTGGTTTGTTGTTGTTGTTGTTGTTGTTGTTGTTGTTGTTGTTGTTGTTGTTTGCTGTTATTTCTCCCCCACAGCATGGTCCACACACTGAGAAATACAAGCAGCACTATCACTTCTGTATGGTTGTAGCAGGTGTTGATCAAGGCGAACTTTCAAATGGAGAAGATGACTGTAGTTAGAACAGGCATTTAAGTCTCTCATCAGTCTTCTGGCTTGGCCCTTTGATGTGTTGGCCCATTTAATTAGCCTGATTAAAAAAGTCTTACCAGGGCTCTTCTTCCTTAACTCTGGAAGGATCATTCTCATGAATAGCTCTGATTCTTCTTGTAATTCTTGCCCCACATTCAGGCACCATATGTTGGAATACATGGGAGCCACCTGACAGTGGCTGCTGGAGATACAACCCAGAATGGATCTCCTCTCTCCAGAATGATACAAGGAGACTGACAGGCAGTTAATAATATAGAGAAATAATTTGTAAAACTATATCACAATGGATATTATAGTTCCTTGCTACATATTCTAAAATAACCTTTCAATTAACTACTAATCTATCATGAGACTTATGCTGAATCTATTTTCCTCTACAATCCATTTATTTTCATCCATAACCCATTGTGTGATCCTTAGTTATTCTTTTCTCCTTTTTTTCTTGCTCAGTCATTTGGAGTTTTCTTGGCAAACAAATTAGAGTGGTTTGCCTTTTCCTTTTCCCGTAGATTAAGGCAAACAGGCTTGAGAGATATACTGAAAGTCAAACAGCAAGTAAGTGTCCAAGGCCAGATTTACATTGAAGAATATGATTTCAGGTATAACATTCTATCCACTACGCTACCTAGCAGCATTTTTTCCTTTCAGCCTCCCTTACTTCTTGTGTTATTTTTAATGGGTTGCTTAATCTTTCAGGAATTCCATAACTCACTGTGTAACTTGAAGTGGATCTCTTCCTCTCCTGATCTTACCTTCTTCATCTATTAAATCAGGTAGTTGAAGAGGTTGATAAAAATGTTTCCTATTAGCTCTAATAATCATAAATTCTGAGTTTTAATTGCTTTGCTGCTGATTGTCTACTTTTTTTTTTTTCCATTTCCTTATTTAGGATCAAAAGTCATTCAGGGCAGGAACTGTCTTGTTACTTTCATATATACCCTCTGGGTATATAATTAGTCCTTGGTGAGTGACCATTTTACATTCAGCAAAATAAAAGGAGCTCATATCTGAATATGGCATTTAAAATTAAATAGGGATAGAATTTCCTGACTTTTCCCACTTTTCATATGCTGTTCTTTAGAGCAAAGACTTGGATTTATATCCAATATTCTGTTGGCTGTTCTATCTTTTCAACATTCCAGCATTTTTTCCTTCTCATTTTGCTATCATTGCTTAGTGCTACTCAACACAGTATGCTTTGTGCCCCTTATTGCCCCAGAGAATAAGGGAAAAGAGAATCCCTGAGTACTTCCCAGATTTCTTTCAAAAGAATCCTCATTTGTGAAGTAAATTTAAGAGGATTATTATTTTTTGGATCTCAGGAAACCTGAAATAATCATCTCTTCACTAAAGAGAATGCTCTTCATTTGTGATTGATCATCCTAGGGAAGAAATTGGGCACACAATTGTGAGAGATGAGGAGGTAGGGAAATTCATTTGGCCAAGAGGATGTTAGAAGAAAACAGCAAAGTGGATCCAGGACTTGGAGGAGGCCCCTACTAATTGTGTGTGAGTATTATAATAAATTGGCAGAGTTGGATTGTAAGGTATTGAATTGTGGGGGATTGAAGAGTGGGATGTATATATTGATCCACTGCTCTGCTTCAGAGAGAAAACAAATTTCTTTTTTATTAGTTTTAATCATCAAAGCTTAATGATTACAAAAATTATGTACAAATTAAAGAACTGTTTGAGCTTTGAAAGGTCATATTAACTAGAGAATCTAGAAAATATGTGAAATGAAAAAAAATAGTTTTGTTTTTGTTTTTGTTTTTGTTTTTAAATAAAGGATCCCTTGTTCTTGGTTGTATGTTGTAAGAAAAGATTTTGGCATTTGTAGTGGGTCACAGAGTAACTCAAAATACTCATGAAATTTGAAAATCTTCTGTAACTAATGAGATTTATTTTAAGGAATCTATGAATAATGTAAGAGGAAGCATCACACATTAACAGTGTTGTAAAGGGTGTTTTGCTTCCCACCTATAAATTAATTTGTTGCTTTTTATACCAAATATCTTGTTAAATAATGTAAACACAATTATCACACAGTTACATGATTGAGTGTGATTTCCCTGTCAAAGCAAGGAAATTGCTATGTGCACTAGGGAATATTAATTTTTTATATATACAATTTGTAAAATTCTCTTTGAGGATATTTATCTAGAAAGAAAATCTGTTCATTCAAAACAAATCTTTCTGTGCTGGATTCTTGTTTTCCTCCCTCTCTCCTGATACTAAATACTTCAGATGATCTCAGAAAGAAAGCTATATACCTGACATCTGAAAAAATTAGAAATACAACTCACAAAAGTGTTAGCAAAATTAGAAAGGGCTACTCTAGTAAGGGGACAGTCCTGATCCACTAACACAGATCTTTTCATTTTCCAAAACTGCAAATAAAGTTTCATTATTCAAAGAGCACTCACTTCCTAACCTGCTTTGTAACCACTGCCACAGAGTTAAAACATGATAGGCCAAAATGAGAGGTAACTGTCTGTGCTGAAGGGACACAGTTTTTCTTTGTGAAAATTTAAGGAACCACAGAAGGATTTAACCTCAGACTTATTCAGCCTTATTAATTGAAGAAAGAGACATCCCAGAGGCTATTATTAGGGGAAAAAGGGTGGGGAGAGGAAATGATAAAAAGGAGATATGATATAATGATTTTGAACTGTTGATTTCTGGTTCTGCATTTTGGTAATTCAGCAACTATTAAGGATTTATCTCCCTTTTCTCCTTAATAGCATCATGACATGATTAAAATCATAACTTGAAAACAGTTTAACAGAAACCATGTGCCCAAAATAGTAGGGAAGAGGTAATTATCAATATTATTTTTTTAAGATGCCCTAACAAAGTTATGGAATAGCTGTGGGATATCTAGGGGAACACAATGGATAGAGTGTTAAGCCTAGAATCAAAAAAATTAATCTTCCTAAATTCAAATCTGCCTTCAGCTGTATGACTCTGGGCAATACATTTAACTTTGTTTACCTCAGTTTCCTCTTATAAAAAAGGAAATCTTTTCATCTGAAGAAGGAAATGCAAACCACTCCAATATCTCTGCCAAGAAATTGCCAGATGGGTTCACAAAAAGTCAGACTTGATTGAAACAACTCAACAACAACAATAATATCAACAAAATTATGCATGGTTCTACAGTTACCAATCAAAATTCTCACATCACTAGAAAATCATGAGTCAACAATTCTATTAAATTTTCTTGGAAGATCACTAGAAATTAAAGTTTAAATTCTACTGATCTTGTGTATTATTGGACAAAGGATATAATTCTTAGAAAAACAGATGAAAGCAAGAAAATGAGAAAAACCAATATTTAGTCAAAAGAAGCCAAAAATATTTTAGAAGATAGCCCAAACTGCCACATGATGCATATAAAAGACTTTTAAACATGTATCAATTATGAAAAAGTAATTGATATGTGTAGGGGCCTTTATTAATCTCCCATCCATTTAGTTCAATTATACTATTTTTAAGAGAACAAAACCCATTTGGTATCAGACAAATGTTTATGAATGAGATGGTTTCTCATTTGTAAGATAAGCAAATGATTTTCTTAGGACAGTTAAGGCTCAGTTAGAGGCCCACAGGCAAGAGTCATTTGCTAAATCATGAATTCTTGGTTTTTGCATAAACAGTTCTCCTAGAAAAGGAAAGGGTTTCCCCACAACAGAAGCCTCCAGTGTATTTGCTTATTGGGCATAAAAATATTTTAAGTTTTCATGGTCAAGGAATGAAAGTCAGAAGCAAATCCTTACACCTTGGATAAATACCACTTCTGTTTGGGTCAAGCATACTGGAGCTCCCTCAGACTCTCTACTGTAAAGGTTAAAGTGGAATGTCCAGATAAGTGTATTCAACAAAGAAACCACTATGTGCATTTAATTCATTAATACCTATCAATATTCTCTGCATTATTGCTTTTCTTATTTTCATCAAAGGCAAAGAATCAAAATGAATGAGAAAACAGAATCAAAAAAGTTCAAGGTAATGTGGCTGATAAGCATAATTATGGGATTAGAATTAAGTTCTACTGCACTGCAACTACAAAACATCTTGTATATACATTTTAAAAAGACCTCCCTCTGGTAGGAAGTTCAAGAACTAAAGTTGTCAAATGTTATAAGCAATGTCAAATCAATTTTGTCTAATGGATGTGTGTGTATGTGTGAGAGAAAGAGAGAGAGAGAGAGAGAAAGAGAGAGACAAAGTAAAACTATAAATATCAGTAAATAACAGTACAAATTCATATATAATATACATAGATGTGTATGTATGTATATGTGTATATGTAGGTATAGTATGGGTGTATATATATATTTTGTGGGTATCAATAAATAATTGCTGTAAAAAAAAACAAAAGGAAACAATAGCATTTGATGATGAGACAGATTAAAATAGAATAAAAATAACTTTTGAAATTTAGAAGAATCATATCATTATCCATCTACATTTATGAATTCTGTACCCTAATCAATAATTTCATAAACTACAATTTTGCTTACCACTTTGTAAATGGTGTAATAAGCAAATTACCATTACAAACAAACCTTTCATCCTTCATAGAACAAGACTTGCCTGGACAGAATTATAATCTCACATTATTTAGCCAATAGATAATTTGGCTATATCAAATCAAAAAGGAAAATTGCAAAGCATTGAAAACACAGTTGAACTCAAATATAGGTGTCTGCTGCTGTCATTAATAAAAGAACAACTTGTTTAATTGAATTAAAAAATGAATTTTTTCGGCATAGACATAAATCCAAAACATATGCTCTTCTTTCTGTGCAACCATTCAAAGATAAACACACATGCTAAGAATCCATATGCCCTGCAACTGTTCCCATTGATATTTATGTTTAGGATATTCCCTTTATTTAATCATTTCTTCTTTGTCTCTTTCATTGTGTACCTGCCAAATGTCGATGTAGATAATAGAATTTGATCTGGGAGTTCAGTTTGCTAAAAGTCTGAATCAGCTTTTTCCTACTCCTCCAATCTGCAGAAAATGTCTAGAGAGCTTCTATGAGGAAATCATTTTGTTACTATGTTTTGAAACTATTCTATTCCATTTAAATTGGGTTGGAAATGTCAAATAAGAAAAAGTGTTTTCTCCATTTAAGAAACTGCAGAATATTCAAGCAGAAAACAAAAGGAAGTTGAAAAAAACAAAACAAAACAAAACAAAAAACAAAACAGAAATTGAAAAGTGTAGTAAAAATTAAACATACAGCTTTTTTTATGCAAGACATATAAAGTTAAAAGAAACAAAAGAATAAGTGATATTAATGAGAAAAATTAAAGAGGGAGATAATGCAATGATATTGTCTTTTCAAAGAGGGGCGTGTGTGTGTGTGTGTGTGGGGGGAGGTGTATGTCCGTGTCTGTGTGTCTATGACTACTGGAGAGATCTAGACCAAAGAAATTTATGAGAGGAGATAGCTAGTGAAAGTTATTTCTTTCCCTCAGGGCAGGAAAGTTCTAACCTTTCAGGTCCTTTGATTTGCCAAATGCACACTTTGATTCCTGGTCCCAGCTATGTTAAAGTTAATCACAAGCTAAAAAATTGAGAATGTATCATCTAAAGAATTAACTGGCATCTGGAAAAGCAGAAAGATCAAAGAAACAAGAACACAAAACCTCCCATGGAGGTTGTTGTCACTGGAATCCGTGACATTCTGTATAACATAATGAAGAATTAAACCCAGAGTTTCCTAAAGTACAGCAAACAATAATATTTAAATTAAAATTTAAATAATATTTAAAATTTAAAAGGAAGTGGCAAAGATGTCAATGGATGTGATGTTTCTTTCACCCTTATTTCTTCTTTCATGTGTTGCATTAACTAATTTATTTATTTATTTATTTATTTATTTTAGTTTTTATGTAGATATTTTATAGAGAAATCACTTACATATGAAGTATATAAAACCTCATCCCCTTTTTGTCAGGACACAAAATTTTCCCTTTTTAATTTGTTCTCTAAAATTTCAGGGCACTTCAGCAACTTTACAGTCTATTAATATGACTTTTCACATCCTGTAATTTCTCTTAAAATTAACTACATTTATAGAAAAGGTCTATCTCTAAAACTGATACCCAAATCAAAGAGTAAGATAATCTACTGATAAAAAATGTAATGTATTATCTATTGAGAAATTACAAAAACAACTTCAGATCTCAGACGTTTAAATGAAAAGAGTTGAGAGTCACCGTACTAATTCGCAGTTAGAGAAGCTTTATTAATAACAGAAAGCCAAGTAAAAATATTGTTCAAATTTCATTCAACATTTAAAGAGCACATGAATTTTATTTCAAACACAGTATTCATCACTTGCAAACATTTGAAAAAGAAATTGCACTTACTTAAACACTATAAATTTTCCTTTCTGTTTTCAACTCCAGAGAAGGCATTATATTTTCAGTTTGACTGCAAAATGAATAGAACTGAGGGATACCAAAATAGGTGCTTGTGGCAGTTGGAAGATAAATTCAAAGAAAGTAGCAGACTTGGATGAGAGACAAGACAAATATCTTTAAATACAATGGCAAATTCTTTACATATGTTATGTTTCTTTCCCATTCAGAGAATGTTGCTTGACTATATAAATTAAAAAAAAAACTTATAAAAATAACTGTATTATATTTACATTAGTTTGCAGACTGATAATTCATTATCCAACATGTTGAACTGTATTTTACTCAAGGCAGATGCTCCATATTTATTTGTTGTTGATGAGGAGACTATACTTTGTAGAATTTTCAAAATGTTGCCAAATCTTAAAATTTTCTGCTAATAGAACCACGGGATTTAGCGCAAAAGAGTATTCTACTCCAGTGCCCTCATTTCACACATGGGGAACTTAGATGTAAATGTCTGAAGTTTAAAACCCGAAGTCACTGAGTACATAGCAGAGTTCATATCTGAATTTAAGTCATTTGACTCCAAACCAATATTTTCCTACAATACTTCAAAAAACAATGACTCAGTCATTTTTTTTTTCTTGAGAGAGAAAGGAAATAAAAGACTTTTTATGGTATGTCAATAATTATTTTTTATTGTAAAATTCTTATTTGATTTCCTATAGCATTATTGTTAGACCTTCTATAGTAATCCACAAAGGTTTACTCTTTTGTTTCATCATAACATGAAGTTAAGCCTAAGTTCTTGAATACTATGCCCTAAAAATATAACCTTTGGCAGTCTCTGTTTATTTTACTTATTTTTACATTTTATTATTAATTTTATAATTATAACTTTTTTATTTGACAGTACATATGCATGGGTAATTTTTTACAACATTATCCCTTGCACTCACATCTATTTTGAATTTTCCCTCCTTCCCTCCACCCCTTCCCCTAGATGGCAGGCAGTTCCATACATATTAAATGTGTAATAGTATATCCTAGATACAATATATGTGTGCAGAACTGAATTTCTTGTTGCACAGGAAGAATTGGATTCAGAAGGCAAAAATAACCTGGGAAGAAAAACAAAAATGCAAACAGTTTACATTCATCTCCCAGTGTTCCTTCTCTGGGTGTAGCTGGTTCTGTCCATCAATTGGAACTGAATTGGATCCTCTCTTTGTTGAAGATATCCATTTCCATCAGAATACATCCTCATACAGTATTGTTGTTGAAGTGTATAATGATCTCCTGGTTCTGCTCATTTCACTCAACATGTGCTTTTTGTCTTTACCTAAATTCACAGATTTCCTGAAATCTGTTCCTGGACTCCTGGTTAAGAATCCCTAAAAGTCTTCTCTAAGGCTCTTTCCAGTTCTAAGGACCCAAGTGTTGGTTGGTTCAGGGGAAAACATAAAAAAGGAGTTGTATGTGAATTGGATTCCAGAAATAGTCATAATAGGAACAAAAATAAACTGATGTTATACTGTAAATCTGAAATATTTAATTTGTAATATGTTAACAATTGGATAAAATTTAAACTGTTAACAATTGGATAAAAGCCATGAATTAGGGACATGGAGATTTTAGACTTGTATCATTCAGCACAGGAAGACACTCCAAAGAATACATAAAAGCTATTTTTTTTGTTATGAAAAGAAAGAATAGAAACACTACCAAAATCACAGCCTGAATAATTCATATTGCAGATATCTTTGCAACATTATTAGTAATTGAGGAAGAGTGGAATGGAGGGGCGGGGGAGAGATTTCTAGCTGAGATAGAAACCCTCCACAAAGGGTAATGCTGCAATCCTAAAGAATTTCAACAATAACTGCATCAAAATGAAGAAAGGGAGTTTCTTTTATTCCTCCCATCCTAACTTGCTTTGGTTGTCTCAAGGACTGCCTTTAGCAAAACACGCACATGCACACACACACACACACACACACACACACACACACACACACACAATAACAGTGGAATTCTCATTTCTAGGAAATGCCACTTGGAAAACTATAAACTTTAGTAGTAAATTGAACCTTTTCCAAAGGGTATGTATGAAGTCTGTTGCTCTTTCTGAAGTTCTAGAGAACCGGTTAGTCATCTTCTTTGATTCCCACAACAGTGGAATCAAAAAGCACCTGACAGAAGGTATTTGTTTGAAATTGAAAAGTTCCAGAGGCCAGCATCAATGGCATGCTAGGACTACTATGAGTGGGGGGAGTGGAATTTCCCTATGGAGCAATAATAAATACTAAACATGCTTTCACATCCATTTTTGCACTTGGTTTTTATCTAACTTCACTAGATAACAGATACCCCATAGTCACAGAGTCTTAGATGTCAATTATCATTTAGTTAATCAACAAGCATTTATTGATAACATAAATGTGTCAGGAACTATGGTAAGAATTAGTTATACAAATACAGAATTACCATTCCTGCTATCTAGGAGCTTATATCTCATTGCTGGAAAAGATATATAGTGTGTATACATGCTCACACACTGATACATAAACATACATACATAATACGTATATATTAATATGCATATACATACATTTATAAAGGCACAATCAACTGAAAAAATGCAACTTAGTTTTCTGAAGGAGGGAACTAGCAACAACATGAGAGAGTAGAAAAGGCTTCATTGAAGGTGATTATTTCTAAATGAATATCAAAATAAACCAATTCTGTATGTACATAGTATCTTTTGTATTAATAAAATCCAAGTGACACTATCTACAATATGAAGCAAGTTACAACCAAATGAAGCAAAATGCTAAAACTTTAAAGTTTCAAAATGTAGATTTAAGGGGAGTAAAATAGGAAAGTCTTGCTTCTATAACTTTGTTTTTCTTCCCTTGGGAACAAAGTGAAAGTGTCTATAAGATAATTAAAGCAAAATGCCTAAATCTCTATTGTAATTGTCTAGGCCAAGGCATTAGTGTTTGAACAATGATTATAATTGGTCCATATGTCAATATTTTTTTCATTCCAAATAGACTCCAAACTTGGCTTGTATAAAATATAAGTGTGGCTGGCCTTCAATCAGTTTTATTTCTCAGTGCCTTCGTATATGTTCTTCTCTCCAAATAGATTCCATTTTAGGTGTTTGACTCACATTTAAGTCAATAAGGTCTACTTTTCAAACCAAACCTATGATTTCATTGGTATATTTTCTCAATGAGGAAACTCTTTCTACCAATACCAACAAAATGGCATCTGTTCTTTAACTTAGAATCTCAGAGAGATGCCAAGAACATTAAGAAATTAAATTACTTGCCTAGGATGACACCATCAGTATATATCAGAGAAATAACTTAAATCTCCTGACTGACTGAGGCCAGTTTTCTCTCAACTAGACCATACTGACTCTTATGGGATGAGAGAAGACGTCATTCAAAGTCATAGCTTTCTTCTTCTTCTTCTTCTTCTTTCTTCTTCTTCTTCTTCTTCTTCTTCTTCTTCTTCTTCTTCTTCTTCTTCTTCTTCTTCTTCTTCTTCTTCCTTCTTCTTCTTCTTCTTCTTCTTCTTCTTCTTCTTCTTCTTCTTCTTCTTCTTCTTCCTTCTTCTTCTTCTTCTTCTCCTTCCTTCTTCTCCTTCTTCTCCTCCTCCTCCTCCTCCTTCTTCTTCTTTTTGTTTTTGTTTTTGTTTTAGCACTGTAGCTACTTTCTGAATTTCCACTATATGTAAAAATGTATATATACATGTATATGTCCATAAATTTTTCTAACTTCTTGGGTAAAAGTTGGTGAACTTTCTGGATAAAAGAGCAAAATGTTAACAGATACAAACTGCAATTTTTCATGGCTTTAATCAGTGGCCCTGAGAAAAGAATTGGAAGAAAGAACATTGGAAATTGGTGGAAGAAAAGAGAGACAAGACAAGAAACAGAGCAGTCAAGGGGAAAGCTAGGATACAATGATCCCAAAGGAGCAAAATTTTAACAGGCAAAAAAATCTTGCCAAGATATATTTTCTAAAAAAGAGCTCTTTAGAAAAATTGTCACTCATCCAATACGGGGTAGCAATGTTTTATAAGGGAGGACACTGGGTTTGGTGTCATTTTAGTGCAAGCTAATTATGGAACTAATTATAACTTAAGTTGCTGTTATTATAAATTAAGAGTGACTTAATGAAATAGTTCCATGTGTCACTTTTTAGATTATTCTAATCAAAACTTTTCTTCATGTCTACTAGTCCATAAGTAATTTCATAAGGAATTTATGCATAAATTTCTCTGGGATTATGGCCCAGGAGTAATATCTGTGGTAAGATCAATCCTGTGAGTGGGAAGTGGCAGTCAAGCATTACAAACCCATATGTTTCTGCAAACCAGAGGAAGCCAAAGAGAACCCTATCATCTTCAAGTTGCTATTTCCTTGCTGTTTTTTTAGAACTCAGTGTCCTGAGTGTAGTGAATGAGATGATTCAGAGTGAATTCATCACTCTCAGATGAAACATTTTCTGTAGTTCTAAGGTGTTAGAACATGTAGCCATGAAGTAGGAATTAGCTACTGACTGTGATTCACTTCTCTTATTTTTTCCCTTTTTTTGTCCCTTTCCTTATCTCATTTGAATCTTACAATAATGTTGGGAGTTAATTGCTGTTATTGTTTTCATTTTTTCATGAAGAGGACTGAGACAGACAGATAATAAGTGATTTGTACAGTCACACAATTAATGTCAGATGTAGGATTTGAAATCATCCTTGTTTTCACTTCTAAATAAATTCAGAGTATCTACGTGGTGAAGTAGATAGAAAACTGGGTCTTGTTTCAGGAAGAGTCATATGTATGAGTTCAAATCTGGCCTTAGACACTTGCTACATATATGACCATGGGAAAATTATTTAACTATTTTTCTCAGTTCCTCATCTCAAAAATGAGGTAGAGAAGGAAATGACAAACCATATAGTACCTCTGCCAAGAAAATCCCAAATGAAATCAGAAAGAGTCAGATGAGTAAAAAAATGAAAACCACTCAACTAAATTCAATTGTTTAAATTATTTTGTTTTATTATTTAAAAACATAATTCTGAAAAGTAGTCCATAGACTTCTAACTGCCAATCAGACTGCCATGTGGTTCATGATTTCCCAAAAGATCAAGAAGTGTTTTAACATGTTTAAGATCTATATCTGATGAGGGATAATGTTAAGTAAGGATTGCCATATTTCCTATTTTTCTTCTGATCTTCCTAATGTGTCAAAGCTTGTTGTATATCTTAGATTTATAACTAGCAGAGTCTTAGAAATAAGTTGAAGAATCATGCCTAATATTCCATTATTTATCAGTTTGTTTTAGTTTTACCACCTCTTCTTACTTCTTAGAATGTTATTGAGATGTAAACATAGATACCAGGGAGTCCATGTAGTCTGAAAAGCAACAGTTCCTATATGCAGTTCCCAAATCAGTGTTATCTTTAAGATATCAAAAGACATTATGGGTTAATGAGCTGGAATGTTTTTCAAGGGAGGTCAAGATGGTTTGAAGGACCATATGAGGTTTGAAAGAAAGAACTACGTATACTTATCCCAGAGAAAAGAACACTCTCTATAGACATTATAGATATGTTCCAGTATTTGAAGGATTTCCACAAAAGGGAGAGGTTTCTATCTTCTTTGTCACCAGATCCAGGGGAAAATAATAGATGAAGTTGCAAAAGAGAAACTTAGTTTTAATGTCAAGATAAAAAGTCCTAACAATTAGAACTGTCACTTAGCTGTTGCATTAAATATAGCAGGGTCCGAAGTCAGCAAGACTCATTTTATAAGTTCAAGTCTGGCCTCAGATACTTACTGTGTGATCTTGGAGAAGTCATTTAATTCTACTTCAGTTTCTTCATCTGAAAATGAACTGGAGGATGAAATGGCATCTTTGATGAGAAAACCCCAAATGGGATCATTAAAAGTTGGATAAGACTGAAATGACCAAGCAACACTACCACTACCACCATCAACAACAACATAGGAAGAACAGATATGGCCTCAAGAGGCAATGATAGGTTCCATATCCATGGAAGTCTTCAAGCAAAAAAAGGGCACTCACTTTCAGGTATAATGACAGTATTCAGGGAGAATAATCACCTCTAATTTGAGGGCTTACTTAGTTCTTTGTAGGGCTACTCATTTGCCTTTGGTATATGTCTGGCACCCAAGTTTCACCTGTGGCTCTTAGAAGTTGTAGCACAAAGAGCTGCCACAAACTACTAAAACCTTTTTGGCAAACAAGCTTGAGGGAATGCCGAAATTTTGTGAGTTTGTGATCATGAAGGTTTTTTTTTTGTTTTTGTTTGTTGTTTTTGTTTTGGATGATAGCCCCACTGTATTGTTGGAAAATGTCCAAAACAAAACAAAATTGGGCATTTTTCTACCAAGTAAAAAGCAAACCAATTCAATATAGATCATTCTGATTAATTGGCACTAAAAACCAGCTCAAGGAATTGGGAATATTTTAGTCTTATGACACCATTATTATAAAGTTTGTGAATAGAAAAAGAGTATCTGGGCTGAAGTATGGAAAAAACGATGTTTGAAATTATTCCTCTCAGTTTTAAATAGTATTCTGAGTTGTCTTTTTTTTTCTCCTGTGAAAGACTTAGGAACAAAACCATCATTCATGTTTATTGTAGGACTTCTTGGTGTTACCACAAATCCCCAAATATCTTAGCCAAATGATATCAATTTAGATAATATTAAAAAATCTGGAAGAAGAGACAAACCATTAAATATTCACATACACAGCACTACATCCAATTTGGGTCTATTTAGAGCCTTCAAGGTGCTGTCTCTAATGTATTAAAAAGCATTTTTTAAAAAGGCTGGAATTAGATATTCTGAATCAAAATAAAGGTAAAAATTCACAGTGACTTTACCAAGCTTGCTTATTGAAAAGTGATATAGATAAATAGGTATAGCTATAGATATAAAACTATATAAGGTCTGCTTCCCATTGGAGAGAGAGAAGAAAAAATATCTGATACCAATTTTATTAGATTGGAGAATATTAAGGGACAGGTCAAATCTCTGAGAGCCTCCACAGCTGTGGATCATACCATCTTAAATAGCTGCAGGACAGCCTTTGCTAACTAACACATGTGTTATGGACTAGGAATGAGATAAATTGGAGGCAGAAGGAAGAGGAGAGAGACAACAATACAGTAGCCTCTCAGTCAGAGAGGTCAGAGAATAGCAAACTGCCTCTCTGTCTCCTTGTATCATCCTCTCACAAGAGAAGATCCATTCTGGGTTGGATCTTCAGCAGCCACTGTCAGGTGGCTCCTGTGTGTTCCAACAACTCTCCTGTGTATTCTAACAGGAGAAAATGCATCTGATTATCTCAGGCTGTCTCATGTGTACATGAAGCTGATTTTTTGTTGTTGTTGTTGTTGTTGTTATTTGTGTGTTTCTTTGTTTTTTGCTCCCTTCATTAGAGTTTTTATACTAACACAGAAACCCTGGGAATTGATGAATTTGATAACTTTGTGGACTTTATTTTCTAAGTAGATATTTATCTACAAAGTATAAACAATGATCAATTTTCTGTCAGGCATAAAGAAAAAAAAATAGTCATGAGCTTCAATAAGATCAAAATTAAGTTGGGGAGATAATAATTTTTTTAGAAATACTATCATAATGATAATTAACATCAATTTATTTGGTGCTTCAGTGCTTTTGAAGAGTATTACAAACATTATCTACTCAAATTGACCTTAGAACTACCCTGTGAAGTAGGTACTATTTTTATCCCCATTTCCTGAGTAAAGAAACTGAGGCCAAAAATAAAGTTACTTGTTCAAGGTTAGACAACTAGTGAATCCCACAGGTCAGATTTAAACTCAGATCTCACTTTCTTTAAAGTTAGCTTTATAAACTACACAATCAAGCTGCCTATTGTCAGAAAGATATGAATCCATATGAAAATACCAAGAAGGGAGATATCCCTTCAATTGGAATATATATAAATTCTCAAATATTTATAGCAACTCTCTTTGTGGTGGCAAAGAATTGGAAATCAAGGATATGATCATCAATTGAGGAATGCCTAAACAAATAAGAAATGATGAGTAGATAGATTTTAGAAAAAAAAAAAAAAAACATGAAACTTTTTCATGAAATAATGAAAAGTGAAGTGAGCAAACCCCAAAAAGTGTTGTTTAAATTAAAAAGCAGTTTTGTTTGAATATTTATTGTGAACAACCAAGATATTCTGAGTACCAAAATTATTCAAATCAATTATGAAAGACCTATAAAAAAAGGAAAAAAATGTACCTGCAGAGAAAGAACCAATAAATAGAAGTATAGTATGGTTTTACATATATAAATCTGTGATTATGTATAAATCTTTTATATTTATCAATTTATATTAAATTGTGGCCCTCTCTTGGGTGACACAAGCAGACAGTGAGAGACAGTTTGGAACTTAAGATATAACACAGTGATAAATAAAATTAATAATAAAAATAATAAACACAATGAAATTTAACAAGAGACTGCACCAGCCAGGGTTCAACTCTTTCTTGAATTTGTTTTGATCCCAGCAGTTCCTATAGAAATCACCCATTTTCTTCTTGTATCTTTCATAATATTTTACATCTCTTCAATTATATTTTGCATAGCATTCTTCTTATACAACCATAATGTATATAATTTAAATACCTGTATTTTGTCTATTTACAAGACTAAGTTCTTAGAGGCAAAAAAA
The DNA here is from genome assembly GCF_048593235.1 of Sminthopsis crassicaudata. Classification (NCBI taxonomy): domain Eukaryota; kingdom Metazoa; phylum Chordata; class Mammalia; order Dasyuromorphia; family Dasyuridae; genus Sminthopsis; species Sminthopsis crassicaudata. Next base: position 230,823,598 of record NC_133620.1, on the reverse strand, counting down.
AAAATTGTGTTTTAATTTTGGGTCTTTACACTTTTGCCATTAAATCATATGTGAATGATTCATCATAACATGAGGTGACCCTGGATTCTTAAAGGCTATGTAGGTTATCCTGAGCTTATTCTACAAAATAGGAGAGTTCTTCATTGTGGGTGTAGTAATGGAGTTTGGCTGCCATCTGAGGAGGAGTGAACTTACAGACAGAAAGACTCATCAACAGAAAATTGGCTGTGAGGCAATGAATATTTTGGTCATGGTAACCCATAAAGTAGACCAAAATACAATATGACTCACAGTCTTGTAGCCTCCTTTCCCTTCACTTGGCAGAGTAGTATAAAAGGTCATGGAAGGTGCTAAAAATAGTTGGCATATCCATCTAAGCTTATTAATATCATCAGTATTTAGCCCAGTATTTTTGTTAGATAGGACTCCAACTGGAAGTACAAACAAATCATGGATGTTAGGGAGAGTAGTATTTGGAAGTAAAGATTTAATACTCACGACTCAGGAGAATAAAAAAGCATACAGTTTCCTGACTCTTCCATCCAACTCAGGGCAAACAGGCAGCCTAAGTCAAATGTACTATGGTATTGGCAGACTTCTTAGTCTGGTTTATAGGCTGCTGGGAGTACACCAATGTTAACTAATTAGCAAAGGAAGACATTCTCAGATGATATATAGGATGTTTTAACTGTGACATAGCAAGCTAGCTAAATGGGGATATTGTAGGACAGTGGGTGCAGCTCTGTCTAGTTCTCACAGGAGAACTTCATTATGAGTCTGAGCCTTGATCTTCCATGAAGACTGAAGAGGCAGAACTCAGGAAGATAATCAAGCAGGAGTCCACTTAATCTAAGAAATGCTCAGCCTTATAGACTTGATAACATGTATTAACATTGAACTACAATGTAAATATCTGGTACATGAACATTTAAATGCTCTAAGGAGGATCCTCACATGCATATTTTTATATGTGAAGAAATCTAGAAGGAAACTCAAAAGAAGCCTATTATCAGCATACATCATACTCTAAGCTTTCTCACTTTTGATAAGTGAAAAAGAAAAAAAATCTCATGTTTTATTACATTTCTTAGTATTTATTCATTTAATGTTCTGAAGAAGGTAGATTATTGCCAAAATATTGCCAGGAGAATAAATCTTGAGAAATATAATCAAATATCAGGAACAATTATTTGCTTTTCCATTACCACACCTCATGTCCCCTGTGACATGTTATTTCGTGTTAAAATTATTATCTTTTCATGTAGTTTATCCATGCCATGAAGTCCAGTCATGGAAGGCTCATAACTATAAGTCATGCTCCTCATTAAAAAAGTTAAAATAACAATAATAAGATGAACATGCCAAAATGAATACTTTGCTCTTTTTCTCATTTATCTTCATCCTGTTCTTAATAGATCTTGACTCTCCCTTTTCTCTTTTTTTGTTAACACTAAAAGCTGTTAACTATAAGCTCTCTAATCATGCTAATTCTAGTTGCAAACAAGAAGAACCAACACAAAGGTGGAGCTTCTTACAATCTGATTATTCATCTCTACTGAAGCTGGGAATCAGAAACCCAAACTGTTATTAAGAGGGAAAGGAGAAAAAGTAGTATGACTGACCATTGCACAGTTTGTAATGTGCATTTGTTTTATATATGTCTACATAAGGTTTTTTAATGTAGCTTGTGATAAAACATGAATAGATATCTCTGAGATATTGCCCAACACTTTTGAAGGAAGATGGAACTTCATGCACTGAAAACAAAAATGTTCCCAAGACTAGTTGTAGTTTTTCCTGCCAGAGAAAGGCACAGGAATAGCATCACCTCTATTTCTTCTACTAAGTATTTCTAGTTTAAGGTCATAGCTTTTAGGTTTGTGTGTGTGTGTGTGTGTGTGTGTGTGTGTGTGTGTGTGTGTGTGTATGTTTCAAATGGAGGGATGTCACTGTGTTTTAAATGGGGAGGGTATACAATTGAAGGCTTGGCTCCTTCCCATCAAGGTTTGTAATACAAGACCATCACCAATAGTGAATATCTAGTGAATATCAAATAAAGCCATTTATTCAAGGAGAAATTAAACAACAATTGATTAAGTTCTACAAATTAGAATACACCAGAAAATGCATAAAAAACTAATGATCTTTCATACTGGTAGTAAGATATCTCAGTTCATCCACTAGAAAGAACCTTATTTCATATGAGGGAAAATTCTCCATTCTCTAGGAAAGTAAGTTGAAAATTAGAGTCATGTTTCAGAATCCCAAAGATTTTTCTCTCTCTTCATAGGTCTTTTTAAAAAAAGAATTTTTTTCATGTTTCATGAAATTCATGTCTCTCTCATGAAACAATAGTGTCTTTTCTCTAAGCTCTTCTTTATTCTTTTTCTGCCTTTCATGCAAGATAGCAATCAGTCTTTCTACCACTTAAGAAAATGTTAGGCAAAATGAGCAAAGCTTGAACATGTTTATTTTATTTTATTTTATTTTATTATAGATTTTTATTTACAAGATATATGCATAGGTAATTTTTCAGCATGGACAATTGCAAAACATTTTGCTCCAACTTTTCCCCTCCTTCCCCCACCCATTCCCCCAGATGGCAGGTTGACAAATACATGTTAAATATGTTAAAGTATAAATTAAATAGTAGTAATACTGCTGGATCAAAGGATATGCACAATTTGATAACTTTTTGAGCATAGTTGAACATGGTTTTAATTGTATTATTTATATGCTGTGTCCTCTAAGAAAAACATTAAAATGATTCTACAGAATTGCTAATGGAATATTAACTCCTTGTGACATTAGCAACTAGAGGAAAATCATTCCTGTTTCTTATTTCTGAACCACTATAATAAAGAGAACTCCCACTAAACTAATTTTGCTGTACTTAATTTTTACATCATAATTTACAAAGTTAATTTGGGAGTGTATTCAGTGTTGTTTGTTCTAGTGCTAAAATTAATAGCTAAAATATTGGCCACATGTTTCTTAAGAGGAAGTCAAATTACCTTTAGAACCAGGCTGTAACAAAAATAATATTACCTGAGATCATAATTTGATTTTAGCAAGAAGTGATATCACCTGTTCAAAGTGTATTATGATAGTTCCTAGATGTCTCCATTGCTAAATTCAGTAAACTTCATCAAACACTTACAGAGTGTCCACTTAAGTTCACCTTATGTACTATGAGCTAGAGATTCAAATGCAAAAACAAATTACTCTTATAGAGCTTACATTTTGCTATAGAAAGGTATAATTTGTACATGAATAAATAGTAATGCAAAGTAATTTTTAAAAGAAAGCTATCAATTGAAAGATATTGAGCATCTACTATATATCAGGTATGGTGCTAAATACTGATGATCAAAGATGAGAGTGAAACAGTATATATATATATTATATATATATACATATAAATATTATATATATACATATATGTAATGAAGAACTCTATTGATTTAGAACAAACCATCACATCTTACATAAAATTTGTTTTTTATCAAAACCAAATTTCAATTACTTTTGTATAATTTTCAGTTAATAGAACATGTTAGGACTTCCGGCCAAGATGGCAGAGAGGAAGCACAGAGCTACTTATGTTCCATGTTTTCTCTCAGAATTTATTTCATGACAAGCCTCAGAATTAATGCTTGACTGAAAAACCCCCTACAAATAATTATCAACAGAAGACATCCTTGAAATTCTCCAGAAAAGGTCTGTTTTTGCTTGTGGGCAGGGATGAACAGATATATGCAGGCTGAGGGCAACTAGTGAGAGCGAGGCTCACACTGCAAAGATCTGAGGGTGGAGGGGTGCAATTTCCACCTCTTATATGGAACAACCTTTACTACAGTGTGGATATTCTGTATTGGCAGCAAGCCAGGATCAGAAGAGAAGCTGTAAACACAGGACGTCAAGAATAAAACCCCCAAAAGCTAGTGTCTCTTGGGACCTGGCCACTCCCATCCCCACCAGGAGTGACTCAGTGGGTTCTTAGAGCCTCAGAGTCTCAGAGCACAGACACAGTGCAGCCTGTTAGTGCCTCTCTGCTGTCTCCCGCATTCTGTAGAGAAAGCCCAGTAACACCATCAAGCCCCATCTACCCACCCAAAAACAGACCATATTTTTTTATTATTAATTTGTTTTCTTTGATTTTTCTCTGACAAAATGAACAAAAAATTTGAAAGAGCTATAACCATTGACAGCTTCTATATGGATAGAGAGCAGACTTCAAACCTTGAGGAGACTAAAAACAGACTGTCTCCATAGGAATCCCCAAAGGGGATATGATCTTCTCCTTAATACACAAAACTCTCATAGAGGAAATCAAAAAAGCCCTCACAAGAGAGCTAGAAGAGAAAGTGGAAAAGAAAAGGGAAGCCTGGCAAGAGAGTCTGGAAAAGTCATCCCACACATTTAAAAACAGAGTAGATAAAGAAATCAAATCATTGAAAAACAAAATTAGTGAATTAAAAAAGGTAAACAACTCTAAGGAAAACAGAATTAGTGAGTTGGAAAGAGAAAATAACTCTCTAAAAATTAAAATTGGTGAAATGGAAAAAAAATTCCACAGAACAAAAAAACTCACTTAAAAACTCAATTGGACAACTACAAAAAGATATTTAAAAAGTGAGTGAAGAAAATATATCATTGAAAATCAGAATCGAATAAATAGAAGTGAATGTCTCAAGGAGACCCCAAGAATCAGTCAACCAAAACTAGAAAAATGAAACAATGGAAAAGAATGTCAAGTATCTTCTTGGGAAGACAACAAAATTGGAAAACAGATCCAGGAGAGACAATATGAAAATAATTGGACTCCCTGAAATATATGAGGAAAAAAAAGAGTCTGAACACTATTTTCCAGGAAATTATCAAAGAGAACTGCCCAGACATTTTAGAAACAGAGGGTAAAATAGACATTGATAAAATTTATCAATCAACTACTGAAAGGGACCATAAAATCAAAATGCCAAGAAATATAGTGGCCAAGTTCAAGAACCATCAGATGAAGGAAAAAATATTGCAAGTTGCTAGGAAAAAATCAATTCAGATATGGAGGAGCCACAATAAGGATTACCCAGGATCTAGCAGAATTCACATTAAAGGATCAAGGGGCTTGGAATATGATATTGTGAAAGGCTAAGGAATTTGGTATGTAACCAAGAATAACTTACCCAGTAAATATGAGCATCTTTTTCCAGAAAAGAAGATGGACATTTAACAAAATAAATGAATTCCATTTTTCTTGATGAAAAAACTAGATCTAAACAAAAAGTTTGATCTTCAAATACAGAACTGAAGAGATTCCTAAAAAGGTAAAAAAAAATCTTTGGAACTATATTTCTGCCACAAAGATATATAAAGAACACATGTATAATTTGTTCTAGAAACTAGAGGTGGAAAAGAAATTATATCATAAAAAAAAAATGGTAAAGTGGTGGTACTACATCTCATGAAGAGGCAAAGGCAACCTATTATATCTGAGAGAAAGAATGGAGGGGGATAAACATAGTGTGTATCGGACTCTCAGCAGAATTGGCTTAAAGAGAAAAATATAGACATATTCAATTTATGATGAAACTTCTTCCAGTCCATTGAAAAATGGGAGGGGAAAAATGAAAAGGGAAGGAGTGAACTAAGGGGAAGGGAATACAGAAATTGTAAGGAAAAGAAATAAAATAGGGGTAGGAACTCTAAGATTGGGGAGGGATACTAAAAAGAGAGGGCTATGAAAAGCAAGTGGTACTCACAAGTTTAATACTGGGGAGAGGGGTAAGGGAGAAGGAAAGGATAAAAGCATAAGCAGGGGTTAACAGGATGGCAAGCAATATAGAATTAGTCATTTTAACCATAAATGTGAATGGGGAAACTCCCCCATAAAGAGGAAGCAGTTAGCAGACTGGATTAAAAGCCAGAATCTTACAATATATTGCTTACAGGAAACAAACCTTGAACAAGGTGATACCTACAGAATAAAGGTAAAAGGTTGGAGCAGAACCTACTATGCTCCAGGTGAAGCCAAAAAATCAGGGGTAGTCATCCTCATCTCAGATCAAGGAAAAGCAAAAATTGATCTAATTAAAAGAGATAAGGAAGGGCACTATATCTTGCTGAAGAGTAGCATAGAGAATGAAGCAGTATCAATATTAAACATATATGCACCAAGTGGTGCAGCATCTAAATTTTAAAAAGAGAAATTAAGAGAGTTTCAAGAAGAAATAGACAACAAAACTATAATAGTAGGAGATCTCAACCTTGCACTCTCAGAAACCACAAAATAAATAAGAAAGAAGTCGAACAGGTAAATAAAATACTAGAAAAGTTTGATATGATAGATCTTTGTAGAAAATTAAATGGATATAGAAAGGAGTACACATTCTTCTCAGCAGTTCATGGAACCTATACAAAAATTGACCATATATTAGGACATAAAAACCTCAAAATCAAATGCAGTATGGCAGAAATAGTAAATGCATCCTTTTCAGACCATAACACAATGAAAATTACATTCAATAAAAAGCCAGGGGAAAATAGACCAAAAAATAATTGGAAACAAAATAATCTCATACTAAAGAATGATTGGGTGAAACAGCAAATCATAGACATAATTAATAACTTCATCCAAGAAAATGACAATAATGAGATGACATACCAACATGTGTGGATTACAGCCCAAGCTGTAATAAGGGGAAATTTTATATCTCTAGAGGCCTATTTGCATAAAATAAAGAAAGAAAAGGTCAATGAATTGTGCTTACCACTAAAAATGCTAAAAATGGAACAAATTAAACCCCCCCAGACAAACACGAAACTTGAAATTCTAAAAATAAAAGGAGAGATTAATAAAATTAAAAGTAAAAAAAAAAAAAAACAAACACTGAATTAATTAATAAAACTAAGAGTTGGTTCTATGAACAAACCAACAAAATAGACAAATCTTTAGTAAATCTGATTTAAAAAAGTAAAGAGGAAAAGCAAATTATTAGTCTTAAAAATGAAAAGGGAGAACTCACCACTAATAAACAGGAAATTAGAACAATAATTAGGAGTTACTTTGCCCAACTTTACACCAATAAATTCGATAATTTAAAAGAAATGGAAGAATACCTTCAAAAATATAGCTTGCCCAGATTAATAGAAGAAGTAAATAGTCTAAATAGTCCCATTTCAGAAAAAGAAATAGAACAAGCTATTAACCAACTCTCTAAGAAAAAATCCCAGGACCAGATGGTGAATTCTACCAAACAATTAAAGAACAATTAACTCCAATGCTATATAAACTATTTGAAAAAATAGGGATTGAAGGAGTCCTATCAAATTCCTTTTATGACACAGACATGGTACTGATACCTAAACCAGGAAGGTTGAAAACAGAGAAAGAAAATTATAGGCCAATCTCCTTAATGAATATTGATGCTAAAATCTTAAATGAAATATTAACAAAAAGACTATAGAAAATCATCCCTAGGATAATACATTATGACCAAGTGGAATTTATACCAGAAATGCAGGGCTGCTTCAATATTAGGAAAACTATTAGCATAATCAACTATATCAATAACCAAATTGACAAAAAACATATGATCATCTAAATAGATTTAGAAAAAGCATTTGATAAAATCCAACATCTATTCCTACAAAAAACACTTGAGAGTATGAGAATAAATGGACTTTTCCTTAAAATAGTCAGGAGCATATATTTAAAACCAACAGTAAGCACCATATGTAATGATGATAAACTGGATCCTTTCCCTGTAAGATCAGGGTGAAACAAGGTTGCCCACTATCACCATTACTATTCAATATAGTACTAGAAACTCTAGCTTCAGCAATAAGAGCTGAGAAAGAGATTCGAGGAATTAGAAAAGGTAATGAGGAAACCAAACTATTACTCTTTGCAGATGATATGATAGTATGAATAGAGAACCCCAGAGATTCTACTAAAAAGGTATTAGAAATAATTCACAACTTTAGCAAAGTTGTAGGATACAAAATAAATCCACATAAATCCTCAGCAATTTTGTCCATCATCAACAAAATCCAACAGCAAGAGATACAAAGAGAAATTCCATTGAAAGTAACTGTCTATAGTATAAAATATTTGGGAATATTTCTACCAAAGGAAAGTCAGAAATTATATGAGCAAAATTACAAAACACTTGCCACAAAAATAAAGTCAGATTTAAATAATTGGAAAAATATTAAGTGCTCTGGGATAGGCCGAGTGAATATAATACAGATGACAATACTCCCTAAGCTAATCTATTTATTAGTGCTATACCAATCAGACTTCCAAGAAACTATTTTAATGACCTAGAAAAAATAATAGGGGCAGTTAGATGGTATAGTGCATAGAATGCAAACCCTAAAAAATTAGGAGGACCTGAGTTCAAATCTGGCCTGAGACACTTAACACTTCCTAGCTGTGTGACCCTGGGCAAGTGGCTTAACCCCAATTGCCTCAGGGGGAAAAAATAATAAAATAACAACAAAATTCATATGGAAGAACAAAAGGTCAAGAATTTCAAGGGAATTAATGAAAAAAAATCAAATGAAAGTGGCTAGCTGTACCTGATTTAAAACTATATTATAAAGCACCAGTCACCAAAACCATTTGATATTGACTAAGAAATAGACTAGTTGATCAGTGGACTAGGTTAGGTTCACAGGACAAAATAGTGAATAACTATAGCAATCTAGTATTTGACAAACCCAAAGATCCCATCTTTTGGAATAAGAATTCATTATTTGACAAAAACTGCTGGGAAAACTGGAAATTAGGATGGCAGAAATTAGGCATGGACCCACACTTAACATCACATACCGAGATAAGATCAAAATAGGTCCATGATTTAGGCATATCATAAATAAATTAGAGGAACATAGGATAGTTTACCTCTCAGACTTGTGGAAGAGGAAGGAATTTGTGACCAAGGAGAACTAGAAATCATTATTGTTTACAAAATATAAAATTTTGATTACATAAAATTAAATAGCTTTTGTACAAACAAAACTAATGCAAACAAAATTAGAAGGGAAGCAACACCCTAGGAAAACATTTTTACAGTTAAAAGTTCTGATAAAGGCCTCATCTTCAAAATATATAGAGAACTGACTCTAATTTGTAAGAAATCAAGCCATTCTCCAATTGATAAATGGTCAAAGGCTTTGAACAGATAATTTTCAGATGATGAAATTGAAACTATTTCCACTCATATGAAAGAGTGTTCTAAATCACTATTGATCAGAGAAATGCAAATTAAGACAACTCTGAGATACCATTACACACCTGTCAGATTGGCTAAGATGACAAGAAAAAATAATAATGAATGTTGGAGGGGATGTGAGAAAATTGGGACACTGATGCATTGTTGGTGGAGTTGTGAAAGAATCCAACCATTCTGGAGAGCAATCTGGTATTATGCCCAAAAAGTTATCAAACTGTGCATACCCTTTGATCCAGCAGGGCTACTACTGGGCTTATATCCCATAGAAATACCAAAGAAGGGAAATGGACCTGTATGTGCCAAAATGTTTGTGGCAGCTCTTTTTGTCATGGCTAGAAACTGGAAAATGAATGGATGCTCATCAATTGGAGTATTATTGGGTAAATTATGGTATATGAATGTTATGGAATATTATTGTTATGTAAGAAATGACCAGCAGGATGAATACTGAGAGGCTTGGAGAGACTTATATGAACGGATGCTGAGTGAAATGAGCAGAACTAAGAGATCATTATATACTTCAACAACAATACTGTATGAGGATGTATTCTGATGGAAGTGGATATCTTCAACAAAGAGAAGATCTAATTCAGATCCAATTGATCAATGATGGACAGAATCAGCTACACTCAGAGAAGGAACACTGGGAAATGAGTGTAAACTGTTTGCATTTTTGTTTTTCTTCCCAGGTTATTTTTACCTTCTGAATCCAATTCTTCCTGTACAATAAAAACATTTGGTTCTGCATACATATATTGTATCTAGGGTATACTGTAGCATATTTAACATGTATGGGAATGCTTGCCATCTAGAGGAGGGGGTGGAGGGGAGGAGGGGAAAATTCGGAACAGAAAGGGGTACGAGGGATAATTTTGTAAAAAATTATCCATGCATATGTACTGTCAAAAAATAATGTTATAATTACAAAATTAATTTAAAAAGGTTAAAAAAAAAAGTTTGACTTTGAGATTAGTGCTTACTATCTCTCCTTTTTTTTTTTCTAATAAATTCTGCTTCTGATCCTTCTTTATGGTTTGTGTGTGTCTTAATATATTATACCTGCTAATTCTTTTATTTTAGTTTTATTTTGTTACTTGCCTTGTTAGAATTAAACCTCCCCCTATTTGTGGTTCTCCCCCTTAACTTCTTCCTCCAACCCTTTTTCCCCTGTTTATCCCGTTCCCATTAATCTAAATACCTTATGTCACTCACATTAATGGAAACACACTTTTGTATCCCAGTTTATCCTAGACTACCCTTTCCCTCCCTCTTTATCCCTTTCCCATTAATCTAGGCAACATGTCCCACTATCATGAATCTACACACCCTTATCCTATTCTCCCCCCTCTTATTTCTTTATAGATTTTGGAGGGTGCTATATCCTTTATGGTATACATGCATGTGTGTTGTTGTTGTCATTGTTTCCTATTTAACCAATTCCAGATTTGAAAAGGTTTTCTGAACTATTAGCCCTCTTCTCTTATCTAATTCCTCTGTGTTGATTCTTCTTTTGTACCTCATTTTTATAGCATAACTACTAGTTTTACTTTTTCACAGACAATTTTGATTTTTAGAATCAGATCAAACTCAGTTTTGTTCTGATCTTTCTTTTGAAGTACCAAACACTGATGTCAGCATTACATGTATGGTTTATATTTCCATGAATAAAACAAAAACAATTTGGCCTTGTTGAGTCCCTTGAAATTAGTCGTTAGCTCATATATTAAATTTTCTGTTGAGTTAAGGTTTAGTTGAGGCAAAATCTTAAAAATTTGTGAGTTCCTATTTTTTTTCCTGTTAAAGCATGTTCTTCTGGGTTTTAGCTCCCCTTCCATGAATGTTTGTATTTGTCTATATAGATTTAAACCAGATTTTCTTAGCAGAATTCACTTTTCCATTCTTACTATGACAAATTCCATCAAATTCCTTCTGCTAAATCTCTTTATATTCCTCCTTGGTAATATCTTATTTTGGTAAAATTTCTGGAATGGCCAATTTGACTACTCTGATGATCTTTCCTGCATTTGTAATTTTTTGTCTTTTGTTGACCTATCTGTATGACTTCTATGAAATTTTGCTTTCTTCTAATTTTATACCAACATTAATGATATTTAACAATTATCCTTAAGGAACTTATACTCTATTAAGGGGATATGAAAAGGAGGGAGAAAGAGAGACAGAGAAACAAGAGAGATAGAATGAGAGATACAGAGACAAAAACAAGGAGAGAGAAAGAGACAGAGAGAAACACACACACAGAGAAACAAACACAGAGAGAGAAAAAGAGATTCTGTCCATGACTTCAACTATGACCTTCCACTGACATTAGCATAAATCTTAGTTAGGTTGTCAGTATCACTTTGCTCCACAATTATAGTAGCTTTGATAGTTCTCACCCAGGTGATTATAAATTCTTAGCCCACTGGTCAATCCCAAATACTGCTATCAAAATACAAAATCGCAGTTTGATTCCTATTACCTCAATTTTCTTTTCTTTTCTTTTTTTTAAATTTTATTTTTTTTATTCATTTTTCCAAATTATCCCCTCCCTCCCTCCACTTCCTCCCCCAGATGACAGGTAATCCCATACATTTTACATGTGTTACAATATAACCTAGATACAATATATGTGTGTAAATACCATTTTCTTGTTGCACATTAAGTATTAGATTCCGAAGGTATAAGTAACCTGGGTAGATAGACAGTAGTGCTAACAATTTACATTCACTTCCCAGTGTTCCTTCTCTGGGTGTAGTTATTTCTGTCCATCATTGATCAACTGGAAGTGAATTGGATCAGTTGATGTAAGTCTCTCCAAGCCTCTCTGTATTCCTCCTGCTGGTCATTTCTTACAGAACAGTAATATTCCATAACCTTCATATACCATAATTTACCCAACCATTCTCCAATTGATGGACATCCATTCAACTACCAGTTTCTAGCTACTACAAAAAGAGCTGCCACAAACATTTTGGCACATACAGGTCCCTTTCCCTTCTTAGTATTTCTTTGGGATATAATCCTAATAACAGCAATGCTGGGTCAAAGGGTATGCACAGTTTGATAACTTTTTTGGCATAGTTCCAAATTGCTCTCCAGAATGGCTGAATTCTATCACAACTCCACCAACAATGTATCAGTGTCCCAGCTTTCCCACATACCCTGCAACATTCATCATTATTTGTTCCTGTCATCTTAGCCAATCTGACAGGTGTGTAGTGGTATCTCAGAGTTGTCTTAATTTGCATTTCTCTGATCAGTAGTGATTTAGAACACTCTTTCATATGAGTGGAAATAGTTTCAATTTCATCATCTGAGAATTGTCTGTTCATATCCCTTGACCATTTATCAATTGGAGAATGCTTTGGCTTCCTATAACTTAGGGTCAGTTCTCTATATATTTTGGAAATGAGACCTTTGTCAAAACCTTTACTTTTAAAAATATTTTCCCAATTTGTTACTTCCCTTCTAATCTTGTTTGCATTAGTATTGTTTGTACAGAAACTTTTTAGTTTGATGTAATCAAAATCTTCTATTTTGTGATCAATAATGATCTCTAGTTCTCCTCTGGTCATAAATTCCTTCCTCCTCCACAGGTCTGAGAGGTAGACTATTCTCTGTTCCTCTAATCTATTTATGATCTCATTCTTTATGCCTAAATCATGGACCCATTTTGATCTTATCTTGGTATATGGTGTTAAGTGTGGATCCATATCTAATTTCTGCCATACTAATTTCCAGTTTTCCCAACAGTTTCTTCTGAATAATGAATTTTTGTCCCTAATGTTGGTATCTTTGTGTTTGTCAAATATTAGATTGCTTTAGATGTACCCTTTTTTGTCCTTTGTATCTAATCTGTTCCACTGATCTACCGTTCTATTTCTTAGCCAGTACCAAATGGTTTCGGTGACTGCTGCTATATAATATAGCTTTAGATCAGGTACACTTAGACCACCTTCCTCTGACTTTTTTTTATTAGTTCCCTTGCAATTCTCGACCTTTTATTCTTCCATATGAATTTTGTTGTTATTTTTTCTAGGTCACTAAAATAGTTTCTTGGGAGTCTGATTGGTATAGCACTAAATAAATAGATTAGTTTGGGGAGTATTGTCATCTTTATTATATTCGCTCGGCCTATCCAAGAGCACTGAATGTCTTCCAATTATTTAAATCTGACTTTATTTTTGTGGCAATTGTTTTGTAATTTTTCTCATATAATTCCTGATTTTTCTTTGGTAGATGGATTCCCAAATACTTTATACTCTAATCATTTGTTTGGAATGGAATTTCTCTTTGTATCTCTTGCTGTTGAGTTTTGTTGGTGATGTATAAAAATGCTGAGGATTTATGTGGATTTATTTTGTATCCTGCCACTTTGCTAAAATTCTGAATTGTTTCTAATAGATTTTTAGCAGAGTCTTTGGGGTTCTCTAAGTATACCATCATGTCATCTGCAAAGAGTGATAGTTTGATTTCCTCATTTCCTACTCTAATACCTTGAATCTCTTTCTCAGCTCTTATTGCCGAGGCTAGCGTTTCTAGTACTATATTGAATAGTAATGGTGATAGTGGGCAACCTTGTTTCACTCCTGATCTTACTGGGAAAGGTTGCAGTTTATTTCTATTGCATATTATGCTTACTGACGGTCTTAAATATATGCTCCTGATTATTCTAAGGAATAATTCATTTATTCCTATACTCTCAAGAGTTTTTAGTAGGAATGGATGTTGGATTTTGTCAAATGCTTTTTCTGCATCTATTGAGATGATCATATGGTTTTTATTAATTTGATCATTAATATGGTCAATTATACTAATAGTTTTACTAATATTAAACCAGCCCTGAATTCCTGTTATGAATCCTACTTGATCATAGTGTATTATCCTGGGTATGATTTTCTGAAGTCTTTTTGCTAATATCTTATTTAAGATTTTAGCATCAATATTCATTAAGGAAATTGGTCTATAATTTTCTTTCTCAGTTTTCGATCGACCTGGTTTAGGTATCAGTACCATGTCTGTGTCATAAAAGGAGTTTGGTAGGACTCCTTCATCCCCTATTTTTTCAAACAGTTTATATAGCATTGGGGCTAATTGTTCTTTAAATGTTTGGTAGAATTCACATGTAAATCCATCTGGTCCAGGGGATTTTTTCCTAGGGAGTTGATTAATAGCTTGTTCTATTTCTTTTTCTGAAGTGGGACTATTTAAGCAATTTATTTCCTCCTCTGTTAATCTAGGAAGCCTATATTTTTGGAGGAAGTCATCCATTTCACTTAAGTTATCAAATTTATTGGCATAAAGTTGGGCAAAGTAACTCCTTATTATTTCTTTAATTTCCTCTTCATTGGTGGAAAGATCCCCCTTTTCATTTGGAAGACTAACAATTTGATGTTCCTCCTTTTTTCTGATCAGATTTACCAAAGGTTTATCTATTTTATTGGCTTTTTCATAAAACCAACTCTTGGTTTTATTTATTAATTCAATAGTTTTTTTTACTTTCAATATTATTGATTTCTCCTTTTAATTTTTGTATTTCAAGTTTAATTTTTGGTTGGGGGTTTTTAATTTGGTCTTTTTCTAGCCTTTTAAGTTGCAAGCCCAATTCGTTAATCTTCTCTTTCTCTATTTTCTTCAAATAAGCCTCTAAAGATATAAAATTTCCCCTTATTACTGCTTTAGCTGCATCCCACAAATTTTGGTATGATGTCTCATCATTGTCATTATCTTGGGTGAAATTATTAATTGTTTCTATAATTTGCTGTTTCACCCAGTCATTCTTTAAGATGAGATTGTTCATTTTCCAATTACTTTTTGGTCTATTTACCCCTAACTTCTTACTGAATGTAGCTTTTATTGCATTGTGGTCTGAGAAGAAGGCATTTATTATTTCTGCCTTCCTACATTTAATTTTGAGATCTTTATGTCCTAATATATGGTCAATTTTTGTATAGGATCCATGAACAGCTGAGAAGAAAGTATATTCCTTTCTATTGCCATTCAGTTTTCTCCAAAGGTCTATCATACCTAGTTTTTCTAATGTTCTAGTTACTTTTTTAATTTCTTTCTTATTTGTTTTGTGGCTTGATTTGTCTAAATCTGAGAGTGCAAGGTTGAGATCTCCCACTATTATAGTTTTACTGTCTATTTCTTCTTGCAACTCTCTTAACTTTTCCTTTAGAAAGTTAGATGCTATACCACTTGGTGCATATATGTTTAGTATCGATATGGCTTCATTATTTATGCTACCTTTCAGCAGGATATAGTTTCCTTCCTTATCTCTTTTAACTAGATCAACTTCTGCTTTTGCTTGATCTGAGATAAGGATAGCTACCCCTGCTTTTTTGGCTTTACCTGAAGCATAATAGATTCTGCTCCAACCTTTTACCTTTACTCTATATATATCTCCCTGATTTAAGTGTGTTTCCTGTACACAACATATTGTAGGGTTCTGATTTTTGATCCAGTCTGCTTTTCGTCTCCGTTTGATGGGAGCATTCATCCCATTCACATTTACAGTTAAAATTACTAATTCTGTATTTCCTGCCATCATATTATCCCCAGATTATGCTTTTTCCCTTGACCCCCCTGAACCCCTTCCCCAATATTTAATTTATAGACTCCACTTGTGATGCGCAGCCCTCCCCTTTTTTTTTTATAGTATCCCTCCCCCCTCCCTCCACCTCCCTTCCCTTATTCTCCTTTTCCTTTTCCCTTTTCCTCTCCCCCCTTTTAATGAGGTGATAGAGAATTCTCTGAAAAACAAATATGACAATTATTTACTCTTTGAGCCTCTTCTGATGAGAGTAAGATTTACACAATGATTCTCCCCCTATATAAATTCCCTCAGATATGGTGTATTTTCTCTGCCTCTTCCTGGGATGTAGTTTCCCTCTTTTTATCACTCCCTCCCCTTTTTCTGATACTACCCCCTTCCCTTTACTACACCCCCTTCTTTTTTTTCTTTTATATCAGTAAAATCAAATTATCCATGCATACTTTCTATATACCCACAACAGAGATATAGTTCTCAAGGATTCTGTGTACCTTTTTCTGTTTCTCTTCAGTCTTGTGGATGTAGATCAAATTTTTTTTTAAGTCTGGATTTTTTCTTAGAAACATATGGAATTCCTCTATTTCACTGATTGACCATCTTCTTCCTTGGAAAAAGATGCTAAACTTAGCTGGGTAGTTTATTCTTGGTTGCAATCCTTGATCTTTTGCCTTTAGGAATATCAGGTTCCAGGCCCTTCTATCTTTTAATGTGGCAGCCAGATCTTGTGTGATCCTTATTGTGGCACCTTGGTATTTAAATTGTTTTTTTTTAGCTGCTTGCAGGATTTTCTCCTTTGTGTGGTAATTCTGCAGCTTAGCCACAATATTCCGTGGTGTTCTTTTTTTAGGGTCTATTTCAGAAGGAGTTCGATGAATTCTTTCAACATCTACTCTCCCCTCTGTTTCTATTATCTCTGAACAATTCTCTTTGATAATTTCCTGTAAAATAGAATCTAGGCTCTTTTTTTGGTCACAGTTTTCGGGAAGTCCAATGATCCTCAGATTATCTCTCCTAGATCTATTTTCCAGGTCTATAGATTTTCCCAGTAAGTATTTGACGTTATTCTCCAGCTTTTCTTTTTTTTTTTTTTGTTTTGTTTGACTGATTCTTGGGTTCTCAATGAATCATTCATTTCTATTTGTTCCATCCTGAATTTTAAGGAGTTATTTTCTTCATTCACAGTTTTTAGTTCTTTTTGTAAATGCCCAATTTCATTTTTTAAATGAGTTATTTTGTTCTATTGAATTTTTTTCCATTTCCCTAATTTTTTTTAGAATTATTTTCTTTTTCCAATTCAGAAATCCTATTTTCTTGAGACTTTTTTATCTTCTCCAATGCAGAAATCCTACTTTCCTGTGATTTTTTTACCTTTTCTAATTCACTAATTTTGTTTCCCTGCATCTCCTGTGAATTCTTAATTTTTTTCCACCTCCAATTTCAGAACATTGTTATTCTCTATCATAGCTTCTCTTTCCTTTCCCCATTTTTCTTCAAACTCTCTTAACTTTTTAATAGTCTCTTTGAGGAGAGAGTTATGTGATGGGGGGGCAGGAATCATTCCCTTTTAGGTTGTTATCTGCTGACTCTCAGTTGTTAACTTCCTCGGGGTTGGATACCCACTCTTTCTCTGTGTAGAAGGAATCTATAGTTTTTCTTGGCTTTTTACTCATACTTAAAAAATCTTTTGCGATGTGTCCCTGGGGTAGGAAATTATTTATTTATTTCTTTACCAGCTTCCTCCCAGACAGGATGGATGCAGCGGCCCCTGCGCCTGAGCTAAGAGAGAGCTCTGGGAGAGAGTTCCCCACCCCCTCCCTGGAAGTGCCTCACAGGTGATCAGCACTGCTGTGCTTTGAGGGTGCTGTGTTCTAGTGGCTTCCCTGAGGTTTGAGACTGAACAGTAAAGGCGACACAAAGCCCAGCCTATGCATCCCGGTGGGGCGTGGATGTCAGCAGCAGGTGACATGAAAAGCCCCTGTGCTCAAACTGGAAGTGTCTGCCAGAAACCTTGGTCCCTAGTTCAAAGGTTCCGCTTCTCTGGGACTTCCCAGGGCTGAGTTCCACAGCCTCCAGCAGAGCCAGGCACTATGAGTTACCACCCCGCCCACTTTTCAATCTCTTAATTACCCACAGGTGAAAGCCTGGATTGCCTATGTCAGCCACACCCACAGTGCCGAGATCTGCTGAGTCACCCCAGGATCTGGGAAGATCCAATCTAGTTCCAAATTTTAAAGTGGCTTGATTTCTCTTCTGAACTGCTGTTTTATAAGCAGAGAAGAGCTAATAGCCTGTGCCAGATTCCTCTATCTCAGTGGCTTCTCTGATCCCAGAGCCCTCCCCAGCGCGACTGGCGCAGTGTGCCACTACCCCACCGTCTGTGCTGGCCTTTCTTCTTCCTCCCCTGGGAGCTGACCTTTCCTGTTGAAACTCCAGATTCTCTTCAGCTGGTAAGTCGTGCTTCCAGTCCTTGTGGATTCTATCAGTCCAGCGCTATTTCTGAGGCTGATTATATCTAGTTGGTTGTGAGGGAAGAAAGGAGCTTACACAGTCACGTGTATCTTCTCCACCATCTTGGCTCCACTCCCCTTACCTCAATTTTCAAGACATTTTATTGGCTCCTCATTATACTGCAAAGAATGCCATTGCTTCTTAGCACAGCAATTGAACACCTTAATAATGTTGCTTCAAATTACTCTTAGAATTCACATAATACTTTTGGCATAATCTAAACTCCAGCTATAATAGGACTAATATTTTTACGTTCAGTCTAGCTTATTTTTAAATCCCTCTTTACATTGCTCTGAAATTCTTTTTCCTTCTCTTCCTGCAACCCTTCTTTCCCTCATTTCTGAGAATCAAAAACCTACCTATTTTTCTAAGCCCACAAAGCTCACAGAGAATTTTTTTTAATACTTATCTAGGCATGTGTCATGGCATATTGTTTAGGAAAGCTCTATTTTGATATGCTTTTCCCCATTGTAGACCATAAAGCTTCTTGAGGGTAGGAAACAGATCTTATCTAATCTTTGTATTTTCCTCAACAACTAGCTAAAGGAGGCACTTAAGGAATATTCAGGAAATTATTAAGTCACAATTCCACTGTCATTTCTTCCAAGAAGCTTTCACCCATCCACCCCACATTACCAACTTATCATGAAATGACCTCCCCTTTTGTGAAATTCAACAACTTTTTAATCTCTCTCTTTGCCTCATTCATAAGGTATGTGGTATTTATAAATATATCTTAGTTCTTCTACTGGATAATAAATTCCATAAAGAAAAGGAATGTATATCAACTGCCCCTATCTCCCACAGACCTTTTCAATGAGAACAATATCAGTTTAATGAATAAAGTTATTAATAAGTTTGTCATTTTTAATAGATAAACCTAAAGATTTACTCTTTGATCTCCATATTTCAAGTATAAAATGAAAAAAGAAAACAGATTTTGTAGAAGTTAAAAACAAAATGATTAAGAGAGTATTTTGACATTTTTAGAGTTTCTCACATGATTAAGTAAGAAAAAGCTGGGTACCATTTCTTAGAAAGTTGTGCTGTTCCATTTTCTTCAGTGTAATGCATTGAAAGGCATGTAAGGACAACTAGGTGGTGTAGTAGATAGAATGTTGGGCCTAAAATTAGGAAAACTCATCTTTATAGGGTCAAACATACTCTCAGACATTTACTAGCTGTATGATGTTGAGCAAATCACTTAACTCTATTTGCCTCTGTTTCCTCATCTTCAAAATGAGCTGGAGAAGGATATGACAAACCACTCTAGTATCTTTGCCAAGAAAATCCTAAATGGAGTCATGGAGAGTTGGACATGACTGAAAAAATGACTAAACAGGGGCAGCTAGGTGCAGTAGTAGATCGAGCATCAGCCCTAGAGTCAGGACCAAGTTCAAATCCTGCACCAAACATTTGACACTTTTTGGCTATGTGACCCTATGCAAATCACTTAACCCTAATTGCCTCACAGAAAAGGAAAGGAAAGGAAAAAGGAAAGGAGAGGATAGGACAGAACATGAGAGGAGAAGAGAAGAGAGGCAAGGAAAAGAGAGAAGAGGAGAGGAAAAAATTACTAAATACATATATAGTGCATTAAAATATAAAGTATACCACAAGAATGTATACTCTGTAGCAGAGTTCTTAACTTCTTTTTTCTTTCTTTTTTTTTTTTTTTTTTTTTGTCATGCACAATGGTGCCAATGGGTAAAGCCCATGAACTTTTTATAATGTCTTCTTAATGCATTAAATACATAGAATCCATGACTTAGTACAGTGTCTGGTTCATAATAGGCATTTAATAAATGCTTGTTGACTAACCTGTTGACTGAGTGATTACAAAGGAAATATGATATAGAAACACATTTATCACCATGTTAAAAATAAAAAAAGTTTATCTACTTCAGGTTACATGATCCTCCTTTCTTAAAAAGAACCTAATTTTAAGATTATGCTTAAACTTTGTTGAAGAAGGCACTGTAGACTTTGAGAGGTATCTCTGGAATTTATAATATATTTACATTTTCTACTATGTTTATATTATGAAAAGAAAAATGGAGAAAGGGAGGAAGGAAGGAAAGTATGA
The DNA here is from genome assembly GCF_048593235.1 of Sminthopsis crassicaudata. Classification (NCBI taxonomy): domain Eukaryota; kingdom Metazoa; phylum Chordata; class Mammalia; order Dasyuromorphia; family Dasyuridae; genus Sminthopsis; species Sminthopsis crassicaudata. The sequence continues at coordinate 230,803,212 of NC_133620.1, read as the reverse complement.
AAGAATGAAAGAAAGAAGGGATGAAAAAAGAAAGTAATGAGGTTCACTTGCATTTTTTAAGATTTTATTTTTAGAACTGTGTTTGATTATAACCAATCAGAAAAGCATTTATTAAGCATGTAAGATATGTGAAGCACTCTGTCCATCTTTGATAATATAGAAAAAGGCAAAAATAGCCTCAGCTCTCAAAGAATTCATGTTCTAATGTTGAATGCAACATTTATATAACTAGTTACATAAAAGATATATATAGAGTAGTTGGATGGTAATCTCAGAAGAGAAGGGAAGCCATAGTAATTGGGAGATGGGAAAGGTCTGCTTAAGAAAGTTACCTTTGAGTTGAGAGTTGAAGAAAACCAGGGAATTCTGAGAGGCAGAAATGAAGAAAGGGAACATTTGAGGCTTGGAGAGTCCAGGAGGCAGGACAGGGCATGGCAAATAGAAGATGTAGTGTCTTCTTTTAGACTATTGTAGTTGAATGATAGTAAATGGATTGTGTAGTAAGATATAAAAAATGTCTGCAAAGATAAGAAAGGGCTTAATTGTGAAGGGCTTCAAATGCCAAACAGAAGAATTGCATGTACATATATGTGTAAATAGTAGAGATCAAGTCTGGATGATTAGATGATAGTTTATTCTTTATACATCCCCCACACAAAATAATAATGATAATTATAATTATAATTTGAGTCACTATGTTATCTTTCCAATATGTATGTATGTGTTGAATGAAAAGTCTCTTGCTCATAAATTAGTCCTATTTATCATGCCTTCATACATATGTACATATACACATACAGAAAGCACTATCTTCATCCTTCTCCTTGTTTAGTACTCTTAAAATGCTAGCTGAAGTTAAAAACAAAACTTTGTAAATTGTGTGTGTGTGTGCATGTGTGTGTAAGGGAGAGGGAGGAAAGAAGGAGGGAAGGAAACAGAGAGAAAAACAGAGAAAGAGAGAGAGGAGGGAGGGAGAGATGGAGACAGAGACACACAGAGAGAGAGAGAGAGAGAGAGAGAGAGAGAGAGAGAGAGAGAGAGAGAGAGAGAGAGAAAATGAATCTCAGTGAAGCTCAAGTCATTCTGATGAATCTTATCTATCTATCTTGTCTGGTTCCCACTTTTGTTGTCCGATGGAGCCCTGTGAATAAACATGTCATGCCATGATATATTTCTGAGATTTCCAAGGGATTATTCTTAAGCATGGTGACCATAAATTATCACAGTTTATTGCTTTTTCCCTTAGTCTGCCTAAGATTTATTAAAGGTTTTTTTTTAATCTATTACTTTGTTTTGTTCTTTGGATTTATATTGAAGTGAACCAAAATCTAAGATGATATTAGTAAATTTCTTGAAGTATTGATTGTTATCTTCATGGCTCTAGGAATATGATACCTCTTTTTATAAGATTAAATTTGAACTGGGACAATTTAACATGGGCTGATAAAATTCATACTTGCAGAAATTCAGTATTATTTCTTTATTGAATTAGATTATTTACAGATGTTTAACAGAAACTGTAAACAGAATCAGAAGTCATTCAGAAAAGATTTCTCATTTAAATTCCCAAAAGCTGACTTGCAGTTGATCCAAGTCTATCCTAAAAATAAGCAGAATGCTCCTTTAGACTTAAGAGAAAAGGCAGGATTTGTCCTTCTAAAAAATTTGTGCTACAAAAGATTTTATTATATTTTAATATATTTGATAATTGGTAACTATTTCATAATATTTTTAAGTTTAAGATCTTATTAAACATCTGTTGAAGCATATCACAAGGATACAAAACTTTTAAAGGGTATTCAAATTGAAAGAACAAAGTTAAAAGACACAAACTTAAACGTGTAAAGACTTAAGTGATAAAGAAATATTTCCCAATGTGTTTAGGAGGGAAAACAAAGAATATACATTGTGTTTAGACCTTAAAGGTGTCCATTTTAATTACATATATTATGAAAATAAGGAATTTGCATTTTGTAATAAATTTGTATAAAAGTTACAAATCAATTATGTATTCTTGCTTGAGAAAATAGTGCCAAAGGACAAAAGTACCAACTCAGTTGAACATCAGGAAATCTTCCATCTTTGCTGACCCTAGAGTAGTTCCTGTCTTAGATGTGTATATGGTATATAGATGTCAGCTGACCATATGTTTGTCAGGCATGAGGGAGATTTTATATATATATATATATATACATATATATATATATATATATATATATGTATATATATATATATATATGTATAGACACACACATTTCTGTTTGTGTGTGTGTCTACATATATAGATAGATAGATAGATAGATATTATATATAAATTCTTACACTACTTTGTCTCATATTATCTGTCTTATAGAGCATGTAATGTAACACTGATCAGATTCAGCATTGATTTATATATATGGTAAGAAGAAAATGTAAACTTACCCTGAATTATGAAAATGAAAGAAATCTTAGTTTGACCCTAAGTTATGTTTCCACATTGGGGAAATCAACTGTCCATCAACCAAACTCATTCATAATATTTAGATGCTCATATTAGCTCTGCAGACCATCTGGATAAGATTTAAATTGAAATTTGGATTGGGGAACCTGGCCTGATATTGATGTGTGAACCCTGAAACTGAAGGGGGACCCTGAAACTCTCTCTCTCTGAAACTCCTTCAAGGAGAATTTTCCTTGAATTCTTGCCTCTGTAAAAGACCAGCCCTAGGGAAACAGGATAAGTAGCTTCATGCTGTTATCCTGAGAGACCAGCACCACCCCCCTCCACTGATAATACATACTACTGATTACACTCTGTTGAGTTGAAAATTAGGCTAGGACTTTCCATTCATTTCCAAATTTCTTTAAATGCTCCCAGCCCCCACCAAGAACTGTCCATAAAACAAGCTTCCCTCAACTCAATCCTTTGCAGTAGAGGATCTCAAAGAAGGAATCCTGCCAGCCCAAGGGATCTCCCTTGACATAGCTACCTGCAAGGGACTTTCTGCCCGCTGAAAGACATTCTCTCTCCTATTTCCCTGAGAAGACCTTAGTCACCTCTCTGTCAGGATTTCTTTGCTAGAAACTTTTCTCTCTCTCTCTCTGCCAGGACTGACTCCTCTGCTAAATCTTTACTTCTCTGTTGGGACGTGCCACCAAGGAAGTCAGCCAGCAAAAGATGACCTCTCAATTCTAATAATAAACTTTTTTTTTGCCAGTTTAACTTGTCGAGTTTGTAAATTCATTTACGAAGAACCTGGCCACCAGAAGGGGGTTCCCACAATTCTCTGCCCTGCTCTGAACCCCATCATTTGATTCCCTGACCACTGGAAATCCAGGGGAATCAAACCTCCTCAATATCATCAGTAATGAAGTTTCATGAAGTTCCAGAAAAATTGAGTCCTTTCCCATCTTTGCCTCTGGCTTCTGAGTTATCTTACCTACTAGCCATTCTAATTATTCCTTCCTGCTTCCTCTTCAGAGATATGTTCAAGAAAAGTCTCCCTGTAGAAAGAAGCTTTTTCTCATTGATTTTCTTCTGGCAATGAAAGGAGTGTCTAGTGTGAGTTATCAGGATACTCACAATTTTTTAGGATAGCTCATGGAAAGTGCAGAAGCCTTATGGATTCTAATATAGGAAAAAAAATTTTTTTTGAAGCATCTGTTTTACTCCTTTGCTTTCTTTTATCTAAGATACAAAATCAGGGAGATTAAAATACTGTCCCAATTTAATGAACTAGAGGAGATGGGAGGGGCTCACCTCTCCAAAGGGCTAAGGTACTCTTCCCTTCATCCCCACCCATCCACACTCTACTCTGGTAAATGGGACATTTGTTCCTCTTCACCTGGCTCATTTCAGAAGAAAAACTGTAGTCGCTCATTCTGCAAGGAAAGATCAGTAGCCAAGCAGTTTAGAATGGCAGAAAAGTGCTGAAATATATGTTTAATCTGTTTTTACTTTTGAGAAGAGAATCAATAACACCATTCCTAAATTCCAAATGCAACCTTTAATTTCTGAAGAAGGCTCTCTCAGCCAGCCATTTCTCTTCTCTCCCTCCCTCCATTCCTCCTGGGGGGAACTTAAGTAGTTTATTTAAATGTGGTGTAATTGGTTCTCTTCTGAATAATTTTAGCCTGTGGTATTATGCTATCATTTGCAGGCCATTATATGTGTCATTTACAATTATTTGTGAGAATGTCAAAAAAGGTTCCAGTGACTGGCACTATTTAAATTTCCATCCTCTACTCTTTTTAAAGTTAAAGAAAGATTGTTAAGTTATAATAACATTTGAAGAGGAGAAATTTAAGTGATAATAAAACTCCCTTTTCCTGCATGAGACTGCATATAAAATAAAGCCTGAGGAATAGTCAATTATAAAAAGTAAAATAAAAATAAGTGATTTATATTGATGGAAACAGATAACTTTCAATGAGAAAAAAAAATTGTTATTTTCCTCCATTTATCTTTTTCTTATTTAATTCATTTTTCTTTTCCTACCTTCCTTTCTTTTTCTTTCTTTTATTCTTATTTTTTCTTTTATTTCTTTGTCTTTATATCCCATTCTTTTCCTTGTCCCTTTCTCTTTCTGTTTTTCCATCTGTTTGATCTCTGGGTTTCTGTTTCTGTTTCATTTGAGTGTTTGATGGGAAAAAATGAGAAGCAATTATTCTTCACCTAAATATAATCTTCCAAATACTAGCAACTAGAAGTATATTTCTTAATAACAAACGCAAGTTGGCTAAGTATAATGACCAATATTTTCGCTAATATATTTAAATTTTAAAATAATAACCATGCATTGCCAACAAAGAACTCTGAAATATAAGCAAACAATCCTGAAGTGCTGAAATAAATTAAAACTTACAAAAAAAAAGAAGCTGGCATATTTAATCAAATGCATAACTATAACTAGTTGCATAGTAAATCATAATAAATTGAAATAAATTCAATAAATGTTTGTATTTACTATTAATTTTATATAATGAGATTATCATAGTATGTTGCAGCTTTTATCTTGAGATATCTTTTAAAAATCAGGCTGGCTGGTAAAGGCTTAGAACATTAGACTATTCATATACACACATATGTATTTATGTATGTGTATATATGTATACATGTATGTATGTATGTATGCAAATTCATACAAAGAAAAACTTAAGGAGACATTAGGGAAGAAGAGCAGCAAAATATAGATTAAGGGTAGAATTAGGGAAATTAGTACCTCTACCCTGACCTCAACATACACAAACACACACACACACACACACACACACACACACACACACACACATACACACACACTCACACCACCTGGGAAATTTGAGTGGAAGTTATACTTTATATAGTTACCTGTACTTCAGTCTGTATTACAGAACATCCCCATGGATTTCTAAACACCCTGCCAATAATAATGACTTCTGGAGAGGGGAAAATACATCAGTTTTGGTAAGACTAGGAGGGAGGTTGAAGTTTTTACTTAACAAGTAAACTTTAAGTATCATAATATTCAGCTACAGAAGACATTACAAAGTGAGTACAAAGAAACTAACAGCATTTTGCTACTGTAAAAGGAGTGTTTCCCCCTTTCCATTAGTTCTACTTTCTGGGGTTTTTAAGCAGTACTGAAGAAGAATGACAGTGAATGACAGCCAGTTCCATTGTCTGAGAAAGCAGACTGTAAAAGATTGCTGATAGAAAAAGATTCTGGAGTGTAAAAAGTTAAAATGTAAATGACTGCAAGCTGAATTTGTAGAATTGAAAAGTAACTAAACTTTTAATATAATATTTCACTCATTAATTAATTTTTTATTTGTTTCAGTATGTTGGTTGTTCTATTTTATCATTGTATCCATATGTATATATTATATATATATGTGTATATATATATATAATATATATATATATTATATATATATGTGTATATATATATATAATATATATATATATTAAATTATCCTCTCATTTAAACACATATCATGTCCATTTATTTCTCTGTTGAGTTTTGATATTTTTATACCAAACACCTTTTGAGTAGGTGTGTTAAACTTTCCTTTTTCCATTTCAGTTAAGAATGAATTTTATCTCTTGCCCACTCTTGACTCTTCCTTCATGTTTTTATATTCTTCTTCTAGTAAATTATGGAAAACAGGAAATATCTTTTTTCCTTCCCTTTTATGCTAGCATATTACTTCTTCATTCTCTTCTATATCAATCAATCAATAAGCATTTATTAGTTCCTACTATGTGCTACTCACTATACTATGGGCAGGGTATACAAGAGCAGGTAAAAGGTAGTCCCTTTCACTCAAGGAGTTGGATAAATTGTCTACAAGCTATATACAAGATAAGTAAGAAATAATGAGTAAATAGAAGTCAGAGAAAAGAAGTATGTTGCATTAAACAGATGCTACAAAGGCAAAATTGGTTAGCCTTAGAAATAGCTCAGACATGGGAGGTAAAAAATTAGTGAAAATTCCAAGATGACTCCTAGGTGAAGAGACTATTAAGGGTTAGTCCGAAAGATAATGAGTTCCAAGGATATCTAAGTGAGATAGTCAATAAGGATTGGGCCTGGAGTTGGAAAGAATTATTTTCCTGAGTTCAATGTGGCCTTAGATACTTATTTAGTTATGTGATCCTAGGCAAGATACCTCAGTTTCCTATGTAAAATGAAATAGAGAAGAAAATGGAAAACTACTTCAGTATCTTTGCCAAAAAATCTCAAATGGATTCACAAAAAGTTGGGCCCAACTAAAATATGACTCCAAAACTGAAATAAGAAGTTTAATTTCGGTCATATTGAGTTTAAGGTGTCTATGCAACATCCAATTTGATATATCTGAAATGCAGTTGGAGATGGGTGTTTTGGAAGTCAGCAAAGAGATTGGGGCAGGATAGAGGGATTAAGAATCATCAGCAGAGAAATAATTGAGAGAGTTGATAAGCTCAGTAAATGAAATAGTATAAAGTGAGAAGAGAAGAAAGCCTAGAATTGAATCCTAAGAGGCATTGGGCATGCAATTCAAAAGTTTTTTTTTGTTTGTTTTTTTTTTTTTTTTTTTTTTAAAGAACAAATTAAAACCCTTTAATTAAAGACCAAAGTTGAAATTCTGAAAATTCTGAAAGGGAGATTAATAAAATTAAAAGAAAAAAAAAAAAACTATTGAACTAATAAGCAAAAATAAGAGTTGGTTTTATGAAAAAAAATAAACATTTAGTTAATTTGATTAGAAAAAGTAAAGAAGAAAATCAAATTGCCAGTACCAAAAATGAAGAGTGAACTTATCAACAATGAAGATGAAATCAAAGGAATAATTAAGAGATATTTTACCTAACTGCATGCCAGTAAATCTGATAATCAAAATGAAATGGATGAATACTTACAAAAATATAAGTTGTCTAGAATAACAGAGGAAATAAATTATTTAAATAGCGCCATTTTAGAAAAAAAAAAATTGAAAAACCTATTAATGAATCCCCTAAGAAAAAACTTTCATAGTCAGGTGGATTTATAAGTGAATTCTACCAAATATTCAAGAAACAGTTAATTCCAATACTACACAAACCCTATGGAAAAATAGGGGAAGGAGTCCTACCAAATTCCTTTTATTACAGATATGATATCTTGATAAAGCCAGGTAGGTTCAAAATAGAGGGTGTTAGGATTACTAGGTGAGAACTCAGGTTGTCTGGACAGTGACAAGGTGAGAATTCAGGTTGTCTGGACAATTACAAGGTGAATATGAGTCGTTGGCACCCATCTGATATAATCTCTTATAGCTGAAATGGGGCACATGTTAGCTAAATTCAATCCCTGGACCTCAGCCGACTCAACCCCAGCCCCAGAAGCAACCTCAGCTCCACCCCCATTCAGGAGTGGTACTATAGAGAGTATAATCAAGATAATTGAGGAGCAGAGTTTACTTGTAACCTGGGTACAGATTGCTAAACTCTTGGCTGCATTAAGATGCACATCCCCTTGGTTCTTAGAGGAAGAAAAGATAGATGTAGATAAATGGAAGCTAGTGGGATTTGAAATGAAAGAATTTCATGCAAAAAATGGGCCTCGTTCAATTTCTGCAGAAGTATTTTATATCTACAACATAGTTCAATTAGCCTTAAACTATCAAGCAAGTTGTAGGAGAAGGAAAAGTTTTAAAAATGAACAGAGGAGGAAGTGTGAGGAAAAAAGGAAAAATCAAGATCTTGCCCTAGAGCAAGAGGATTTAAATGAGGAATTAGGGTATGATTCTCTTGAAGAAGCTTCAACTCTGCCTAGAGAACAGATTATTGACAGACCCACATCAACCCCACCTTCAGAGGTAGAGGAAGAAGGAGGGGAAGAGGCAGAAACACAAACAGAATTGCCTGTGAAGCAGCCTAAGCCTATGACAAGATTAGAAAAAGCATTGGTTAAAGCTAAGAGAGAAGGACAGGATATAAGTGATTTTATACATGCATATCCTGTGATTGAAAATATTGACTCTGTAGGTCAAAAAAGGAGAAGATATGCACCTTTAGATTTGAATAAAATTAAAGATTTGGAAAAAGGTTGTACCCTTTATGGGGCTACATCAGCTTATGTTAAAATGTTACTAGATGGTTTGTCTTATGAAGTCCTAACCCCAAATGATTGGAAATCCATAGCAAGGATATGCCTGGAACCTGGAGAAAATTTATTATGGCTTGCAGAATTTCATGAATTATGTAAAATTCAAGTCAGATGCAATTTGGAAATAGGAGTTAACACACAATTCACTTTTGAGCACTTGGCTGGTGAAGGTCGGTATGGAGAGAATTCAGAACAGACTAATTATACCATGACAATATATGAACAAATTGCTAAGGCTGCAATAAAAGCTTGGGGTGTCCTCCCTGGACAGAAAGATCGCGGAGAGGCTTTCACTAAATTACAGCAAGGTCCCAATGAACCTTTTTCAGATTTTGTGGGACGTTTGCAAACTGCTGTCAAAAGAACTATTGGAGAAAATGCAGCTACAGAAATAATGACCAGACATCTGGCTAAGGAAAATGCCAATGAGATTTGCAAAAGAATTATATGGGAATTAGACAAAGATGCTCCTTTAGAGGAGATCATAAGACGCTGTGCTACAGTGGGAACAAATGCTTTTTACACCCGGACAATGATGAACGTGGAAAGACAGGGTCCCTCCTGGCAAGGGCCTTCTAGAGAAACTTGGTGATGTTTTCAATGTGGAAAAATTGGGCATCTAAGAGCTCAGTGTAGAAATGGAGATACAGTGAGAAGACAGGGTGAGAGAAGACCTAAAACTCCATGTCCAAAATGTCACAAGGGCCTCCACTGGGCCTCCAAATGTAGATTGACCCAGGGAAATGACAGGTGGGGCCCAGCTTCAGCCCCCCCAAGTGGGGCATGATGGCAGCCAAGGTTACATCCAGAGAATTTTAAGACATGATCAATCAGCCAAAAGGCAATCAAATGGAAGAAAGGGATTGAAATTAGGAAAAATAGAGTTGTGTGCAGTAGAGACTATTGAGATACTCCCTGGAGAAGTGAAATCTGTTCCTGTTGAGCCTATGGATCATTTGCCTCCAGGCACAGTAGGCTTGACCATTTCACCTTCTAAGAGTGCCTACAAAACAGTGTCCATCCATACATACACTGATGTGGGAAACTGGAGAATGTGTATCTAATATCCCAGTCACTAACACAGGCAGACAACGTGTGATTTATCAACCAGGAGAAGTAGTAGCATCAGGCTTATTGTTACGTACCCCTAATAAGCAACCTCGTGATAGTCGCCTAGATTTTGACTCCAATGAACAAAATCCAGGAATATATTGGACAGCAGCTGTGACAGCTGACCGACTTATGCTTACTATTTATATAAACGGAATACCATTTGAAGGATTGGTAGACACGGGTGCAGATCGTACAGTTATTAGAGGTGCCAATTGGCCCGGTCACTGGCCAAAGATTAAAGAAGACACCTATATGTCTGGGGTGGGAGGATCAATAGCAGCAGAAGTTAGTGCTAGGCCTTTGAGATGGGTATTTGAAGGAGAAACAGGAGCTTTTATTCCTTTTGTGGTTGAAAAAATCTCCATCAATCTGTGGGGAAGAGACATTTTACAGCAGATAGGATTACAAATAAGCACTTCGGCTTTTTAGGCAGGGCTGCTGTTGAAGGCCTACCTGCACTTTCACCAGTTCCTATTCAGTGGAAGACTGATTCACCAGTGTGGGTAGAACAGTGGCCCTTAAGAAGTGATAAAATTCAGGCCTTATTAGACATAGTGCAAGAACAACTTGACCAAGGACACTTGCGGCCTTCTCTAAGTCCTTGGAATTCCCCAGTATTTGTGGTGAAAAAGAAATCTGGAAAATGGAGGATGTTAACTGATCTAAGAAGAGTAAATGAACAGATGGAAACTATGGGAGCTCTTCAGCCTGGACTTACATCTCCTACTCAGTTGCCAAGAGAATGGCCTCTATGGGTTATAGACATTAAGGATTGTTTCTATTCTATCCCTCTAGATAAGGAGGATATGAAAAGATTTGCTTTTTCAGTGCCTAGTGTTAATTTGGCCGAGCCCTATAAAAGATATGAATGGACAGTTTTGCCACAGGGAATGAAAAACAGCCCTACTATGTGCCAAATGTATGTTGCTGCTGCTCTTGCTCCAGTAAGAAAAGCCTTTCCAAAAGTAATATTGTTACATTATATGGATGATATTTTGGGATGTGCACCTGAGGAACAAATGTTAGAAGCATGTCTACAAAAGACCATGGAAACATTAAAGTACTACAAACTGCATATAGCTACAGAAAAAATTCAAAGACATGTTCCTTTTCAATATTTAGGTTATGAAGTATATCCTAAGACACTCACAGTACAAAAGCTTTCTTTAAGAACAGAGAAGTTGAACACCTTAAATGACTTTCAAAAATTAATTGGAGATATCCAATGGATGCGTCCAGTGTTAGGCTTAACTACCAATCAACTACAACCTCTATATGACATCTTAAGGGGAGACAGTGCTTTAAATTCACCACGCCAGCTTACAAAAGAAGCACAAAAGGCTTTGAGAGAAGTTGAACTGGCTTTATCCAATGTGGTTGAAAGAGTCACTCAAAAACCCTTGGAAATATCAGTTTTTGCTACAAAAGAGGCACCCACAGCAGTCCTTCATCAAGGAGACAGAGTGATTGAGTGGGTGAACCTCCCAGCACAACCAGAACAAAGCCTTACACCTTACCCAGTGCTTGTGGCTAGGATTTTATTAAAGGCTATTAAGAGAATAACACAATTATCTGGAATAAGTCCTGAAAAAATATACACATTCTATACTAACGCACAAATTAATGTATGCTGTGAGACCATCCCAGAATGGCAAATTTTATTGGCCATCGCTCCAAATTTTGCACATGGATCTCCATTAAAGATAACCCAGCTACTACATAATTGGCGATGGATCTTTGAAGAAAAGGTTTCTAAGGTTCTTCTTAAAGGACCAACAATCTTTACAGATGCCTCCAAAGAAAATATTTGTGCTGTATACTCTCATGATTTAACCATAAATGGAGTAGTCAGGACTCCTTTTCAGGCCACTCAACAGAATGAATTATTTGCTATCATGCTAGCTCTTACTTATTACCCAGGAGACGTAAATATAATTACTGATTCAGCTTATTCTGTAGGTGTAGTACAAAGAATTTCCACAGCCCAAATAAAATTTGCAGCCTCCAATTTTATCAGCTCTTTAAGGAACTTCAAGAGCAAGTGAGAAAACATCCAGGCAAGATTTATATCTTGCATGTCCACTCACATAGTGGACTTCCAGGTCCCATTTATGATGGAAATTCAAAGGCAGATAGCCTTTTAACCATGTTAGCCAGTAGTCCTTTATTTCAGGAAGCACAAGAATCTCATTCTAAATATCATCAGGCTGCTCGAGCTTTACATTTACAATTTGGAATCACAAGAGAGGAAGCTAGGAGCATAGTAAAAAGCTGTACAGCTTGTCTTCCTTTCCATGCTCCTACACTCCCTCCAGGGAAGAATCCTCGTGGTTTGAGACCCAATGAAATCTGGCAAATGGATGTGACCCATTATAAATCTTTTGGTCGTCTATCTTTTATCCATGTCGTGGTAGACACCTGTCAGGATTCACATTTGCAATGCCAGCAGCAAAAGAGACAGCCCGAGTGGTCACCGAATTCCTTATACAAGCATTTGCAATTATGGGTGTGCCACAAGCAATAAAAACAGACAATGGACCTGCATATACGTCCAAATATTTTACACACTTTTGTGCACAGTATAAGATTTTACATACCACGGGCATACCCTTTAATCCTCAAGGGCAGGCAATAGTAGAGAGAAGAAACAGAGATATTAAGACACTCCTCCAAAAACAAAAGAAAGGGGGAGCCACAGGTAGCCCTAGGGAACTTCTAAATTTAGTTCTCTATACCATTAATTTTCTAATTTTTGACAAAGATGCACTGGCTCTGGCAGATAGGTTTTATAACCTATCTTTTTTTTTATAAAGAAGGGCAGTGTCCAGTGCGAGCATCTCCACTGTCCTTAGATAATCGCCAGGTGATGTGGAGAGATCCAGAAAGTGGTGAATGGAAGGGACCAGATAGGTTAACTGCCTGGGGGAAAGGGTTTGCTTGTATTTCTTCAGCAGGAGAAGGAATCAGATGGGTGCCAACGAGTCATATTCGCCTTGTAATTGTCCAGACAAACAACCTGAATTCTCACCTTGTCACTGTCCAGACAACCTGAGTTCTCACCTAGTAATCCTAACATCAGGGCAAAAAATTATAGACCAATTTCCCTAATGATTATTGATGCAAAAATTTTTAATTCATTATTTTAATTTTTTCTTATTATTTCTTGATGTTTTATTGTGCCTCATTACCTTCTACTTGTTCCATTTTAATTTTTGAGGAATTACATTCTGCAGTAAGCTTTTGGACTGCTTTTTCCATTTGACAATTCTATTTTTAATGACAAAATTAAATTTAATGAATTTTTATGTATCTTCTCCCTGCCCCCATTTTTATGCTTCCTTTTCCAAGTTGTTGTTTCTTTTTTCATGATTCTCTTGCAATACTCTCATTTCTTTTCCCATTTTTTCTACCTCCCTTATTTTTTAAATCCTTTTTGACCTCTTTCAGAAGTTCTTTTTGGATATGGTATCAATTCTCATTTTTCTTTAAGGATCTGCATGTGGCGATTTTTAATTTTGTTGTAATCTTCTTAGTTTGTGTTTTGATTTTTCCTGTCACCAAAGTAAGCTTCTGTGGTCTGGTTAATTTTTTTTTTTGTTTGGGTTTTTTTGCTCATTTTTAGCTTATTTCATTCTTTTAATTTTCTGTTAAAATTAAACTCTGTGGATAGAGGTTGCAACTTCTTGCTTTGGGGGGCACAGGTCTTAGTTATGGCTTATTCCAGTAGTGGATGTTCCTTTGGCCTGTCTCCAGGAATTTTATTTCTTTGCTGGCTTGCTGAGGCATAGCCTGCTACTGGTTTGCTTGTATACTTCATGTATTGGACTATAAGCCCTTCTTACCCCAATGAGACAAACTTTTCCTATAAACTTTCTAAGTTATTTTTGGCTGGAAATTTTGTTGCTCTGTCCTTTTATTGATTCTGCTGTTCCAGAATTTATTTTGAGGTATATTTTTATAGTTGCTTGGACTTAAATTTGGAAGAGTTTAGGCATATTCTTGCCTTACTCCCCAATCTTGGCCTAAGAAGGATATTACTTTTAGACATATAGTTCTAGTAGCATGAAAATATTATTGGTCTCGAGGACATCAGTCATTATTTTGCAATTTCTTGGAAGTAGTAAAAATCAAGTTTAGGTTGTGCACCATAAATTTATACTGGATTTAATCATAACAGTGACATTATTTTCTTCATCTTTGTTTAGTAGCATATGTATAGGAATAAAGATGGGGAAATGGTGAGAATGATCTAAGTCTAAGTTTTGGTATTGCATAATCAATAATAGGATCAAAATATTCAAAACTGTCTAACATAGATACATACACACACACACACACACACACACATACACCACTTTGGAAGATGTGTTTTTCTCTTCTAATTCCCTCATTTTTCTCTGAAGAATTATTCCCTCTATTATTCTTTTAGCAACATATTACCATAAAGCTTCCTCCTATTACTCAAATTAATTTACTTTCTAGGTTTGTCTGAATTAATATATTTCTATTTCATTTTCTATTTTTATTTATCTATTTAAATTAATTAAAGAAAAATAAATATTAAATATGTATAATATTTAAATAGTATAATAATATTTAAATATTATACTTAATAATATTTAAATATTATACTTAATAATATTTAAATATTATACTTAATAATATTTAAATATTTTGTCTAATATGATATTTAAATATTATATTTTCTTATTGAATTATATTCAGATTTTCAAGATGCTGTTTTTAGTTGTAAGCTTCTGTCTTTTTGTCTTTTGAAATGTATTTCAAGATCTTTCATTTTTGGCAGAAATTGCCAAGTTTAGGTGATCTTGATAATAGCCCCACTGTTCTTAAACTGCTTTATTTTAGATGTCTGTGGTATTTTTCTTTAACTGATATACATTTTAAAAAAACTGATATACATATACATATATAACATGATATACATGATATACATGACATACACCATGAAATTATATAACATATATATATATATATATATATATACATATATATATATATATATATATATAAAACATTTGGTCAACATATCTGTATATATGTGCATATGTGTTGATATACATATGTGTATATGTTAACTTATTTGATAGAATGTCACCTAATTAAGGGTATGTATTAATAAATTAAATTTGTGCCCTTAGTATTTGCAATGTTCTTCCTACTTTAAGCAACCTGCTTATTGTTTAGTTATTTTCAGTTAAGTACAACTCTTTGTCACAATTTGGGATTTTCTTTGCAAAGATATTAGAATAAAATGTCATTTTACAGAGGAGAAAACTAAGACAAATAGGGTTAAGAAACTTGTCCAAGGTCACACAGCTAGTGAGTATCTGAGTCCAAATTTGAACTTAGGAATTTGACTCTTCCTGACTTCAGGCCTGGCCTGGCACACTATCCACTATGCCATCTTCCTGTAATAGTATAAAAAACTAATAACATTCCCTCTAACTACCAGGTGTCAGTGAAGGCCTTTTCTATTTTTTTCTGAAATTACATTATTATAACAGCTTTCAGCACTGTTTTTACTTTTGAGTACTTTTCCAAATTTTTGTTTCATCTAATTCTTTTCCAGCATGAATTTGAATAATCTTGACTTCTCCAAACAAATAGTCAATGTGGGGTTGACTACCTAACTCTAGTTGTTGTCGAATTATTTTTGATTCTTTGTGACTCTATTTGGAGTTTTCTTGACAAAAATCATAGAATGTTTTACCATTTCTTTCTCTAGATCATTTTACAAATAAGGAAACTTAGACAAACATATTTAAGTGACTTGCTCAGGGTTGCACTTCTAGTAAGTGTCTCAGGTTAGATTTGAATTTAGGAATAAGTCTTCTTGACATTGGGTCTGGTCCTATATCCACTGTGCCACTTAGCTTCCAGAACTAATTACCACTGGACTTCAATGATTCTGAAAGAAAGAATGAGGTTGACAGCTCTGAACAATTCTGCTTTACTTAAATCCATTTCACACATTGGCTGAGACATCATGTAATGATATTATTGGTCCTCATCAAAATGAAGGATAAGCATCAGCCATTGTAATATCTCTAATAATTATTGCAGTATACTCTTTAAGAGCTATAATTTTGCATGCACCCTTAAAGTAACAACTAAAACACACAAAAGAGAGCAAAGCCTTGCATGATTGTGGCATGGAATATAGCTCTGAAATATATGTAACTAACTAAAAATTGGTAAATCAAGATCAGCCATTTTGAGTCAGCCTAGTATCAGAAGCACTGAAAATTACTTTCACAAAATGAAATCATATAAATAATGTTGCCAATCCCAACTAATTTGCATATCATGGGGGTGTAGGGGAATAGTGCTACATAAATGTGACGTTGTTTTTATTCAACAAAAATATCTATGGGAAGGAAAATAGCATTTATGGCATGTAGGCTTTTGCCAGGAACATATGTATTGCTCTAGAAATTAACAATTTTGGCACTTCTTAAGAATATTGCTGGCAATGAATCAGACAGTCTATTAAACAGCCACAAATCAATTGTTATTAATGTGCCAGGTTTGTCTGAAAAGTGAAGTATAAGGTTGATTTTCTCTTCACTGAGTGCTAAAGCCTAATTCTTAACCAGTGATGTGTAGCTGGAATTAGTTAAAAACTTGATGAGCTTACATTTCACATTCATTCTGTTTCTCCAGATGGAAAAATCTGTTGCACACTTGCTTGCCTTCATACTAATGTAATGTTGCATTGGTAAATGATGACTAATCAAGCACTAGGTACAATGATGAATATAAATAGCTATTTTAAAAATTGCCAGAGAGGCAAACCATAGAAAAACAGAGAAGGTGACACTAATGAAACTGGGGCTACCTAATCAGAACTTCCTCTGTTATCCAGACTCTGCATCTCCCTGAATAAGGGAAAGCAGAGATAAAAAATCTTAAATCAAATTGAAAATGAAACAACTATCCACTACAATTCTGCAACCAAGAACTTCTGTTCCAATCTTGAACAGTGGCCCATTAGACCATTTCAGAAGACATCAAATTCCTGAGTCTCTGCCATTATTTGATAACCTCTTTGATAGGGCAACATCTGAGATGTATTTCAATTGAATCTAGAAGGACAAATCCTACTTCTCAAGTTCGATTTTATTCCCTTGTAAAGGAGCCTTTAGGAGTTAATAATGGCACCCTCTAAAGGCCAAAACATGCTGGGACACTGTTTCTGAATCAGGAGATGAATGGTACTTTTGGTAATGGTCACCCCTAGTGCCCTGGACTTGGCACATAACATTTTGAAGAAACGTGAGAATTGGTGAAAATGGATTTTGGCAGCTGAATGAGATGCCTTTTCTTTGATACACTTTCAGAACTGGGTTGCTGTAAAAACTTCTATGAGTCTTAATTGAAAATAATAACAAAAACACAAAACATATCTAATTATTATTCTTGTTAATATTAGTCTTTGTGCATTTTTGATCATAGCATCTTAAAACATTTTTAAATGAGGATTTCCTCATCATGAGTTTAGCAAAAGGAATTTATAACTAGGTCACTAATGGAATGTATTTGTATGACTCATTTCTTCTTTTATAGGGTAAGCATGGCTAGACACAAGAGTGTTATCTACAGTGTTTCTAAAATTACATCTAAGATCCTTCAATATAGAAAGGCCAGGTTTAAATCACTTTAAAGAAAGAAATGTAAGGAACATTTTTTCTTCTTAATAAAAGCCTTTTAAATGATCTGGAAAGAAAAGGGATCATAGAAGAAAATTCAAGAAATGGTCATAATAACAGATAACTTGGAAAGAGCCCCATTCTAATTTTAAGTAGAAGATGCCCAGTAAAGCCTGAGGAAATCTGAAAAAAATATATCACTATGCAAAATCATCCCCACCTTAAATAAAGACTCTCATTGAGGGATTTACTTCAACATTAGGCAAAAAAGACCATTTCCAACTAAAATACTTTCCAAACATTTTTCCCTTGTTTTTCACAAAACACAAAGTGAGAGACAAAAACCAAATAGACAAAGTGAAGCCCATTATAGACACTTTCCCAAGTAATCTTTTTGTGTCATGAAACTTTTGAGGAAGCCAATAGAACACATCTCAGAATAATTTTTTCTCACCTACATACATAATGCAGGGGGGAACCACTCAATTTCAATTAAAGATTAATAATAAATGTGATTTTTTTCTCATTCAAATTCATAGACACTATAAAATCTATCTGAGAAATTCTTGGTGTTCCTCTATTTTTGACTTTAAAACAGTTTTCTTAGAGACCACACTTACTTACTTAATACTTAATTAGCAATATAAAAATGTCAACCTATAACATTTATTGAGAGGCTACTGTACTCTAGGCACTATGGTAAAAAAAAAAAACAAAAGTATCCCTTTTTCAAGAGCTCATGTTCTAAAAGAGGAGATGAGACAACACATATATTTATGAGTACATATGCAATATATTAAAAACAACAATAATAAAAAATACAAGGTAGTAGTGGGAGTGTATTTGGATGTTATTTTTTCAAGAAAAAACTTTTTGTGTGAGACATCCATCCACCAATACAAATCCTATACCATATATGACTTTGTAGGCAAGTCCTAAGGCATTATTTGAGGCAAATAGATGTTAAATGACTTGTCCAGGATCATGCATCTAGTAAGGGTCTGAGATAAGATTTGAACCCATGTCTTCTTTACTTCAAATATTTACAAATACATGTATATGTGGATATATAAATGTACGCATATAGGTATATGTGCACATATATCTAGATATAAGTATGTATATATAAATATATATGCATATATAAAACATTCAATAATATTTAAAAATTTAAGATTTTGTATTTGTCAATGAAATTAAATTTTTTGGAGTGAAAATATCAGAACTAAGATCCTTAGTTCTTTCTTTTTTCATTTTTTTCCTGAGGCTGGGGTTAAGTGACTTGCCCAGGGTCACACAGCTAGGAAGTGTTAAGTGTCTGAGACCAGATTTGAACTCGGGTCCTCCTTAATTCAAGGCTGGTGCTCTATCCACTGCACCACTTAGCTGCCCCAAGATCCTTAGTTCTAATGAGATGATATTTCCTTAAATTTCTATGGTTTATCAGTAGTAGCAAGACCATCATTCATATATTCATTAATAAGATACACACACACACACACACACACACACACACACACACACACATATATATATATATATATATGCACACACACACACATCCATACATATGTCTCTATCTGTGTATTTTGAGAACATTAACAAAGAGTGCATCTCATCATCATCAATAAGCATTTATTATGTTTTTACTTATTCTGTTCCAGACACTTTTTAAACATAGGGGATGGCAAGACAAAAGAAATGAAAGACACCAGCCCCTATTTTCCCAGGGTCGTTAAGCTAGGTTTAGGAAGAATGGGAATGTGGTGAGAGATGAATTGATGCAGAAATCTCTGCATTGTGTATCTAGGTAAATAACTGTAGTTTAAGAGCATGGACTGTTCAAATCAGCAAAGCTGATTTTTAAATGACTGTTTTCTTTATAATTTGTAACGTTTACCTTAAGAAGGTACAACAGATGCAGAAACTAAGTAACTTAGACAAAACAACCAACTGAATAGCAGAGATAACATGAAATTGAGTTCTTGCTCCTTAGTCTCAATCCAGAATTTCGATTGTTTTCAAGCTCCTAATGCTAAATGGTTTTATAGGAGTTTATTGACTAACTGGAGTGACTTAGATTTTTAGATAATTTTTCATGGATCCCTATAAGTAGTTGTCTAAACCACAATATGAGAATATAACAGTTTTACTATGATGGTCATAATAGAAACATTAGACATCCAAATGAGAGCTGCTTTTATAAAATTCTTTTAAGCCAGAATTATTTTTTAAAAAGAATCATAGTACAGAAAGAAAAAAAAAAAAAAAGATGAGTAAGTGATTCAGTGGAGAGAATATTAGATTCAGAGTTAGGAAGACCTGAGTTCAAATTTGATCTCAGATATTTACTAGCTCTGTGATTGTGAATGTCACTTAACCACTGTTTGCTCCAGTTTTCTTATTTGTAAAATGGGCTAAAGAAGGAAATGGCAAGCTATTTCAATATCTTTGCCAAGAAAACCTGATAGACAGCATGGCCCAAGTATTCATAAAAAGTTGGAAATGACTGAATATCAATAGAAAGAAAACATACACCTTAGTCCATCTAAAAAGAGGTAAGAACTGAAAATAAATTTCTCATCCCAAACAGAAATTTGGTGTTGTGAAAGCCCTAGTTTGGGAATAAAGGCATTTGTTTGAATTCAAATGTTTTACTTAATCCCTGTATGATCTGGGGAAATTCACCTTTCCTCTTTGCCTTCAATTACCTGGTCTGGGAAATAAGGAGGTTAGGTCAGATGAACCCTTGACGTCACTCAAGTTCCTGGTGTGAGAAGCTGAATGCTATTGTATATGATAATCATTTCTATTTTAATTCATTTTTAAAATATATGAAATATTCTTTTAATGGAGCTCTTGAAGAGTTTATTATATATTCCAAAAAATAGAAGTTGTTTTTAATTAAAGGTTTTTAAAAGCTTAAGTATATATAAGCTATAAGACTTATTTTAACCTTTCCTTCCCGTTTGAAAAGTGAAGCAGAAAAAAGTAAAGAAAGTAAAATAAGTGCAATTAAGTTTCAAAATTATTTTGGCCTTCAGAAGCTGAAAAATTATGTAGAATATAGAGTGATTTCTTTGTAATAGTATGTTTACATCTACCATTTAAAGAAAATTAGTTTTATCCCATCTCAATAACATGAGGCATTAATGGTGGTTGTTCTAATGTGTTTATGCAGATTTTTTTCTGAGTAGTTTTATATTCATTCCATAGGCAGCATAACATAGGGAATAGAAAGCTGGTCCTAGATCCAAAAAATACCTATTTAGGGCAAATCTTGACTCTTTGACATATGCTGTCTATGTGATCTTAAGCAAGTCTCTTGATCTTTCAGTTCTCTAAAACTAATTTTTTTTTTAAAAAAGCTGCACTTATCAAAAGAATTGCACACTGAAAACCCCTCTCTACAAATGAATTCACATTCAATTCTTAGTTCTGTCCTATTCATAAATGATGATAGATAGATAGATCCCCTATTTAATTCTAGTGTATCTCCTTTTTGGACTGATTTTGAAAAATGAGATCTACAAAGGCAAAGTGGCTTGTTCAATGCTACATATGGAGTTAATGATAAAATGAGGACTAAAAATCAAGTACCTTAACTCCCAAACTAGGGCTCTTTCTGTTACATTCTGCCCTCTGACACTTACTGTGCAGTTACCTTCTAATATAATTTGGAAAATACAGTTATCTTCTAGGCATTCTAAGTCAGACATGTTAAACACTTGACATATGGCTGCATGAAACCCATAACATTCTCAAGTGTGGGCAGAACCAAAGTAAAATTTAATAGGGAAATATTTAACAGAATATTTTAACAGAATTTAACAGAATAATTTAACAGAGTAAAAAGGACTATTACATAACTATGATTCTGGGCAAGTCATTTCCCTTTTAGATAGTCAATTCAGTAAATATTTGAAGTAGGATGGTGAGGACTGTGCTTTGGGTACATGAATTTGATAGATGAGTAGAGAATGAAATGTTCTAAGGAGAGATTAGAGGTAGGTAGACTATCAAGTGGGCTATCATAGTTCAGCCATGAGCTGTTCTTTATTATTAAAATAAATGGATTAGACTTGATGGCCACTAAGGCCCCATCTAGCTTTAAATAAAATTCAATGAACTCATCAACTCATGATCCATTCCATCATAATAAGAACTTGATGCTCTGTCCCTTCACCACATTTTGGCTAATTTCCAGTCTCCAAGATGATCAGTGCCAACCACGATTCCCCTTTCTGATGACTTTAAGCAGGTTTAGAGATCTCCTACCTCAAAAGAAAATGTCTTAAAAGTTTTTTTTTTTCCTTTAACTTGCTGAGACCAGCTCCAAGCTAAAACTGGAGTAAAAATCCCAAGAGGCTTTTAGTGAAGCAGCTGCAAAACAAAGAATTTAGGATATATAAACTGTGGAGCTCAACACAGAGGGAAAGGCATAATTTTACTCCCAAAGTATAAATCTTCTAAAGGTCTGCTGAGGGATGTTATGGTATAGTCTCACCTACTAGATTTTCTGAAGTGATAAATATAGATTAACAGAATAGTGCAGCAGAACAGGCATTCCTTAGATATCATGGGTGTTTCTTTTATTAGTGCCATTCTATTTGGTCTCTTGAAATTAATTTTGGATTATCTTGTCACATTAAAAAAGAATTATAGACTAAACCCAAGAGCCTAGTGGAAAAAAAAACTGGTAAGAAATAATTCAATGAGGGTCTAGACCCTAATAAGAAGCAATATATTTTAAAGTGATAAGGTAAAATCATGGACTTCTCTAAAGAGAAGTTAAGATTAGATAATAGAAAATATTTTTAGTTCAGAACACTCATTAATTATTCAGAGGAAAATCATAGCTAATTACATAATTATTCAGTGAGAAATAGTAAAAAGTATTATTGTAGGACAATAATAATGTTAATTATTGTCTTGTGGAATCACGAAGTAAAAATGCACATTTAGTCCCCAAAGTCATTAAAAAAAAACTAATGAGGGGCATCTAGGTGGTGGAATGAATAGAGCACCAGCCCTAAAGTCAGGAGAACTTGAGTTCAAATTTGATAATTTGATCTGACACTTAATAATGCCCAATTGTGTGACCCTGGGAAAGTCACTTAACCCCAATTGCCATAGCAAAAAAAAAAAGAAAAGAAGAAAAGGAAAAAAACAAACAAAAAAAAATAAAACTAATGAAAAATTCTATTCCAGTACTAACATTCTGGAATTGCAATTCGCTATTCATTCATGATTGACTGCAAACTTGCCAAGTGACCTTGGCCATCTTACATTTCCACCTGAGACCTCAGTTTACTGACATGAAAATTAGTGGAATTACCACACACACATACACACACACACACACACACACACACACACACACACACAGATCTCTAAGTTTTCTCTAAATTCTAAAAAGTGCTAAAATCTATAATCTGTCTAATTCCAAGGAACTTGTGTGACCTTTGACTGAATAATGAAATCCAGGAAATTTGTGCCTTGTATCTTTTTCCTCCTACTTGCTCCAACTTAGCTCTCAGGTTTCCATTATTTTATTCTCTTCTCTCTAATATGATAATTAGATTTATAGCCAGGAAAGACTTGAGAAATAATTTTTCTAATTCTCTCATTTTTACAGATAAGAAAAAGACCCAAAGAAGTTTATTTAGAAATTACTTGTATAGGGTCTCATGCATAATAAATAAGAATTCCATTTGAACCATGGATCCTCTAGTTCTATTTTTGACATTATCTTTGCAGATCTTCATTTCCAATGGCTCTGCAATACTTGTAGCACCTGACTTCTCAAGTAAGGGTATTGTGTTCCATAGATTTCTTGAACCCTCCCTTTCCCGAAACAGCATAATTAGGTAAGTAGAATCTTACAACTGTGAATCAGTAGAATGTTGTATCTGGTCTTATAATGGGGAAAGAAAGAGGGGATGGTGCTTTTAGTGTCAGGATAACAAAGGTTTAAATCCCTCCTACGACAATTGTTGTTAGTTCAAGGTCTTGATTTGTGTGTGAATTGGACTGAAGCATAGTAGGGGTTACACAATGTCTTTTTCTCAGTCATCAAAGTCTAGTACCAGGCAATAGTCCAGGATGGACTGAATATGTGTGCCAATATGTGACCAAGCTCAAAGCACTCCATGGTACCTGCTTTAATCATCCTTATGGCCATTAGAACAAATTGTTCTTATCCCTCTATTCCACTGGGAGAAGTCTTCACATGCCCTAATTCACTGTCAAGTTTGACCCCCATTGATTACCCTCAGAAAATTATTAGCTAGCTATATGACCCTGAATAACTTACTTAATCTTATACAGTTTCTTCATCTGTAAAGTGGAAATGATGATAGCACCCAGTTCATATGTTTTTTGTGAAAATCAAATGAAATAATATATGAACAATGTTTTGCAAATCTTAAAGTAACATATAAATCATAGCTACTATAAACTAGAATGCCAGACAAGCTACCTAATAATACTTTGCTTTAAAAATAAGTTTGTTGATTAGAGGGGAAGCAATAAACTGGGAAAACATTTTTTACAGTCAAAGGTTCAGATAAAGGCCTCATTTCCAAAATATATAGAGAATTGACTCTAATTTATAAGAAATCAAGACATTCACCAATTGATAAATGGTCGAAGGAGATGAACAGACAATTCTCAGATGAAGAAATTGAACTTATTTCTAGCCATAGGAAAAGATGCTCCAAGTCATTATTAATCAGAGAAATGCAAATTAATACAACTCTGAGATACCACTATACATCTGTCAGATTGGCTAGAATGACAGGGAAAGATAATGCAGAATGTTGGAGGGGATGTGGGAAAATTGCGACACTGATGCATTGTTGGTGGAATTGTGAATACATCCAACCATTCTGGAGAGCAATTTGGAACTATGCTCAAAGAGTTATCAAACTGTGCATACCTTTTGATCTAGCAGCATTACTACGGGGCTTATATCCCAAAGAGATTTTAAAGAAGGGAAAGGGACCTGTATGTGCAAGAATGTTTGTGGCAACCCTCTTTATAGTGGCCAGAAACTGGAAACTGAGTGGATGCTTATCAATTAGAGAGTGGCTGAATAAATTGTGGTATATGAATGTTATGGAATTTTATTGTTCTATAAGAAATTACCAGCAGGAAGATTTCAGAAAGGCCTGGAGAGACTTACCTGAACTGATGGTGAATGAAATGAGCAGGACCAGGAGATCATTATATACTTCAACAACAATACTATATGATGATCAATTCTGATGGACAAGGCCCTCTCCAACAATGAGATAAACCAAATCAGTTCCAATAGAGCAGTAATGAACTGAACCAGCTACACTCAGGGAAAGAACTCTGGGAGATGACTATGAATTCCCAGTCCCTCTTTTTTTGTCCACCTGCATTTTTTTATTTCCTTCACAGGCTAATGGTACACTGTTTCAAAGTCTGTTTGGTTTTGTACAGTAAAATAACTATTTGGACATGTATACATATATTATATTTAACTTATACTTTCACATATTTAACATGTATTGGTTAACCTGCCATCTGGGGGAGGGGATGGGGGAAAGGAGGGGAAAAATTGGAACAAAAGGTTTTGCAACTGTCAATACTGAAAAATTACCCATGTATCTTGTAAATAAAAAGGTATAATAAAAAATAAGTTTGTTAAATTGAATTGATTCTAATTAAAATCCCTCATTTGATAGATGTGACAAAAGAAGGCAAAGAGAGGGAGTAATTTCTCCAAGGAAAAACATTTTAAAGTTAACAACAAAAAAAATTAAACTTTAATTCAGAAAAAAACTGGGTTAAAGTCTTATATCTGATTGGATCAAAAAGATACCCAGCAGAATGATGATGAGTCATCAGACTTCTTGATATTCTGCCCATTGCTTTTATAGTTATAACCCACTGATTGATCTGTGCTGTGCCCTGTTTCATAAGAACCCCACTCCCTACTGGGTAAGAGCTGTCTAATCAGCCAAACTTTCCAGTGGTAAATTATGACAGTGTTCATGTGAGTAACCTTAGAAAACTTCTGTCAGGGAATGATATTAAGACAACATTGATTATTCAGACTTGATAGTGGAATTTCATGAACTGGGCAGTTTCATGAAGATGATTTGGGGGGGGACCATGAAAGCTGTGATGCCCTTCAAATATATTTGACCCTCTATTTTGTCTGACTTATTCTTATTATACTTTGTTTAATTACATATAGATATGTCCATCCCAACTCTGATATTTGTACATCTATGATCTAGGCAAAGTCAAATCTATTTGAACTTCAATTTCCTGGTAAAGAAGTAGATAAGATGATTTCTAAGTTCCATCTGAATTCTGAATATGATATTACGATCTTATTCACTCTACATGTTAATAAAATATTGATCTGCAGCAATGGAAATCAAAATTGCTTCATCTGTAAAATTACAGAATTCCTTAGAAAATTCAAGGGAATATATACTTTACTTGTACTTCCCATCATAAATTTATTATGGATTTTCTCTTTTATCTTAGGGAGAAACTCACCCAAATAAAAGTTTGTTTTTTTTTTCCTTAGGAAAATTCCACAGTTCTGCACTTTCTTAGGAAAGGGCTCTGACTTGGTTTTGCTTTTCCCTTAAATAAAAGAGAAAATCCTCAAGAGATCTATGATGTGATTCACTGCTGAAAAAAAAAAAAAAAAAAAAAAAAAAGACCTGAAAAGGAAAATGTTTCCTTGCAAATAAAATTGCCAGTGCAATCAGTACCATGTGCCCCTCTAGGCTGAAGATCAGCTACACTCAATGAGGCATGGACCTTGCTTCTGACCAGGAAGCACTCTTCTATTTTTATCTGTTCTTTGCTCCACAGTTCTAGGGAGGTTTACCATGTACTATAATGATTCATTTTGTTCTCCATTCATTCAGTAGTCATATCCAACAATGAGACTTAAACAAGTTAATATCTTTTAGGGCTCTCCAAGCCAGGCTTAATAGTTTGTGTTTATTTTAATGTTAGGCTAGGGATAAGGCATCAGAAAGCTGAGTGTACTTATTTCATTTAAAGTTCATTACAACATTTATGCCTCATTACCCAGAACTCTCAATTAAATGGTTGCAGATGAGATTAAGGCAAGGCACAGACAGAAATTATGCTCATAGTTATTATTAGCTAGAAAATCAAACATATAGACTTCATTAAAAATGTGCCAAGTTTGATGGTTAACTGTTGAATATAAATATACATACTATTATGACCATGGAACTAAAATATTGATGAAGGTTGGGGGAAGTTGTTGATGCTTTAAAAAAAAAAAAAAAAAAGCAACAATTTTTACATGTTCTCTTGTCAGAGCCAAAGAAAAGAATTTCTAATTTGTTTGTATGTCTTTGATGTGAGACCTTCAGGAGTCTTATAATCTCTCATTAACCTCATTTATGAAAAGACATGTTTAGACTAAGCAATTGAGAAAGTATCCTCCAGTTCTAAATAAGTTATTCTATCATCCCAGAATTTTTGGAAGCTGCCTTAAGTATATTAATCAATCAGTATAAATTGTTTTAGTATCATTTATTTTTTTAATTAAAGCTTTTTTATTCTTCAAAGCATATGCATGGACAATTCTTTAACATTAGCGCTTGCAAAACCTTGTGTTCCAATTTTCCTCCCCTTCCTCCACCCCCCAGGTGGCAAGTAGTCTAATATATGTTAAACATGGTATATATGTTGAAATATGTTTATTTAATTAAACTTATTTAAAATTTAAAATTAAATAATATTATTTATTAAATAAAATATGTTAAATCCAATATATGCAAACACATTTATACAATTATTTTGCCACACAAGAAAAATCAAATCAAAACTGAAAAAAAAAAGAGAAACAAAATAAAATGAAAGCAAATAACAACAAAAAGATTGAAAATGCTATGTTGTAAACCACACTCAGTTCCCTTGGTCCTCTCTCTGGGATGGCTCACTTCATCACAAACTATTGGAAGCATTCTGAATCATCTCATTGTCTAAGAGAGCCACATCCATCAGACTTGATCATCATATAATCCTCTTGTTGCTGTGTATAGTGATCTCCTAGTTCTGCTCATTTCACTTAGCATCAATTCATATAAATCTCTCCAGACCTCTCTGAAATCATCTTGCTTATTGTTTCTTACAGAACAATAATATCCCATATAAATCAAATGCTATAATTTATTCAGCCATTCTCCAATTGATGGGACCTTTGGGTTTGTCAAACACTAGATTACTATAGTCATGGACTATTTTAGTATCAATTTGGATCAATCAGCATCAATTAAATTAGTATAAATAAAAACTCATTTTAGGTTCTCTGCCTGGATGGCAGAGCAAAGTCAGAGAGAGACCTGATCTCTCTTCCAACAATATAAATAAATATATATAAATAATGTACAAATATATAATAAATATAAATATAAATAAATAATGTACAAAAAATAAATAATGTTATAATTCCTGTAACTGCAGAATCCACAAAAGAAGGGGCAAATTAAATTTCCAGAGAAAGACAACCTTGTCAAGAGTAGGAACACAGTCAAGAAATAGTCAGTGCCAGCACAATCCCAGGCGCCAGAAAATCAGGATCAGGCTTTGGAAACCATTGTCAGTGGTAGCAGTTGCTTCTGGAACTCTCAGTTCATAGATGAAAGGCATCAAATAACTGGTCCAAAAAAGATTACATAGGTTCTCTTCAGTAGCACTGAAGCAAGACTCAGTTGCTTTGTCCATAC
Organism: Sminthopsis crassicaudata; assembly: GCF_048593235.1. Lineage (NCBI taxonomy): Eukaryota > Metazoa > Chordata > Mammalia > Dasyuromorphia > Dasyuridae > Sminthopsis > Sminthopsis crassicaudata. The sequence continues at coordinate 230,775,072 of NC_133620.1, read as the reverse complement.
TCAGATCTGGGTCAAGTCTTGAATGACAAGGAGGAGTACTAGTACACCAGAGCTTGTAACCAAAATGGAGTAATGAATCCTCTTCATGATTCCAGGACAGAAAAAGAGTACTTGTGATCACTTACAGACTAGACCACAGAACAGGAGAGAAATAAACACACCACCTTGGAAAAACAGAAAACTTATAGTTTCTTTGAAACTATAAGTATCACTGGAAAGAGATGCACAAAACCCCTAAAACTTTTAACCCTAGAAGTAGAGAGTTCTACTTTAGCAAAGAGTTAGCAATCAAATAATAGGAAAACAAAAGGACTTCAAATAGAGCTACACTGTTTACAAACAAAGCACTCCCTCTCTTTGCCTTCTTTTGTAGCTTATATTAAATGAGGAGTTTTAATTGAATCAATTCAATTTAATAACCAGCATAAATAAGCAAACAACACAAAAATATACTGACTATAAAAATTATTATGGTGACAAAGAAGATTAAAATATATACTCCAAAGAAGATTAAAAAGTCCAAGCTCCTACATTCAAAGCTTCCAAGAAAAAAAAAGAGGTCAAAAAGGATTTTGAAAATCAAATAAGAGGAGTAGAGGAAAAATTTGGAAGAGAAGTTTAAGTGGTTTCAACTTCTAAGAGATAGATATCAGAGTAAACAATGAATCTCTATAACCTCTCCATATTCACCTCCACTATAAAACAGTACCCAAGTGTAGGCTCTGGAGCTGCAGAACCAACAAGAAGATGGGTTAAAATAATTGTTTAGCCCAAGAAACATGGAGGATAAACCGTAAAGGGAGGGCTCAATTAAAGTAGAAAGCTCTCCAGTATGTCAGAAGCCAGCCCTTCTTCAGCAGGAAAGCCTGAGCCCAAGATGGTAGAAGAGACAAAGTCCACCATCAGGATTTTCATGTACCTTGAGAAAACCTGTCAAGGAGATTCTGCAACCTCCTGCTGCAGAAATAACCACATGCTCCAGATAGTCCCAAGCTGCAGATAGTCCTGCAGCAGCCAGACTAACACTTGCTTTAGTGTAGCTCTGGAAAAACATTGAAACATCCTACATGGCTTTAGTACATGCAAGATACTGACACTAGAATCCCAACTCAATACCAGATAAGCTGAGAGACCTTTATAGCCACCAGGAGCATCACCCTCTCACTGCACCACCTCCTCAATCCAGCACTAGAGACAGAGACAGAGAAAAAGGAAGGGAAAGAAAGAGGAAGAAATGAGGAGAGGGAGAGAGAGACAGAGACAGAGAGAAAGGAAGAGAGAAAGACAGATAGGCACAGAGAGAGTCAGGGAGAGAGAGAGAGAGAGAGAGAGAGAGAGAGAGAGAGAGAGAGAGAGAGAGAGAGAGAATGGAAGAAAGAGAGAGAGAGAGAGAGAGAGAGAGAGAGAACCAACAAAAACAAAGAATCTGATTATAGAAAGTTAAGACATAAACTCAGAAACTCAAAAGAGGACAACAAAGTTAAAACAGCTATGGGGTAAAAACAAAATATAAATGGGAAATGATCTTAAGCCTAGAAAAGATCTTATGGAAGAATTCAAAAAAGTGCTTTAAAATAATATGAGAGGTGGAAGAGAAATTGAAAAAAAAAAAAGAAATGAGAGTGATGCAAGAGAACCATGAGAGTCAAGAGCTTGGAAAATTTCTGTAAAAGTACAATTGCCCAAATGGAAAAAAAGTACAAAAGCTGATTGAGGAAAACATCTTAAAAGCTAGAATTGTGCAATTGGAACCTAATAGCTCTATGAGACATCAAGAAGCAGTCAAATAAATTCAAAATAATGAAAAAAATGGAAGAGAATGTAAAATATTTCTTGAGAAAAACAATTGACCTGAAAAATAGATCCAGGGAAGACAATGTCAGAATAATTGGACTAATTGAAAGTCTTAATCAGAAGAAGGGCCTGGACTTCAGCTTTCAAGAAATTATGTGGTCATAGAAATAGAAGGCAAAAATGCATTGAAAGAATACACTGATCACCTCAAGTAAGAGATCCTAAAAGAAAAACTCCCAGGAGCAAAATAGGCAAATTTCAGAACAATCAGGTCAAGTTAAAAATGCTACCAGAGGCCTAAAAAAATAAAACAATTTAAATATCTGGGAGTCACAATCATTATTACACACAATCTAGCAGCTTACATTACATTACGTTACATTACAGGACTGGAGATCATGAAACATGATATTCTAGAAGGCAAAAGAGTTAGGACTACAACCAAGGATCACTCATCTAGTGAAATTAAGTATAAGAGTTTAAGGGGAAAAATGATCATTCAATAACATAAAATGATTTCAAGCTTTTTTAAGGAAAGAACCACAACTAAATAAAAAAAATGACCTCTAATATCAAGATCTAAGAAAAGCATAGACAGGTGAAAAAAGAGAAAAATACAAGGGATTCAAATACAGCTAAACTGTTTACATCTCTACATGGGAAAATGATACTTGTAATCCTTAATAATTGTATCACTAATAATAATAATAATTAGAAGAAATCATAATTAGAAGGAATACACATAAACAGAGGGCATGGATAAAAGGGAACTTGAGGAAATGACATAAAATTAAATGGAGTACACTGGGTGCAGAAAGAAGAGAGGTAGAATGGTGAAAATTATTTCATATGAAGGGATGCAAAAAACCTTTTCTCAGTGGAGGGGAAAATGGGTGGCTGGACAATCAGCATCACTTGGACCTTACTTTCATCTGTATTGGCTCAAAGAGGGAATAAAATACCCAATCAGTTAAATATAGAAATCTACCTTACCAGACAAGAAAGTAGGTGATGAAGAGATTAAATCTGGAGGTTGGCTTCTGGATCTGTATTAGATGAACCTCGAGGTCTCTGAATTATTTTGCTGTTCACTCAGGAGCAGGAGCTTTCTTCAGATGATTCAGGAGTCCACACATAACTTTGGCAGCTATGGGAGCAGTGTTAAGGACTTGGTACAGATCTTTAGAGAAAAACTCTTTGCAATAATATTTGAATCTGAGTTTTTGATCAGCATAACATAGGCCCTTAATTAAGAATCTCTAAACAACATATAAAAATGATACATTTTCCTAGCCACAGAGCTAGGTTCAAACAATTCAATAATTTTTTCTCCTCAAAATTGCAAATTACACTGTCATATATAGGTAAAAGTACTTAATGGACTCATTCTCAGAAGGGAAATTTACATATCACCAAGGTAACCAAGAAAATGTAAATATAATTAAAATCAGTTTCTAGTGACTCAACAAACATTCCACCAGCACATTTTCATTCCCAGATGTTTCATGCAGCCATCTGGACCTTAGATATCTTTTCTTGGACAATAGATTTTATTCTTAGGACAGCTATGAAAGGGGCTCTGCTTCTCTGGTTTCAAATCTAAAGGTTTTTAAATAATTCTAACTTAGTATGATTTAATGTAATCACTTAAATTTGGTTGTCCAATTTTGAAACTTCAGAGAATTTTAGTTTATATATCATTTATTGTTTCTATCCTTACCTAAAGCCTGTGCCTGATAAGAATCATTTAAAAATTTATGAAGATCCAATTGCAAAATAAACTGTTTTGACCTTTTAAATTATGAGATTTTTCAATAATGTGGAGGAAATTTCTTTATCATTATCCATACAATTGATGTATAAAATCCAATTTTAAGAACTTATGACCAAAACATGCTCAAAGCCTGAATTTTCCATGATAGATAAATTTGGAATGTAACCTTATAATTCTATTGTTTCTCATTAGTATTCAATTTAGTTAGAAAAAAATTATATTACATTTTTGTTTTATTAATTTGTCTAATAATTTCCCCCAGGAGGATATCATTTTATATATTACAATTTGATTGCAAATACAGGTTAAAATTGTAAGGTGTTCATATAAGCATCCTATTATAGTAACTCAGAGATTTTCCAGTATCAATATATTACTTAATAGATTTTGTATTATACTTTCAAAACTTATTGATTATATAATTTTGCTATAAACATAAAATAGATCAATAGTTATTATCATGGCATATATCATAACAGAAGGGGAAAAACTCCCTCACTTCTATTTGATTACAGGTATGAGTTATATCTGATAGCCAATCATGTAGTCACAATGTATCAAAAGCAAAAATCAGAATTAACAAGGTGGGGAATTTCCTTTTCAGAAAACAAATAGTACAATGAGAAAATATTCAAAAGTATCCTAGCTAGGCTATGTCACAGTCATCCCCAAAACTTTTCTCAAGTATAAATATCCCCCATTGATAGTTCCCGGACTGTAGAACATGTCATTTTTCACTATTGGCTTTATGACAATTCAGACAATTGTAATCAAGTCTCAAAAAATTAAAAGTAATTTACAATTCCAGGAATTTTATATTAAATAGGAAATTTTTGCTAATCACAACTTAGAGCTTGACTATCTTTCCTGATGTTTCTTAATAGTTAACAGTTAACTTTTCCTAACAATTTCTTAACAGTTAATTCAATTATCCTTTATTTATACCCCATATTCTGGGGTTGCAGACATATGGCAAATACCTTATAATTGCCTCATCATTACTATGTTGAAGCTACATCTTTAAACCAACATGTGTACTTTCATAATAGCCAAGATTTTCAAGCAAGAATTTGCTATTATAGTAAACTTATCTGTTTCATAATAAAATTTACTTCATTAAATATTTACCAGTTTTCACATGTCTAGTTTTTAATCACATTCTTTTAGAAGCCCAATTCATGTATAATAGCAGCCAGATTAAAATTATCTTAACAAAATTTCTATTATGCTGTTCTCTCAAATTTCACAATATAAGAAAATTTAGAAATACATACAAACAGCATCATATATTTCAAATCTAAAACAAGGCTTCAGATGACATGAATTGCATTTCCAAATTTTCATTTATTGACCTTATTACCTTTGGCATTTTAAAACCACTTTAGACCTATTCATTTGGGAGCTATTACATTCAATTAAAGAAATAATAGCACAGGGCTTAGCATATGACAGTCACTGTGTTAAGCACTTTGCCAAGCATTGTATCGCTTTAGAACAGCCTTGGGAAATGGGTACCATTATTATTTTTCTTTTTACAGAGCAGAAAATTTGGACAGAGATAATGTGCCTAAGATTTCTATAAACAGAACAAAATTTAAATTTCCCTACATTTTCCCAACATGTTCTTCCAAAATTTTTATGTGAGAATATGATCTAAAATGAGAGAGATTAACAGGGGACAAGGGAAGTTTAAAAGCATATTTTATTTAAACAATCTTTTCCCTTTTCATGGTCAGAAATGTCAAGAGAATGTAAATAGGGGCAGCTAGGTGATAGTGGATAGAGCACAGCTCTGAAGTCAGGAGGACCTATTCAAATATGGCCTCAGACACTTAACATTACCTAGCTGTGTGACACTAAACTAGTCACTTAATCCCAATTGCCTCAGGAAAAAAAGAGAGAGAAAGACAGAGAGAGACAGAGAGAGAGAGAGAGAGAGAGAGAGAGAGAGACAGAGAGAGACAGAGAGAGACAGAGAGAGAGTAAATAGGAGGTATTTATAATATACAAATATTTTATCTTTTTTTTTTTCTTTATTCTGGAATTACTTCCACAGTAGCTACCGTCTTTTATTGCCCTAGAACTATGAAGATATTAATTTTGCCATTTATTTTTAAAACTTTTATAATATTTAACCCTGATTTTTACAGCAAATTTTATAGCATATACCCCAAAACTTACTAGGCTATTTCAGAAGGCAGTGAGGTTTTTTATAATAGCAGCCAAGGTCCCAGAAGTTTTCCTCTAGAATCTTAAAATGATTAATCTTTAAACTCCTTAATCTACTAAAATGTCTTTAGGAATTCCACAAACTTTGATTATCTGGCTTTATTTCTGTAATTCTAATATAGCCAAAGCTATGTTCAGAAAGTGTTTTAGTTTATTTTTTTTTAATTCTCTTTTCTTATTATTTCATTTTTCCCTACCTAACACATAAAAATAATTTTTAACATGTGTTTTATCAATATATTAGGAGTCAACTGTTTTCCAAAGTACCCTGTTTTCCCCAGCAAGCAATCTGTGCCCCAAGCTAGGGGACACAGACAAGTTGGGTGTTTGGACTCCAAAAAATAATTTTCCAGTTGTGGATAATCTGTGCTAGAGAATCCAATAGCCCAGTTCTTTGTTCAATCCCACTTAGTCTATATGTTCAAGGCGTTTAGATAAATACCATAAATGGTTCTAAAATCAATTATATATCATTCCTTTTGTAAGTCATGCTTGTATAAGTTTGTCTCATATTTCGGTTAAGGATTCAGGACAAAACAAATCATTCACAAACTATTTTTTTAATTAAAATTTAGCCAGATAATGGAAAAGATATTTATAAAAGATTGAGGATAATTCAGTTAATCTTTGCTTCCCTGCCTCTATGTTGGCAACAATGGTGCATTAGTCAGAAACACTGGCTTTATACTTAGAACAACAAAAAGCTACATTAATGCTTCATGCCTCAACCTACTCAGCCAATTAAATCTCAAGGATGATGTCCATAGGTTTCAGGGAATAACTAACCTATCCTACATGGTGTTGTACCCTAAAAAAAACCTAGCCTAGCTTATGTGGCAGGGATTGATAATGGCAACCTCTTCCCATAATGCAACCATAGGTGGAAAAATCCTAAATATTTTCTTAAAGACCTTTTATACTTAAATGACTTTAGGATATTACTGAAAAATCCTTATCTGAAGATCCATGATCCCTAGCATGAAAAACTCTAGAAGAGGATATTAGTTCAAGTTAAAGAAAAACAAAAGCAAAAGAAAAACCCCAATAAGTGTTGTAATTAGAAAGAAAGAAAAAACACAGAAAGCAATGTGACATTCCCCAGAAAGAGAAAACAGAGAGGGGGACAAAGACCAGAAATTTTAGGCTTTATATTCTCCCTTGAGAATAACAGAGTGTTTCATGATTTGGCCCATTTTGTTGGTGATGTCAAATTTTTACAATATATTGTAAGTCTCCTAACTTCAAGAGGAAAGAATGAGTAAGTACAGAGTCAGAAGTATCAAAGATATAGAGCACTTATAGGACAATCACTAGGATCAAGTTCATCAGTCATAAGACAAATTAGAGGCCTTTGCCCTCTTGTATTAAGCTTGTCTAGGTGCCAAAATGAATACTGAGAATAGATCCATACCATCCCCCAGCACCCAGGATCTCTCCCTCCATAGAAAGATTTGATATTGTCTCCTGTGGAGAGACAGTACCAAATCTTTGTCCCTTTAGAAATTTCACCTATTTGAATGCCTTCCTTCCACAGAGGCTAAACAGACAATTGCACTTCTCCCCTGTCTATCCAAAAATAAATTAGATGTCAACAATGACTCCCCTGAGTCTTCAAATTCTCATTGGGAAAGACCTGGCAGCTATGTGGAAAGGCCCCAAATGATAATAAGCAAAGAGCAACATTGCATTGTTCAATGCCTTTATCTATACCAACATCTGCTCCTTTGGAGTCTTTGTCACTTGCCATTGGGATCTATACTGTTGCCTATTTCACTGATGCTGCCCACTGTGTTGTGATTTGCTCCTTGTTCTTACACATCTAAGCTTTGTTCCTTCTGCGTCAGAACCTATGGATATTGACATATTAAAACTCTGGTGGGTCCTAAGGTATGCTTCAGACTAATGCTTTTTTTTTTTTTGGTCAATGTCTCAGTATTGATCTCCTATCTTTATTTTGGTTCTGTTGTCCTATTCTGGGATGAGAATCTAAGGCTTATGTTGACTGTTTCATAAGCAGTCATTATTTCTGCAAGGGACAGGAAGGGTGCACAGAGCCTTGCCTGAAGTCCACTCTGACTGTACTCTACACTCACTGGAAATCCCTGTTTTATAGTTTCAAAAAGATGGAAAGTTGTAAACCCAACACCCTTAATAAATCAAGTGGAATATATTTGACACATTTATCCATATCTCCAATTCTGGAAAAGTTTCTGAGATCTTTAAGGGGTTTGAACATTGTACTTTCAAATATTCCATTGTCTTTCACCTTTTCATCCAAACAAAATCCAAGAAGAACAAATCTCTATAATCTCTCAAATGCCATATGCAAAACTCCAAGTAATCCATGCAACACAATTTTTAAATAATCCCAATATTATAATCTCTTTGGTGGGCCCACATTACAGCAAATGTTCAATTTAGAAACCACTGTCACCTCAAATACAAGTTATTCAAATTTGACAGATAATATAGTACAAAACTGCTTAGATTTTTAGTATGGGTCTTTAAAAAAAAATCATTTTCAGGGCAGCTCAGCAACAGAGTGGATAGAGCATCAGCCCTGAAGTCAGGAGGACTTGAGCTCAAATCTAGACTCAGACACCTGACATTTCCTAGCAGTGTAACTCTGGGCAAGTCATTTAACCCCAATTGCCTTAGGGGGAAAAAAGGCACTTTTACAGCTGCCTCTAGTTAGTGAATGGGCAGAGACAGTTTACTCTCTAATTCCTCTGGTCAATTAGGATGCTTTATCTTCAGAAGGACTTTCAGAATCACAGAGGCCACAGGATTCAGAGTTTCTATATCCTGGTTTCTAATCAGGTGGGAATTGCCTTCTTTTTTATTGCCTTCTCCCCACATCAATTAGTCTATGTCTTCTAATCCTAACGATGATCATCAAAATCTTGTAGGGCTAGCCTGATGCAAGAGTGTTCCGTGATTTTTATTAAAGATTAGAAGAAAATGATATGCTCATAAATCATTTAACAGTTCACAAAAGAAAGTTTTGTCAGAGAATAGGAAGAATATTCAGGAAAGATCCAGCACTAATTCAACTATGTCTATTTTTCTTCCCTCTCTCTTAGCCCTCCCTGTGCAGTAGGAGAGGAATGCTTGACTTGTCAAGCATTGAGTTTGCCAAGAAGCTAAGTCAATAGTTTGAGCTATAATCCCTGGACCAATTAGGAATCCGTCCAAGGAGACAGAGAAGCAGCACGGTGTAGTACATGGCGCACTAGAAATAGTTTCAGAAGGATTTGACCTTTAATTCAAAACCTACCACAGATACTTAATAAATATATGTGCCAGGGCAAGGGTGGGCTTTTTGTGGTTTTTTGTTTTGTTTGTGTCTGTATTTTTATTATTATTGTCATTATTTATTTCTCTATGGTTCTATTTTCTCATATGTAAAATAAAGCTGCTAGATTTAGTGATTCAAATTTGATTTTTGATTTTGTATCTACTGCCTTGCTCTGCCTGGTTCCATGAAATAAAATGCTTCCACACTACATACTTCCTGGTTTCCCATCTTCACTACTCTCATTTTTGTGCTTCCTTTTGTTTGTTGTCACCCTCTCCTCATTAAACTCCTTGAGCTCTTACAAGTAGCAAGGACTTAGGTTTTATTAATTGTAATTTTACCACAGAGCCTAGCACATAATAGGTGTTTAATAAATGTTTATTGGATAGATATTCCTTTTCAGCTCTCATTAAATGTATTATCCTATTTAATTCTCTTAACAACTTAGTAAAAAGTAGGGTTAGTAGTAATACTAACAGTTTACAAATGAAGAAACAAAGATTAGAGTTTCTAAGTACTATGACTCAGTTCGCATAGTTTATAAATGTAAATGTTCCTATTATCATATGCTTATTATTGGTCATTTCATAAGTAGTGCCTTGCATCTGGACTGGAGAGAAAACATATGTAAGAGAAATGAAGATAAATGTGGAACCAACAAGCTAGCATGACATTTAGAAAGTTACTTTCTCATGAAATCACTGAAGTGGCTTTCTCAGGAAAACTAATCATCACTATACAGCAGTTTACTGGAAAATCCTTCATTAGGAATCCATGCAGGGTTTTGCAGGTGGGAGTTGGGTAGGAGGAATAATTCTTCAAAATGAATGAATCAGAGGAATTTAACAAAGCACTTTGGAGAAAATCACGCTCATCAACCTTTCCTGTGTGACACATTTAAACCTTTAGGTTGCATTTAAGTATTTTCTACTTGTTTCTTAAATGTTTTTCCCTCTCATATTTTTAATAGCTGACCTATTGTAATAAGGCTTGAAGTAACTTTATTGGATTTCCAGATAATCAACTCAATTCCAAGTGACAACTCTAATCTGGCCTGTTCTTGTAGTTTCATGATAAAGGCAAGATCTAGGAAAATTTGATCTGTCAGCTCATCTCTTACAAGTAGCATTTTATTATCCACATTGCTCCATCAGCTGAACAAATTATACTTTTTTATTTAAATGATATGATTTAGGTGAGAAAGAAGGAATTCAAAAGTTCTTGTTTCCTAACTTGAGTGGCATCTATATTATTAAAATATAGACAGAATCATTTTTTTACTAGAATCTTTTTTTCAATGGAAAGTTTCTTTGAGAATAGACAGGGATTACTACTAATGTGCCCCTAATCTGAGGTTCTAAATATCTGATTATTAACTGATTGGAACAAAAAAACAAAAACAAAAACAATAAACCACAATAAACCCAGAGGTTTTCTGATTTCCCCAGAGGAAATTAATTTTCCCTCCTACAACAAGACATAAGTACTTTTTTGCAATATTTTACTATCATGCACCACCTTGTATTATACCTGTGTATTTGTCTTTCTACTGTACATGATCTGATAGAATTACAGTCAGAAAATCTGGTTTAAGTACTAATATTAACACTTACTATATGATCATGGTCAAATCATCAAATTTTTTTTAATTCTAAATTTCTTTATCAGTGAAATGTGGACAATAAAGATGTATGTTATTTAAATCAAGTGAATTGCTTGTTGGAACTGTGATCTTTTAAATTTAGGATTTTCCTCCAGTAGTACAGATCACAATTAGTCCATATATACCCATCCTACACACATCTTGTCTATGACACATCAACAATAACTTCTTCATGGAAGGTAAACCCAATATGCCACAGTCTCTTAGAATACAAATACTTCTCAAAAAGAGTAATGGTTTAGCATTGATTGTTGTTTATATTAATAATGACAAATAGTTATTAACGACTCATGTTATTATAATAATAGCTAATGTATTTGTAAGGCACTATTTTAAGTACTTTACAAAAATTGCTTCATATGATCCTCACATATGGGATGTAAGTGTTCTTATTATCTTCATTTCACAATTGAGGAAAATTAATAGATTAAATGACACATAGGATTATAGGGTTAAGAATATAGAAAGCTATATTTGAACTCAGATCTTCCTGCTCCCAGGCTCTATCCACTGTGCCACCTACATACACATCATATCTATTAGGATACAAAGAAATATGATATGCAGCCCTTTTCATTCACAGAAGAATCAGTATATGCAAAATACAAGGTAAGGAATGAAAAAAGTTAAAGAGCAGGTACATGGCACAGTGTAAGAATGTCAGATCTAGCGTAAAGAAGACCTGAATTCAAATTTTGTCTCAAACACTTAACAGCTGTATGATCCTGAACAAATCACTTAACCCTATTTACCTTACTTTATTCATCTTTAAAATGAGCTGGAGAAGGAAATAGCAAACTATTCTAGTATCTTTGCCAAGAAAATCCCCAATGGGGTCATGAAGAGTCAGACACAATTAAAATGACTAAACAAAAAAGGAATGAGCATAATTTTGGGTGAGGAGAATTTTTTTAAAAATTGGCTGAAATAGTAGAAATAGTTGGAGTTATAGAATTACATAGGATATAATAGCAAATATAGCTGAAGAAATATATTAAGGATAGATTGTGGAGGTCCTTGGATTTCAAACTAAGGAATTTGACCTTTATTGGAGAGTCACCTCAACTTCTGAAGAGAGAATGATTTTTGAAACGTGAAGGAGATTATGTAAAAATGAAGATTCATTCATTCAGGTCATAGAATGGATTGGAACCAGAAGATAATAAAAGTTGAGTTTAGATTAAAATAGTGGTGTAAAGAATGGGGGAAAAAGAGAAAAAATCAAATCATTCCAATATTAAGGCCAAGGCCTTAGTGATTGATGGGAAATAGGAAAGAAAGGAGATGAGGAGAATGGCAGGGAGAGAGGAAGGGAAGGAAGGAATATTTATCATGGTTGATAATAAATTTTTGATTATGATTCCTGGAAGAAAAATCATATATCAGAGTAAAGAGCATAGTCTTGGAGGCTCAATGCCTCATTTTGTCACCCATTCTATGTATGAATATTGTCCAGTTACTTAAACTATCAATATCCTTAAGTAGTTCTCCATAATGATAAGCTATAGATGAGTTCTCCATCTTCATCAGTGAAAAGGAGTTTTCACATAGAGAATTCCCAACATGAATGAAACCTGAAGTTTCAATCTGTGTATACTCCTATCTTCAAAAGATTAGGAGAATTCTGGCAATATTGACAGCAAATAGAAAAGTCCAGGGTGGGGAATTCTGAATTTTTAGGGGTTGTAATCATTCAGGTTTTGAATAAGTTTCATTTTTGGTATGTTGAGTTAAAGACACGTGATATGGGACATTTGGGTAGAGATATTGAGTAAGCACCTAGAAATTCTGGACTGAAGTTACTTAAGAGAGAGGTAGGCTTTAAGAACTAACTGAATCAAGGCACCCCAAGACAGGGTAGGTTTTCTTATGGGGATAATGAACAATTATAAAGAAAAATTTTACCTGGAACATCTACGAATGGTATTCAAACACTAACAAATGGCAAAAAAAATAAACAAAAGTTGCCAGCTGGCATGATAAATAAATTCCACAAAGAAATCCCCTGAGCTCACATTGACAGGCTTATATGAAGAGGAAAGAATGTCTGATTTAATTCCCTATATGGAGTTAGGTTTTCTCCAAGGGGAGGGTCTGATATGAGGTGTTGAGCACTTTTGTAAATTGCATTACTTTTTATGGATCACCATAAGTATCCTTAAAGATCATTGAAGCTGTCATGGATTTAGTGGTAACTAGTAGGTTTCAAAGAATTAACATTACTTTCAGATTAATTTAGCTATTCCTCAGAGATTTGTCATATGAAGAAAATGCAAGTGAGTTATTTTTTTTAAATCTCAAGAATGCTAAAGCAGATAAAAAGGAGAAAGGAGAATACCCAGGCAGGAACATAGGGGTAAGTTTGCACAAATTCACCTAATACATATGTTAAATATTTAACATTAATACAAGGAAAGATCCCAGATTCATTCATTTCCATGCCACTTGTAAGTATTCACCTTGTTGTGAAGTTGCATACTAAATCCAACCAAGCAAAATGAGTTGTCTGTCTGACTGCCAACTAGGGTTTATTGAAGCCAAACCAAAGACAAAAATTATAAATTCTTATTCCAATTTTATAGTTTACTTTGTGAGTCTATTTTTTAAGATTCAGAATCAAGTAATCTCAGAGTTGGAAGGGACTGGGAGTCCAACTATACTTCTGCACTGTCTCTTAAAAGTGATCATCCAGCCTTTTCTTGAAGTTGTAGTCATAGAACCCACTATGATGTAAGGCAGTCCATTTAGCTAATTGTTTGAAAGTATGTACTGGCATCCACCCTAAATCTGTTGCTGAAACTTCTTGATAAAGCTGAGTTAGATCCCACCTTGCTTTTGTAGATTTTTTACCAACCATAACTTTTTATATCTTCTAGATCAGTGAATAAAATTAAACTGAGCAGTTTGCAGGTTCCACTCTTATTTTTTTAAAATCTGAATAAAATTTTCCTTTCTCCAAACATATAACACCATTGCCATTATCTTTCAAACATAGCCTAATATTTACCATCATATCTCTCAGTAAGCCAGTCGCCTATGATGTAGTATGTCTGGTTGTGGTGATTTGAATTCATTTAGGGTAGGTACATGTACTTTATTACTACTTGCCCAGGTACATTGTTTTTGAAATCCCTCTTAAACCTATTTTATGTATATTTTTTCCCAGTTCAAAGATAGTTTTCATTTGAAGAGAAAAGAGTTTTATGATGCCATGTTTGCATGGGTTGTGCTTTCATGCTTTTTAGAATAATGTTTTCAGCAATGTTATCAGGTGCTTTCAACAAGGACAAAAACAGCATTAAGGTCAGCTGCCATACTGAGGGTAGATTATTGAACTTAAAAAGACTACAAAACAAGACTAAAGTGGAGGAAAAATTAGGGCTTGTCTTTTTTGTTTGCAGATGATTATGCATTCCATACAGCTTCTAAGACTGAAATACAACAGAAAATGGATTGATCCTCTGCCATTTGTAATAATTTTGCCTGATAACACCAAGAAAACAGACGTTCTTCACCAAGCTACGGCCACACTACCAATACTATGGAAGTATAAGTTAGAGCAAGTGGAAAGATTTTGAATACTGTAAATAAGTTCATTACCTTGCAGAATACTTTCTATGGATATACACATAAATGATGAGGTCCATGCATATATTGCCTTAGCTATGCTCAATGTTCTGAATGCTCTAAAAGAAAGTGTGAAAGAGAAGAGATATTTGACCACCTACCAGACTGAAGATTGATAGATACATTGTGCTGATCTCATTGTTTTATGACCAGGAGCCTAGACAATATAACAGCACCATGCCAGGAAATTATATTGCTTCCATTTGAATTTTCTTAGGATGCTTCTGAAGATCATCTGGCAAGATTATGTACCAGACACTGAGGTCTTTGTCTCAAGCTGAATTGCCAAGCCTTGAAACTCTACTGCAGAAAGCCCAGTTCTGATGTACTGGCTATATTGTTTGAACGCCAAATGTTTATTTGCCTAAAAGATTTTTATGGAGAATTTGCAAGTGCTCACATGGAAGTTAGAAGAAGTAAAAGAACACTCTGAAGGTCTCTCCGAAGAACTTTGGAATTGATTGCATGACATGGGAGTCACTGGCACAAGATTGCCTTGCATGTTGTGCCTGCATGAAAGAAGGCACTGTACTCTGTGAGTAAAGCAGAATTGCAGTAGTTCAAAAGAAATCTGACTTGTGCAAATTTAGAGACACCTCCACTCCAAATGCACATTTGAACCCAAACTGCAGGACAGCCTTTGGTCTGAGGAAGAACATATTGGTCTGATCAGCCAAGTAGGACACTGTACCTTGACCTCAATATAGTAATGTCATTTGGATCTTCTTGAGAAGAAAGGACCAAACCATGTTTTGTCTATTCTTTTCAAAAATAATTTTCCTTGGAAATGAAAAGAGAAGCAAAAATGTTTAAAGAAGCTCTATTTTCTTTCTACTACACATCTCTGATCTCCTCCAAGAAGTGATCCTTCTTTGATCTTCCTCAGTAACCTATCCCAAACTTATCGTTTCTGTGGCTCTTACTTTTTTTTTCCTGTTCATTCTAAACTTCAGTATGCCTTACCTTCTTTTTATAGGGGAAAGTTTACTTCTGTAATCACCATTCATTACCTTGCATATTCTGGATGGATGTGAGCTTCTGGTGAGTTCCTTGTACATCCACATCAATCTCTTACACTACTTCCCATTTTCCCCTTCATCAGAATTATTTTTCTTTATGATTTCATAATTTGAGTCCTGAGCATTTCCCACATTTCTAGTCTGACTTCCTTCAGGGATTTTACTCCAAGGGAGACTTCTTACCCTTTTTCTGAATGTTTTTAAAAGTACCCTCATAACATTTAGAGCATTACTTATCTTGCAAGTGAGGAAATTGAGACCTATAGAGTTTAAGAGTTTTGTTTCAGGCAACACACATACAAAAATGTTAGGCAGGACTTTTATCCTTTTCACTATAGAGCCACAAAGAAGGTTCACTTACAATTTTTAAGTCTTTTCATATAACCTATGAGCAAAGTCAGCTAGCTGGTTATAATGTTTTCCCCTTTGTAGTACAGAACATTTCCAATTACAAAATTGTTAGCTATATATAGTTCTTTTCCCCCCTTTATGGAAATATTGATATGTAATTAGAAGGAAAATGAGTGTCTACAAGACCACAAAGAATTAAATACTTGACTTAAAAAAACAAGAATCACTGTTCTTGTTCATTTTACCTCTACCTCTAGCATGTAGAATATATGTTTTGTACATGGATTCCTTCCATTCAGTCTGCTTTGAAAGTACTTTTTTTCAAATATGATAAGGAACATGAAGAGTTTCATTTAAATGAAGAAGTTTTAAATTTGCATTGATACTATGAAATTAATTAATGCACTTTCCACTACTCAAAACAAGTACTTAGGGTTCTACGGAATTAGAAGCAATTTGCTTCTTATCTGTTTTACCCTTTCCAGATAGCATTATTAACAATTGTCTTTCTGATGACTGACAGGCAGTTGCAAAGGAAACATAAATATTCATGCAATATGAGACCTTTGAAAGGTGATCTTGTCTTGGCCTCAACTCCCATCTGTTAACATTCTCTGACCCTGGGCATCTGCTCTTTCTGAAGTCTCTTCTCAGCTGTAGAGGAGACTAATGTTTAAGGGTAAAATCTAGTAATCCAGGAAAGAGACTTTATAAAAGCTCCAACCTGAATCAGAAGCCAATAGTCTCTGAACTTTCACTCAAGAATCTTCTTTCTTTTTTTTTTTTTTTTTCTTCTCATCTTGAAACCTCAGGTTAGGTTGAATTCAATACATTGAGAGAATAATAATGACTCAGACCTGCAGGGATGTTCCTTATTGAATCAGTCCTGCACTTAGGTAAGAGTACATTTCTGTTTTCCTCTTATTCATCACCTGCAAGTGTGTTTTCCAGTCAACATAATTAACTACCTCACTTCTAAAAGAATCTTCAAATTTTGTGCCACAGAATCAGCAGTCACTTGTGTAGCTGATAATTTATAGTAAGGCACTAGGATGTTTCCTTTTACATCTGGAGGGCAAAATGATCTGTTTATCTCTTGGCCTCTCATTTTGAAATAAGAACATGTGATGTTTGCACCTGGTTGATAAGGCCTAATTTCCTTTTCACATAACAACAGGCATTGCAGGCACATAAATGTATTAAAAGCTCACTCTACTGCCAGTGAAAGTCCCAGATCCCAGTAAGCACAAGTGATTACTTATTCACCAAATGCATGTATAAGCAATGTGCTTATGGAATAAACAGATATAGAACTCTAATAGCCGGGCACAGAAGAAAATGACAGTTGATGAGAGCAAGTCATCAAGGGGAATGGAGCAGAGTTAAAAAGAAGTTAGAAGGGACAGGAAGCTTATGTTTCACAAAACTGTCTAAACTAAATGAATTTAAAAATATGATCAATAGAGAGAGGCAGCATATCACTATGAAAAGAATACTGGTCTTAGACACTTTGGAGAATAACAGAATCTGAGTTAGAAAGGACCTTTTTTAATCTATCTAGCCCAATCTTTTTTAAACAATGATCCTATCCACATTCTGCTTTAAAATCTCCAAGAAAAATGACATAGTATTTGTCAACCCATTGTGTTTTTGGAAAGTTTTGTTAAGCCTCTTTGTAAAAACACATACACATGTATATAAGGATGTATGAATATGTGTATATATAATCTATGTGTGTATATCTGTCTAGGTCTCCTAGTTCTACCCTCTGGTATCAGATAGAGCAAGTCAAATCCTTCTCCCACATACCTACCACTCAAATATTGAATTAATAGCCAAGTTTCCCACTGAATCTTCTTATATCCAATATAATAAACATGTTTTGTTCCTTCAAACAATATGAGTATGACATATATTAAAGGATCTTCATCTTCTGATGGCCCTTCTTGGAAGCTTTTTCAGCTTTATCAATGTTCTTTTTCAATCATGGTTCCCAAAACTGAATAAACCAATACAGATGAAGTCTGATAGATACAGAATACAGTGGGAATATTATTTCTTTATTCCTTAAAGCTTGATCTCTCTTAATACAACTCCAGAAAGCAAGTCAATATTTCTAGTTGCCATATCTTTTTTGTTAACTCACATTGAAATGGCAGTCATTTAGATCTTTTGTCAGAATGGCTGATGTCTAACCACTTCTCTTCTATCTTGTCCTAATGAAACATTTTAAAATTATTTATTCCCTGAAAATTGAGAGAGAATAACCAAATCAAGGGAAGGGCAAAGAAATAGAATAAACACATATAATGTCTACAATATGCCAAAAACTATGCTAAGCACTTTACAAATATAATTTCATCTCAATCTTCACAACAACCCTCTTCTGTGGTAGATGCAGTTATTAGTGATTATTCTCATTTTAAAACTGAGGCAACTAAGGCAAATTGAATTTAAGTGACTGTCACATAGCTAGTGTCTGAAATTTTATTTGAATTTAACTCTTCTTGACTCCAAGCCCCAGCACTTTGTCCTCTGCACCACTTAACTCCCTACACACACACACACACACACACACACACACACACACACACACACAAACACACACAAAATAAAAATGCTAACCTCATTATGTGATGAGTTAAATTACTAATGAATTTTAATGAGGTACCATTCATGTTTCAATAGCAGAATTTTTAAAAGAAAGTCTCAATAGAGTAATATTTCATAAATGATCTAAGATCTGGAAAAAGACATCTATAATAATAGCTATAATAATATTCAGGGTGAAAAATGATTTATGTTAACATAACTTACAAATGGATATGCTTTTCACAAAATACAGTTCATTTTTAAAAACAGAGATGAGTGATGGAAATATATGTTAGTATTTTAAAAGATAATGAATTCTAATTTTTTTTTTACTTTATCACATAATATTTGCTTACAGAATAAATGGTTAGAGTTAATTCTTAAATAAACCTTTTTTAACAACTTGTAGTTGTATTGTTTTAAGTCCCCATAGAAGAGAATTACAATGAAAGTATGTCTTCTAATCTTCAGAAAGCCCTCATATTCTATATAGGGACTTTGTGTTCAACATGGAAGAAAAGAAATATATTCTTAACTTGAGCCTGATTAACAAATCAGGCAAATCATTAGGAATCAAACAATATAATATTTACCTGACCATATTAACAAGACATCACTAATAGGAAAATTCATACAATAAATCATCTTTAATCTATCCTGAAATGAAAAGCAACCTTCCATTCCTGCCATCATCCTCAGACTATTGAGCTAATGAATGAAACACATGCCTTTGAATAGTAACAGTTATAGGGAATTCTTTCTCCCAAAAAATTGGAGGATTTTTTGTTGTTGTTGCATCTGCGATTGCTTCCTCAAATGTCATTTGGTTACATTATGCCTCCACCAGCAGAAACTGGTAAGATTAACTTGTTAAGGGGCAGGTCAATTCTCTGAAAGATTCCACAGCTGTAGATCATAACTTCTGAAGGAGTTGCAAGGCAGTCTTTGCTGACACAGGTATACGGACTGGGAATGAGATAAATTGGAGATAGAGGGAAAAGGAGAGAGGTCAGACAACACAATAAATAGCCCCTCAGTCAGAGAAGAACAACTGCCTCTCAGTCTCCTTGTATCATTCTCTCACAAAAGGAGATCCATTCTGGGTTGGACCTCCAGCAGCCACTTTCAGGTGGCTCCCATGTATACCAGCAGCTCTCCCCTGTATTCCAAAATTGACTGTATCACTGTCAATCACTGTTAACTCTGATTCTTAGCAGTCAGTTTTGTTTTTTTTTAGTTCTCTCTCCTGGCTCATTACCTTATTTAAAGGCCAAGCCACTTGGAGCATCCAAAAAACTGATTTTAGGAAGCTTCTTTATTGCCCCCAGTATAATTCCATTCTACTTTCTCTGTCTACCAGTTTTAGTTTCAAACTTCCTAGGTTAAATGCCTTGGGGCTATTGTTCATGTCCTTTAGAAACAAGCAATTGTCTTGGGAAACTTTTTCACTTTTTCATTCTTCCTGAAACAATCTTTCCAGCTCTTTATTTCAGGAGGAATAACTTTTTTACTTCTCCTTTACCTAGGTGTATTGACAGTAGGATTCCCTATATCCTAGGTACACATATATGCATAATGTCCATAACTTATACTGTGATTTTTTTGAAGCTGAAAATAAAAAGAAGGTCATTTTATCCTGTTCTATTCAGCTTTAATAAGTGTCAAGAAGCCATTACAGCTTTAGGGAGGAATAAGAGAACTCAGCAATGAATCATCAGCTACCATTCTTGCTATCTCAAAAAAATCCATCATCTCTTATATAGTATTTAATAATATTACGTATAGAAAATAAAAGGTTTTTTTGGATTTTCATAACTATATAGTGTTTATTCAGAAATTAGTTGGCTTGAATCTGATTAATAAATTTTCAATAGCCTATATTGACAGTTTTAACCTGCAATTGGGAAGATTTTTTAAAATTTACTCTTTGTATGATTTTTATAAAAAAAAAAAAACAAGTAATTAAGTTTTATCACAAATGTTTAAAAATGAGATAACTTTCCATTAAGATAGTATATATCTTATATACCTTTAGTTAACTTCTTTTCCATTTATGCCACAGTGATTTTCTGACAATCACTATTAGAACATTAGATATTCACAAATAGTCATCATCATTTGGACATATATTGATCAAAGAAATTAAATAGTGCTATGATGCAAATTCATCACAAATTCTTAGGTAAGAAGAGTCATTATTTCATATTTCCCGAATACTATATTCAGTCTCACAGAATTTAATAAATGTCTGACCTTTCAAACTTCTTGCTATTCAATTTCTAAAGGTAATGGGTCAGAAGAACTGACCAATTTGTGACTCTTCTTTACCAGCAGCTGCTAAAACAAAATTATGTCCTATGTATATGCATATGACATGTATATGTATATGAGATTCTATCTTATGTCCTTTATTTGAGAGTAGAGTTTCCCATCTGTTTCTATGTTGTTGTCATCATTTTCAACCCGGCAAGGTTCTTTGAATTATTAAAAACATCACCTTGTAGCCTCACTACTGCTCTTCTCATTACTAACTGCAAACTCATAGATACATACTATCCATTCAATTCAACTGCTGATATGAATCTTATATTATTTTATTTTTAATTAGATCAAGTGTTTTCCCTGCTGAGCTTCAATCTACAATTTTGAAAACCAGCTATGGCAAATCATGTGTTTTTGCAAGTACAATCCAATTTATAGCCAAGATTGATTATTTTCTTACCAGTTCAAATGCCTCTCTGTGTGTCTGTCTTTGTGTTTTTCTCTGTGTCTCTGTATCTTTCTCTGTGTGTGTGTCTTTTTCTCTTTCTGTTTGTCTGTCTTTCTCACTGTCTCTTTTTGCCTCTGTTGTCTTTGTCTCAGTCTCCATCTGTATCTCTGTCTCTTTCTGTCTCTCTCTTTTTCTTCTTCCAGGCAGTTTTTACAAGACTTGCTACATTCCTAAAGTGCTTTTAAGCTTTCCATTCACCAGAGGTGTTGCTTCTACAGCCTTGAAATAGGCCAATGGCTGTTTTTAATTCATGAGGCAAAGTTGGACTCGGCAGCTTTATTTTCACATCTCTGCTAGCACAAGAAAGAACATAAAAATCATTCTACTCACATGACAGGTTCTATTATTATATTACAGGAAAGAATATGATACTAAACATAGCTAATACAAAATAAACTCATTTTTTCCCTTAATCTGAGAAACAGAATTGTCCTTTATGCCAGATGTGTTATGGATGTATCCTTAAAGGATATGAAACCAAAAGGGGAATTTCCAAGGCTAGCACAGTACCCAAGGGTACTATTCACTAAATAAACTGTATATTCTCCAGACAGTGATCAGGATTCAGTAAATTGGCAATTTTTCTGACATTTATTCCCATTATATTTGCATTTATCAGATTTTGTTTACTGAACTTCCTATAGAAGAATAGGAATAATTACCAGATTCCCAACTATTATTGTTCAGATAAGGCCATAAGGGAGCATATGCATGTTAAGATTACCCACTAGAGTGATTGCAAAATCAAAAATTTCTTCCTTAAACTTCCAAAGGAGAATCAATCAGTCGCCACTTACTTTGTGGCAAGTACAATGCCCTGGCACTGAGAATCTCCCAGTATTATGACATACCAGTGATAGTATCTCTTATTATAAAATATATGCCTTATTGCCAACAGAAGATTTATGATCATTTTTATTCCAACTTTTTTTTTTCTAAAAGAAAAATACACTGACATGACTGATCAGAACTTTGATAAATATTTACTTTATTAGGCTGAACCAGGATAAAAAGAGCTTGCGTGGGATGTTGGACACAAAATATGTAACTGGTCATGAATCCAAGTTAGAAGAAAAATAGTGTACAGGCTAGGATATTGCTACTTTTATACAGATTTTCCCAAATAATATATTATAGAGCTTTGAGGTACATTTATCATGAGACTGTCTTAATTGTCACATAAACTATGCAAAAACCTACCAGTCTGTGTTTTTACCCTTAAAAGATCAATCATTTTTCTCTTGCAGAAGCCCCAATGAAAATACCTTTCTACAGATGAAGAAAGTTTAAATGAATATTTGCTTCCAAAGCTGTTATTGCATAGAGGCAGTACATTATAAAGAGTGTGGTAGATGGAGAATGATTTCATTACCATTTGATCCTAGGTGAATCATTTCACCTCCCAATGCCTCCATTTTCTCATCTATAAAATGGATTTTATGATCAGCTGGCTATAAGTCTATGACCCTATGATTTCACAAATATAAACTATGCTTTGGGGCTTTTCTTCATGCTAATTCCTATGGCTGGAAGACCCTCCCCTCATCCACTTCAAAAGGTTGAATCCTTCCAGACTCAGACCAAATATCGCCTTCCTGAAGTGTGCTCCAGAATTCCAAGCTATGAATAACCTTTCTGTTGATGGAATTCCTGTAGCAATTTTAAGTACTTCTATCATACAGCTATCACATTTCATTTCACCTTCAAGTTAAAGATGTATATGTTATCCATTCTATATGATTCTTAACCAGAACAGTAAATATATATCATTTGTCTTTTTATCACAGATGTCTGCACATAATAATAAATTAAATCTCATACTCAGAAAACACCATGAACTTTTTTGTACATTAACAAATACCACATAACAGCCTTGTAAAACCATCAAAGCATTTTGAAGATAAGAAAATTCAAATTTTAACAACTGACATGGATTGAACATTTTACAATTCACAAAATAAATGACATTCATCAGCTCATTTGTCCTGTCCAATAATACTAGAATGGAGGTGTTATTGTGTCAATTTTAGAGATTAGAAAAGTTAGGTGATATGACTAGGGCCATACATCTAATAGTAAGAAAAGCAGAATTTGAGGTCTGGTCTTCCTGATTCTAAGGTCAGAGTTCTATCTACTGTGACAGATTGCCTCTGGACACTGTTTGACTATACCAGAAAAGGTATTCTTTTCCTCATAGATTTAATTGCAAAAGAATAACTAGAACTGAGCAGCTCAGTCTAGCTCCTTAGCTTTCTAAACTTTTGCTCTTCCAACTTCCATCTAGCATTCCACATTTTATAAAATAAAGTCAAAATATCATCTCTTTTCCTAGGACTCCATTCCAAACAATTTAATTCCCTTGCTGTTTGTGGTAAAGACACAAATGAAAACCACATTTTAAGAGACATACACCCAGAATCAGATGTCTTACACTCTAAGGAAAGTGAAAACTTAAACTTATGAATCTGAGACTGAAGGTATTCACATCCCAGCAGCAGGATAATAATAATAATAATGACAATAATACTTTTCTTATGTCAGAGAGTGGCTGCAACACTTTTGTCTCCATTGCCCCACTCAGTGAAAAGGTAATAATAGATAATGATTAATTGAGTTCATTTCATCAAAGCACTTTTCTCCCTGTTACTTATAAGGCTCACAAAGTAATAAAGAAGAACTAGATTAGCTGAGCAGTGACATATTTTCTTGATTCTTAGAGAAAACTAACAGACAAATTTAGGTAGTTTGCCATATACCAAGTCTAAAGACAAATAGAGATGTAGATTATTAAGATACTAAATCTAGCCAATGTGTATAAGAACCAGATAATGGTTCTTCACCACCAAATAGCTTTACAAATGAAAATATTTGCTATTTGTTGTTTGCTTATTCATCATAAAATTTATTAAGCTTCATCTAATATTTGTGTTATTATCAGAAAATTTTAAGTTTAAGTTATATATATATATATATATAGTGTGTGTGTGTGTGTGTGTGTGTGTGTGTGTGTGTGTATATATATATATATATCTTTGTAGAATTACTTGAAACACTGAAAAATTGTGATTTGCTCAGGATCACAGTCAATATATGTCAAGGATAGAAGTCCAACCCGGGTCTTCCTGACTTTAAGGCTGTCTCTGTATCTAGATTGGAACCTTCTCACTCTGGAACATTCAGCTACTCCTACACTATTCTCAACTGGTAATAGCCGTTTGGCATTTAAACAACATGAGCAGCCCATTGGAGTAGTATTCTCTGTAACAGAATTTGAATGTTTGACAGTTTAGCTTGAGAAAAAACCTCACTCTGGTACACAATCTTTCCAGATTTTCTGAATGTTCCTAAAACAATTCAAATAGAAGCAACTCAATTTCCTGGCATGATACTGGTAAATTGCCCAAGTCTCACAGACTTTAACAATGAGCAAAATGACTCTACAGACTTTCAATTTGGTAGGCAATCAAATGTCTCTTCATTTCCACACTTTCCTTTAGAGCCTTTAGAGCTTCCCAGACACTAAACTAGTTCTGGTAATGTATGAATGTATGAATCAACCTCATCATTTATATATACATCCTTGAAAAGTATACTGCTGATAAGATCAAAATGGGTCCATGATTTAGGCATAAAGAATGAGATTATAAATAGATTAGAGGAACAGAGAATAGTCTACCTCTCAGACCTGTGGAGGAGGAAGGAATATATGACTAGAGAAGAACTAGAGATCATTATTGAACACAAAATAGAAGATTTTGGTTACATCAAACTAAAAAGTTTCTGTACAAACAAAACTAATGCAAACAAGATTAGAAGGGAAGTAATAAATTGGGAAAATATTTTTACAGTTAAAGGTTCTGATAAAGGTCTCATTTCCAAAATATATAGAGAACTGACCCTAATTTATAAGAAATCAAACCATTCTCCAATTGATAAATGGTAAAAGGATATGAACAGATAATTCTCAGATGATGAAATTGAAATTATATCCACTCATATGAAAGAGTGTTCCAAATCACTACTGATCAGAGAAATGCAAATTAAGACAAATCTGAGATACCACTACACACCTGTCAGATTGGCTAAGATGACAGGAACAAATAATAATGAATGTTGGAGGGGATGTGGGAAAATTGGGACACTGATGCATTGTTGGTGGAGTTGTGAAAGAATCCAACCATTCTGGAGAGCAATCTGGAATTATGCCCAAAAAGTTATCAAACTGTGCATACACTTTGATCCAGAATTGCTGCTATTGGGCTTATATCCCAAAGAATTATTAAAGAAAGGAAAGGGACCTTGTGTGTGCCAAAATGTTTGTGGTAGCTCTTTTCGTAGTACCTAGAAACTGGAAGATGAATGGATGTCCATCAATTGGAGAATGGTTGGGTAAATTATGGTATATGAAGGTTATGGAATATTATTGTTCTGTAAGAAATGACCAGCAGGATGAATACAGAGAGGTTTGGAAAGACTTATATCAACTGATGCTGAGTAAAATGAATAGAACCAGAAGATCGCTGTACACTTCAATGCTGTATGAAGATGTATTCTGATGGAAGTGGATATCTTCAACATAAAGAAGATCCAACTCACTTCCAGTTGATCAATGATGGACAAAAACAACTACACCCAGAGAAGGAACACTGGGAAGTGAATGTAAATTGTTAGCACTACTGTCCATCTATCCAGGTTACTTATACCTTCGGAATCTAATATTTAATGTGCAACAAGAAAATTGGATTTACACACATATATTGTATCTAGGTTATACTGTAACACATGTAAAATGTATGGGATTGCCTGTCATCTAGGAGAGGGAGTAGAGGGAGGGAAGGGATAATTTGGAAAAATGAATACAAGAGATAATGTTATAAAAAAATTACTCATGCATATATACTGTCAAAAAAAATTTTACAATTATAAAATAAAAAAGTATACAGCTAAGATAAGTAAATTTATTCATGTACTCAAAATGTCTTCATTTGCTATAACTGGTGGTTCAATATATAGATGGTGTGACTGGTAGAGAGCTTCTCTTTTCTTGGTGTTCATTATTAGACAAAATTAGTATAAAAGAGGGAGACTCAATCCATTCTCTATTGCATCTCAGCTTCATGGGTAGTATTGAGTGCATATATCTGGGAATAAAAACTCATGCACCAATTGTCCTTCCATTTTAATTTTAACTTGTAGTCTTTATAAGAGTTTTTTACAAGTTTTTAGTCCTTACTTTAGTCCTGTGATTTAAGTGCTATTTTGTAAGTCCCATTTCAGAATTTAAGAAACTGAAGTAGAGAGGGTTTTAGTGCCTCTCCCAAAGCCATATAGCTAGTAAATATCTGTGGTTGGATTTGAATTCAGGTCTTTCTGACCCTAGGCCCAATGCTCAATCTTCTGGACTACCTGTCTCTGTGAAATAAAGGAAATTCTAATTATATTCCTGGAACTATTCAATTTTGTGAAATTTTTTGGAGACCACTGAATACAAGGCCACTGAAAATAAAAGACATAATAACACCAGAGTTTAAATACTGTATTTGAGGAAAATGTCTGAAAGAAAAATAAATAAATTTTAAGACCCAAGGAAACACAAGATCAGCTTGATACCCTAAGTTTAGAAAATCAACCAATAAATATTTAATAATATTTGGTATGTGGTATAAGTTTAGTACTTTTGTCAACTTTATATTAGCATAATATTTGGACCTTGCTTCCTTATATATAAAATGAGGGTATTAGACTAAGTGGCTTCTGAGATTTCTTCCAGCTCTATTTCTATGATTCTATTTATTTAGAAAAGGAGGTTGTCATCAGCATCAGTTAGAATAGTAATACTGCCAGATACAAACTTAGCCAGGTGAGTTCACATTAATTTTCTTATTCCAATGATCACTAATCCCTTGGTACAGAATTGGGGGGAAATATGGATTGCCCACTGTCAGATGAACAAATTGCGTACAAATAATTCCATATGACAAAATTTGGAAAAAAAGGCCATCTGTTTAAAAAACTAACAAAAGAAATCATTTGAAAGAGCTTTTGAATCTTTTTTGAAGCTTTTAAAGTTTGTTCAAGTATAAAAAAGACAAAGAAGAAGGGAATAAAAAGCACAATCAAAGATGATGTTATTGTTTTCACTCTTAGAATTTATCAGAACACAGCTCTGGAAGGTCCTTTATAAATCATCACTCCAAATCACTTTGTTTTACAGAAGTTGAAAAAGATGCAAAGTCTAGTGTCTTGTCCAGTGTCAAACAATTTAATTGGCAGGGAGTTATATCTAGAGTAGCTATAGCATGACCTTCTTTAAAGGAGACAGTCAACTTTCTGGTGGAGTGCCTCAGATTTCTGTCCTTAACCATGTTCTGATAGGTATTTTTGTCAATGACTTGTATAAAGTCTGGGCTAGCTCCCTGGAGACCTCGGGGTCAGCCAGAGTCAGGATAAGCAAAAGTCCTTGGTCTTTAGAAGGGGAGAAATAAAGGAGATGGACGAAACTGCCACAAGTTCTCCACCAATCTTTCTTCTCCTGGCCCTCCTGAAAAGTGAGTCTGGCTTGTCTCACTCCACCTTCTAATCCTTCCTACGATTATCTGTATACAACAAAAGATGGAGCCAGCACAGAATAGTGAGAAGGGCCATTTTCCAAGCATATGCTAATAGAGTATTGTCCAATAGGTAATTACCCTGAAGTGCTCAATTGTCTGATTCCAGTGCACCTATTCAGAGTTTCAGCTCTTTACAGACTTGGAAAAAGGCACAGCTAGATTTGATGCAAACCAAATCAACAGAATTCATTAAGAATCTACTTAATGCTAGGCACAATAGTAGGTCATATCACATCAATCCTGGGAGGTAAATGATATTATAATGTTCATTGACAGATGGACAGAGCTTAAGTGACTTGACCAGGTTACAGCTACTGTCTAATGTCAGATTTGAACTAAATCTACTGAGCTAATGTTTACTGATATCATTACTATCCCCAAGAAGCTAACAGACTAGAATGGTAAGCCAAATCATTCAAAAATATTATCATATAGGTCTCATCAATTATTTTCACTCCAAAAGTACTTAATAAAGTAATAGAAACTCTTAAATTTCAAGTAAGAGCATCCTTAAAGCATCGTCATTACTTTGAAGGAATGTTCCCTCTTTCTCCTTTATTACTATCCAATTTTTTTATCCTTACATTATTCCCACACAAATAATATCCTGAAAGAATTAAATGTTTATAAATGCCAAGATACTTGTGAATAGTGTAGATAATACATTTTTTTCATACCATTTCCCTGCTCAAGAAACTTCAGTGATTTCCTGTTACTTTGAGTCTGTAGAACTATTGTGCTGATTTCATTGTTGTATGCTTATGAAATTTAGACAGTATAGCAGTGCCATTCCCCATGCCAGGAAACTGAGTCATTTCTATTTGAATTGTCTTTGGTACATTCTGAAGATCACCCAACAAGAAAAGATATCAGACACTGAAGCCCTTTCTTGAACTAAAACTACCAAACATTCCTACTATGCTGCAAAGAAAACAACTCCATTGGACTGACCACATTGTTCAAATGCCAAATGTATGTTTGCCCCAAAAAACAAACCAAAACAAAAAACAAAAACAAAAAACCGCTTTTAGGGAGAACTCACACAGAGCAAGCAATTAGGAGGTGATTAGAAAAAGCAATACAAGGACTCTCTCAAGGTCGCTCTTTAGAACTTTAGAATTGATTGTATGACAAGAGAAACACTGGAAGAGGATCGTCCACCATGATGTGCCCTCAAAAGAAAAGATGCTGTGCTCTATGAGCAAAGCATAATTGAATTAGGTCAGAAGAAATGCACAAAGTTAAAGAAGTCATCCTAAATGTTTATATGGATTATGTGCCCTACCTGTGGCAGAGAATTTTAAATTTATATTTGTCTGGTCAGCCACAGTCAGATACACCACAACTTAACTCTAAAACACTAATGCCATTTTGGTCCTCTTCAAGAACAAAGAACAACAACCAATTATTTAGGAACAAAATATCAATTCTACAACTTAGCATATTACTTCATAATCTGAATCCAGTCCATTTTTATCCTTTTTATTTGGGAGGTGCAGGTTGGGAAGTGTTATTTATTAATGTCTTTTTAAAAATATATACTCATGAATTGTTTTCTAACTTCCCCTTTCCTTTTAACAAAGAAAATAAATATTATTTAAAATCAGTACACATATGGACCACATCTGACAACAGGTTATATTATATCTCATAACCATAGACGAAACTTTGTCAACAAAATTAAATGATGTTTACTTTTCTTTTATTGTTCTTGTTTATGTTGCTACTCTATTTGAAAGCCCTTTGGAGGAAAAGTATAAACAAGATTTCAAAGTGTTGGTCAACTACTTCACACATGGCCAACCACAGACTTATGCAAACCTAAGAAAAATCTTTGTGTTGTATACTGGGACTAACCTATAAGATTAAAAGAACTCTGTTACCAAGGGAATGTTCATAAAGCCATAAAAACAGAACTGGAATGAAACTTAGAAGTTATCTTAGTACAACCCTCTCATATCCTCTCATTTAAGCACTAAAAAAATTTAGGCATAAAGACATAAAGGTGACTTGACCATGATTACCAGATAGTAAATGGCAAAGGAAGAGGAAGAATTTGAATCTAAAGTCTACATTGCCATTGATACTCATTTATTTGGTCAGATACTGAGAACTTGAGGGGACCTCAAAGACCTTTAAATCCAGTGCTTTCATTTTATATATAAGGAAACAAAATCAAGATAGTTATGTGCCTTTCCCATGGTCATAACATTATAGAGAGAGTAAGTCAGAGACAGGATTTTCATTTTCCCATGCAAAAAAGCTTGATTTTCAGCTTCCTGGTAATTTAATTCTTTACTTTCTTAAAATGTTTTACAATTGTTTGTATACAGGTCTTTATTATGTATTATCAGGTTGGCTCCCATATATATTATGAATTTAATAGTCAATCATTCTAAATATTTTTTTCCTTCCTACTTCACTCCTGAATTTTTTTTATTATAAAATATAAATGCCAATGATTTGTGGATTCATTTTGTATATTATTACTTTAGTGAAGTTATTGATTGCCTTAGACCATTTCTTTGTAGATTATCTGGAATTTTCTTAAGTCAGTAAGTAGAAATAATTTTATTTCCTCCTTGCTTTTCTTTATATTTAATTAATTTAATTTTTCTTATTTCATCTTACTAGCATTTCTAGTAGTATGTCAAATAAAAACAAAGAAGGAAAGCATATTTTCTTTACATCTAATTTAATGGGAAAAAAGTTGTTTCTTTGTATATATTGGTATATATTAGCTAATGGTTTTGTGATTGAGTGTTATATCTTATCATTCAAACTGCAAACTCCTTGAGTGCATAAACTTATTTCTCCTATTGCTTGGTATTCTGTTCAATGCCCAGCACAGTTCTATTATGCATCTGCCACTCATACTTACACTTTCAGTTAAGATGGCATTGGGAAGAGTTTTAAAGAAATCCTATTCACACATAAACTCAAGTAAATATCAGGAAATGATCCAAAGTCACATGTGGCAGCAGGAAGGAAAATGTGCAGGTTAAAGATAAAGATGCATCAGTTGGTCTAGTTCTTTCTAGGCCTATCCTCTGGCATTACATGTAAATGTGTATAATTTCATCAGAATTTTATTCTGCATCTGTTGACAGGATCTTTTCATATGTTTTTGTTTTGTTTTGTTTTGTTTTGAATATAATCATACTGGTTTCTTTCCAAATGATGAGCCATCCTTGTGACCTTGATATAAATACAACTTGATAATAATGAATACTTTTTGATGGCTTTAATCTCATTACCAAATTTTTGTTAATAGGGTGTAAAATGATTGGATGGAGTAACTTGCCCAGAATCATATAATTGTCTGAGGTCTAACTTGAACCCAGGTCTTCCTTCCCAACTCCAGAGCCAGCTCTATATCCATTGTCCTACACTGCTTCTCAACATCAGAGATATGTGCTTATATTTTTTTGAGAAATAGAATAGAGGGAAAAGTTAAAACTGAAAGGGAAAAAATAAAGAAGGTGGGGGAATTAAAAACACATTTTTGGTGTTTGCCTTATTCTTCTCACGAGACTAACCTCATTATAAACAAAATGATGTGTTAGATTGGAAGATAGTGCTAGAAAAGAGGAATAGGGAAAGAAACTTGAGTATTAAAGGAAGGAGAAATGAGCTTTTATTTGCACAGCTGTTTGTGCTTAAGCATAAAACTGTTCATCTAAAATGAAATATACTCATAAATGAAAATTTTCAATAGAAACCCATGAAAGTCTTTGTTTGAAATTGCTCCCTTTTCCTTGGTTAAGGTTCAAGCTGTCCTGTTCAAAGTATTTAGCTTTGAATAATCTTGATACAGTTGCCTTATGCCTTCTCAAATTCTCATTGAGTTTATTTTGTCACTTTCCCATAATGAGAATGAAGTTTGCAAGCAAATCTCTAAAAATGAATAAACAAAATTAAGAACCAGGAAATAACTTTGTACTAGCAAAAAGCAGTCATAATAAGATGATCATTATGATAAGGAAGAGGCCTTGTGAGGTTATGTTTGACTAGACTATGAACAATCCCTCTTAAATATTTTTAGGGTCAAATACATCCAGTTCCACCCCTCATTCTGCTACTGACATATTATCTAAGCAATACTTTAACTCTCTAAGTTCAAAAGACAATGTGGGTGTGTATTTTGAAATTACTTTATAAATTGCAAAAATTAAAGAGAAAACCCTTAATTAGCCCTAATTTTGTTCAGGTATATAAAAATCAGATAATATATTTTTCATAATCCATATTTCCTCTCTATCTGTCCTTGTTTGTCTGGCTGTCCCTGTTTCTGTCTCTGTCTCTCTTGATCTTTCTTCTTTAAAAAAATTATTTAATTGAAAGTGAGATCTACTAACAGTATCAATAATAAAGAGATAAACATTTATCCAGTGTCATGATCACTTTAGAGATTATTATTGGAGTCACCTCTAACATAAAAATAAATGATAATCTTTTTTTTTTTTCCTAAGGCAATTGGGGTTAATTGACTTGTCCAGGGTTATACAGCTAGGAAGTGTGAAGTGTTAAGTGTCTGAGGTAAGATTTGAACTCACATCCTCCTGACTTCAGGGCTGTGCTCTATCCATTGTACCACCTAGCTGCCCCATGAATAATCTTTTGTTTGTAATTCTTTCACCAAATGCCCAAATTACTCATTCATACTGATCTTAGTTTCAGCCACCTCTACCATATCCTTTTAAAAATTCTCTTGTTCTTTATTTTGTGTACTCAATGACTGCCTGATCATATTCTTAGGCTTCACATCATATGGTACCACAAAATCAGAGGCTCAAATCTTCCTAAATTTTATAACTACCTTACCAGTCTTCAGCAACCTGTTTCATAGCACTTGAGAATACACTACTTTAGTATTCTCTATGATCTCTAATCTACCCAAAGTCTCTATAATTCCAAGAAAAGTCCTTTAGAGTCTCTTTGGCAGGGAGTTTTAAAAAGGAAGACCATTCCTCCTTCTTCTCTTCTTTTTCCTCCTTTTTGTTTTCATTCTTTTCTTTCCTACTCCCCTTCTCTTTCCTTCACTTTTTCTACATCTGACTCCTCTTTTTTCTACTGATTATAATGATAACAATAACACCTGAGATAATCTCTAATCTTTAGAAATTCACAGACTACAAATTTGCTATATATCCTATATATATATATATATATATATATATATATATATATATACACATATATATATATGTATATATATAAACTCAAAAATATCTTTGAGAATTTACAGAGAAACTGTAATAGAATTGTAACATCATTAAAAATAAAACTACTTTGTTAACTGCCTGTAATTAACATTGACCCATAAACATTTTAAAGCACAATTTATAATAGTTATTGTCTAGATAATAAAAATAATAATAATAATATTCATAGTCTACAAGCTATATGAAATGAAAAGCACTCAGAATAGAATGAAAATCAAAAGAAATCAAAGCTATGCTGAAACAGGAAGACATACATATTCCTAATATTCCCTATACTGGAAGTTGTCCCAAAGATGAATTCAGTGAGTAGTCTAGAGAAGTTGAGGATGTATTCAAATATCTTCATTCATTTACATAGAAAGCAATAATTTCCATTCCCCTGTTTGAGAGAGAGAGAGAGAGAGAGAGAGAGAGAGAGAGAGAGAGAGAGAGAGAGAGAGAACATTAAATAAATGGTAAGTATAATGAGATATGGACTTGTCCCAGGTTATTTTTATCTGAACTCCATAAAAAGAGAATGAGATAAAAATGATAAATAATGATGCTATTATTAATTTGAAGCCTTATTATATCTTCCCCCAATAATTATCTTTCCCCCAATAATTCTATGTCATAGGTAGTGTAAATAATAAGACATTTATTAGGCGTCAACTAGGTGACTCAGTGAATAAAACACTAGTCAGGAAGACTTGAGTTCAAACTGGAACACAGATATTTACTAACTGGATAAGTCACTTAATCTTGTTTTATTTTTCTCAACTATAAAATGGAGATAATGACTCTGATCTCTGATCTCTCAGGGGTATCACATGGTTGAAATGAGATATTTGTAAAGCATTTAGCATAGTACCTGGAATGTACTAGATGCTTAAAAGGGGCTGTTTCTTTGTCCCCCCCCCCCCGTTATATATAAAGAAACAGTAGTCTTGGATAGTCATAAGAACCTTGTTAAATTTCAAGACTGATTCTACTTACCTTTCTGTCATATGACCTGTCATATACTCCTCCCTCAGACAACAATTTATAAATTTGTTACATGTTTATTATATTTTAATTTGCCTTTTAATTCTGTAAATCCTTTCCTTTTCTTCTCCAATAAGTTTTAATTTTATTAAGAGCAGGTAACATAATTGATCTTTAATATTTCCCTTGTCCATAGTTAAGTAATGTGTGTGGAAAATATCTGTGAAATGCCTTAAAATATTTCCTTTATCTGTTGGGAAAGATGTGAGGGCCTAGAGATAAAGAACAAGAAATGAATTCTTAAATATAACCAATATCTGAGTTTGTTTTGATTATATACATTTGAGTCAAGTGAATATTTTTATATAGGATGAAGAAGATACCTAAAAGATAAAAAGAAAAAGAATTTTTAAAAAAAGGAGGAAAGGCATAAATATGGAAATTTTTGACACCTTTTCCCAAAATTTTTTACTACTTACAAGAAATATGACATGATTATATCTTAGAATTCATTTCTTAATTTGTACCTCTGGGCTATTTTCTCTACTTAAAGGAGGAAGAGATGCCCTATCATCAAGCTTTTGAAGCCACAATTAGTCATTATTTTAATTAAACTTTGAAAACTTTCAAAAATGTTTCTCCTTTTATATCTCATAAATCTATCTTTTGGATCTGCTCACTTAATCCTGTACTATTTCACGAGTTTTCTCATATTTCTTTCAATCCATCATATTCTCATTACTTGTATAACAAAATTCCATTATTGTAACGCATACCCACAAGTTCAAGCAGCAACAAATTACTCTATTTTGACCTCTTCTATATTACTCCTATCTTCTTTTATTCATATATAAATATGTATGTATCCATTTTTATATGCATACATGTTTTTAAAGCATTGTATGGGGTACAAATTAAATTTCCTACATGGTCTTGATCCTGCTCATTTTTCTTTATATTTTGAGAACTCTATGATTATTGATGACTGTCACATCCCCAGTGAAAAGGAATTTTTTTTAAAAATCCCCAGTTTCTCATAAAGTATGTTTAAAAGTTCTTCAATGAGTGTTTATTTAATTGAATTTAATTGAAGTTTAAAGAAAAATTCTAATTCTACAAAATCTTTTAATAATTCCTATTTTTTGAATTATGGTATTAATAACTGAAAAAATTCAGACTATTTTGAAAGCTAATGAGGAGAAACCAATATAAAATAGAAAAATGAAGTAACACCACATTAAAATGAATTCCTCTCCTTCCTACAAGCATAATGAAATGAACGTTTTTCTATGTCCTCTATATATTCCATATTGTCCCATTTCTGTATGTTTTGAAGCAATTCTCTATTCCTCAAATGTCCTAACCACTCTTCCCCTACTTTGGCTTTAATCTTTAACATTTGAAATCTGCTCCATTGTTTAAGGTTTAGTTGAAATGTCATCTCTTCTATTATGTCTTCCCTGATCCCATTTCCAATCCTCTCCCATCAACATTAATAAGAATATTTTTTTTTTTAAAGAAACTTTAGTGGGGGCAGAGCCAAGATGGCAGAGAAGATACACGTGATTCTGTGAGCTCCCTTCTTGCCTCAGTACCAATTAGTTAAATCAGCCTCAAAAATAACGCTGGACTGATAGAAACCACAAGGACTGGAAGCACAACTTACCAGCTGAAGAGAATCTGGAGGTTCAACAGAAAAGGTCAGTTCACAGGGGAGGAAAAAAAAGAGGCCAACACAGACGGTTGGGTGGTGGCACACTGCCCCGATAGCACTGGGAAGGGCTCTGGGATCAGAGAAGCCACTGAGATAGAAGAATCTGGCACAGGCTGTTAGCTCTTCTCTGCTTATAAAACAGCAGTTCAGAAGAGAAATCAAGATATTTTAAAATACAAAGCCAGATACTAAAAACCACCCCAATCGGGAAGTGACCTAACAGATCTAGGCACTGTGGGTGTGGCTGACTTAGGCTGTCTGGGCTTTCACCTGGGGTAGTTAAGAGATTGAAAAGTGGGCAGACATGGCCCAAGGAAACAGATAGTGCCTGCCTCGGCTGGAGGCTGTGGAACTCAGCCCCGGAAGTCCCAGAGAAGCAGAACCTTTGAAATAGGGACTGCGGTTTCAGGGCAGACACTTCCAGTTTGAGCGCAGCAGTTTTCCCATCAGCTGCTGACATCCATGCCCCACTGGCACGCATTGGCTGGGCTTTGTGTCGCCTTTACTGTTCAGTCTTAAACTTCAGGGAAGTCGCTAGGACACACAGTGCCCTCAAAGGGCAGTCCTGCTAATCACCTCTGAGGCACTTCCAGGGAAGGGGTGGGGAACTTTCTCCCAGAGCTCTCTCATAGCTCAGGCACAGGAGCCACTGCATCAATCCAGTCTGTGAGGAAGCTGGTAAAGAAATAAATAAATAATTTCTAGGGACAGACCCCAAAAGATTTTTTAAATATGAGTAAAAAGCCAAGAAAAATGATCGAGTCTTTCTACACAGAGAAAGAGCAGGTATCCAACCCCGAGGAAGTTAACAGCAGAGAGTCAGCAGATAACAGCCTAAAGGGGAACGATTCCTACTCCCCCATCACATAACTCTCTCCTAGAAGAGACTATTAAAAAATTAAGAGAGTTTGAAGAAAAATGGGGAAAAGAAAGAGAAGCTATGATAGAGAATAACAATGTTCTGAAATTGGAGTTGGAAAAAATAAAGAATTCACAGGAGATTCAGGGAAACAAAATTTGTGAATTAGAAAAGGTTAAAAATCACAGGAAAGTAAGATTTCTGAATTGGAAAAGATAAAAAAGTCTCAAGAAAATAGGATTTCTGAATTGGAAAAAGAAAATAATTCTCTAAAAAAAAATTAGGGAAATGGAAAAAAATTCAATAGAGCAAAATAATTCATTTAAAAATGAAATTGGGCATATACAAAAATAACTAAAAACTGTGAATGAAGAAAATAACTCCTTAAAAATCAGGATGGAACAAATAAAAATGAATGATTCATTGAGAACCCAAGAATCAGTCAAACAAAACAAAAACAAACAAAAAAAAAAAAATGAAAAGCTGGAGAATAATGTCAAATACTTACTGGGAAAATCTATAGACCTGGAAAATAGATCTAGGAGAGATAATCTGAGGATCATTGGACTTCCCGAAAACTATGACCAAAAAAAGAGCCTAGATTCTATTTTAAAGGAAATAATCAAAGAGAACTGTCCAGAGATAATAGAAACAGAAGGGAAAATAGACATCCAAAGAATTCATTGAACTCCTTCTGAAATAGACCCTAAAAAAAGAACACCACAGAATATTGTGGCTAAGCTGCAGA
The DNA here is from genome assembly GCF_048593235.1 of Sminthopsis crassicaudata. Classification (NCBI taxonomy): domain Eukaryota; kingdom Metazoa; phylum Chordata; class Mammalia; order Dasyuromorphia; family Dasyuridae; genus Sminthopsis; species Sminthopsis crassicaudata. Next base: position 230,737,835 of record NC_133620.1, on the reverse strand, counting down.
ATTACCACACAAAGGAGAAAATCTTGCAAGCAGCTAGAAAAAAAAAAAACAATTTAAATACTAAGGTGCCACAATAAGGGTCACATAAGATCTGGCTGCCTCCACATTAAAAGATAGAAGGACCTGTAACCTGATATTCCAAAAGGGAAAAGATCAAGGATTGCAAACAAGAATAAACTACACAGCTAAGTTTAGCATCTTTTTCCATGGAAGAAGATGGTCATTCAATGAAATAGAGGAATTCCATATGTTTCTAAGAAAAAAACCAGACTTAAACAAAAAATTTGATCTACATCCACAAGACTGAAGATAAACAGAAAAAGGTACACAGGACCCTTGAGAACTGTATCTCTGTTGTGGATATATAGAAAGTACCCATGGATAATTTGATTTTACTGATATAAAAAAATGTGGGGTGTAGTAAAGGGAAAGGGGTAGTATCAGAAAAAGGGGAAGGAGTGATAAAAAGAGGGAAACTACATCCCAGGAAGAGGCATAGAAAATACACCATATCTGAGGGAATTTAGAGAGGGGGAGAAACATTGTGTGAATCTTACTCTCATCAGAAGAGGCTCAAAGAGTAAATAATTGACATATTTGTTTTTCAGAGAATTCTCTCTCACCTCATTAAAAGGGGGGAGAGGAAAAGGCAAAAAGGAAAAGGAGAATAAGGGAAGGGATTTGGAGGGAGGGGGGAGGGATACTAAAAAAAGGGAGGGCTGCGCATCACAAGTGGGGTCTATAAATTAAATATTGGGGAAGGGGTTCAGGGGGGTCAAGGGAAAAAGCATAATCTGGGGATAATATGATGGCAGGAAATACAGAATTAGTAATTTTAACTGTAAATGTGAATGGGATGGACTCTCCCATAAAATGGAGGCGGATAGCAGACTGGATCAAAAGTCAGAACCCTACAATATGTTGTTTACAGGAAACACACTTAAAGCAGGGATATACATATAGAGTCAAGGTAAAAGGTTGGAGCAGAATCTATTATGCTTCAGGTAAAGCCAAAAAAGCAGGAGTAGGTGTCCTTATCTCAGATCAAGCAAAAGCAGAAGTTGATCTAATTAAAAGAGATAAGGAAGGAAACTATATCCTGCTGAAAGGTAGCATAAACAATGAAGCCATATCAATACTAAACATAATATGCACCAAGTGGTATAGCATCTAACTTTCTAAAGGAAAAGTTAAGAGAATTGCAAGAAGAAATAGACAGTAAAACTTTAATAGTGGGAGATCTCAACTCTGCACTCTCAGATTTAGACAAATCAAACCACAAAACAAATAAGAAAGACATTAAAAAAATAAATAGAACATTAGAAAAACTAGGTATGATAGACCTTTGGAGGAAACTGAATGGCAATAGAAAGGAATATACTTTCTTCTCAGCAGTTCATGGATCCTATACAAAAACTGACCATATATTAGGACATAAAGATCTCAAAATTAAATGCAGGAAGGCAGAAATAATAAATATCTTCTTCTCAGATCACAATGCAATAAAAGCTACATTCAGTAAGAAGTTAGGGGTAAATAGACCAAAAAGTAATTGGAAACTGAATAATCTCATCTTAAAGAATGACTGGGTGAAACAGCAAATTATAGAAACAATTAATAATTTCACCCAAGATAATGACAATGATGAGACATCATACCAAAATCTGTGGGATGCAGCTAAAGCAGTAATAAGGGGAAATTTTATATCTTTAGAGGCTTATTTGAAGAAAATAGAGAAAGAGAAGATTAACGAATTGGCCTTGCAACTTAAAAGGCTAGAAAAAGACCAAATTAAAAACCCCCAACCAAATATTAAACTTGAAATACAAAAATTAAAAGGAGAAATCAATAATATTGAAAGTAAAAAAACTATTGAATTAATAAATAAAACCAAGAGTTGGTTTTATGAAAAAGCCAATAAAATAGATAAACCTTTGGTAAATCTGATCAGAAAAAAGAAAGAGGAAAATCAAATTGTTAGTCTTACAAATGAAAAGGGAGATCTTTCCACCAATGAAGAGGAAATTAGAGAAATAATAAGGAGTTACTTTGCCCAACTTTATGCCAATAAATTTGATAAAACTTAAGTGAAATGGATGACTTCCTCCAAAAATATAGGCTCCCTAGATTAACAGAGGAGGAGATAAATTGCTTAAATAGTCCCATTTCAGAAAAAGAAATAGAACAAGCTATTAATCAACTCCCCAGGAAAAAATCCCCAGGGCCAGATGGATTCACATGTGAATTCTACCAAACATTTAAAGAACAATTAGCCCCAATGTTATATAAATTATTTGAAAAAATAGGGGATGAAGGAGTCCTATCAAACTCCTTTTATGACACAGACATGGTACTGATACCTAAACCAGGTAGATCAAAAACTGAGAAAGAAAATTATAGACCAATCTCCTTAATGAATATTGATGCTAAAATCTTAAATAAGATATTAGCAAAAAGACTTCAGAAAATCATCTCCAGGATAATACACTATGATCAAGTAGGATTTATTCCAGGAATGCAGGGCTGGTTTAATATTAGGAAAACTATTAATATAATTGACCATATTAATAATCAAATTAATAAGAACCATATGATCATCTCAATAGATGCAGAAAAAGCATTTGACAAAATCCAGCATCCATTCCTACTAAAAACTCTTGAGAGTATAGGAATAAATGGACTATTCCTTAGAATAATCAGGAGCATATATTTAAGACCTTCAGTAAGCATAATATGCAATAGAAGTAAACTGCAACCTTTCCCAGTAAGATCAGGAGTGAAACAAGGTTGCCCACTATCACCATTACTATTCAATATAGTACTAGAAACGCTAGCCTCGGCAATAAGAGCCAAGAAAGAGATTCAAGGAATTAGAGTAGGAAATGAGGAAATTAAACTATCACTTTTTGCAGATGACATGATGGTATACTTAGAGAACCCCAAAGACTCTGCTAAAAAGCTACTAGAAATAATTCAAAATTTCAGCAAAGTGGCAGGATACAAAATAAATCCACATAAATCCTCGGCATTTTTATATATCACTAACAAAATGCAACAGCAAGAGATACAAAGAGAAATTCCATTCCAAACAAATGTTGGGAGTATAAAGTATCTGGGAATCCATCTACCAAAGAAAAGTAAGGAATTATATGAGAAAAATTACAAAACACTTGCCACAAAAATAAAATCAGATTTAAATAATTGGAAAGACGTTCAGTGCTCTTGGATAGGCCGAGCGAATATAATAAAGATGACAATACTTCCCAAACTAATCTATTTATTTAGTGCTATACCAATCAGACTCCCAAGAAACTATTTCAATGCCCTAGAAAAAATAACAACAAAATTCATATGGAAGAATAAAAGGTTGAGAATTGCAAGGGAACTAATGAAAAAAAAACTCAGAGGAAGGTGGTCTAAGTGTACCTGATCTAAAGCTATATTATATAGCAGCAGTCACCAAAACCATTTGGTATTGGCTAAGAAATAGACCGGTAGATCAGTGGAACAGATTAGATACAAAGGACAAAAAAGGATACATATATAGCAACCTAATCTTTGACAAACCCAAAGATACCAACATTAGGGACAAAAATTCATTATTCGGAAGAAACTGTTGGGAAAACTGGAAATTAATATGGCAGAAATTAGATATGGACCCACACTTAACACCATATACCAAGATAAGATCAAAATGGGTCCATGATTTAGGCATAAAGAATGAGATCATAAATAGATTAGAGGAACAGAGGATAATCTACCTCTCAGACTTGTGGAGGAGGAAGGAATTTATGACCAGAGGAGAACTAGAGATCATTATTGATCACAAAATAGAAGATTTTGATTACATCAAACTAAAAAGTTTCTGTACAAATAATACTAATGCAAACAAGATTAGAAGGGAAGTAACAAATTGGGAAAATATTTTTAAAAACAAAGGTTCTGACAAAGGTCTCATTTCCAAAATATATAGAGAACTGACCCTAATTTATAAGAAACCGAACCATTCTCCAATTGATAAATGGTCAAAGGATATGAACAGACAATTATCAGAGGAAGAAATTGAAACTATATCTACTCACATGAAAGAGTGTTCCAAATCACTACTGATCAGAGAAATGCAAATTAAGACCACTCTGAGATACCACTACACACCTGTCAGATTGGCTAAGATGACAGGAACAAATAACGATGAATGTTGGAGGGGCTGTGGGAAAACTGGGACACTGATACATTGCTGGTGGAGTTGCGAAAGAATCCAGCCATTCTGGAGAGCAATCTGGAATTATGCCCAAAAAGTTATCAAACTGTGCATACCCTTTGACCCAGCAGCGCTACTACTGGGATTATATCCCAAAGAAATACAAAAGAGCGGAAAGAGACATATATGTGCCAAAATGTTTGTGGCAGGTCTTTTTGTTGTAGCTAGAAACTGGAAGATGAATGGATGTCCATCAGTTGGAGAATGGTTGGGTAAATTGTGGTATATGAAGGTTATGGAATATTATTGCTCTGTAAGAAATGACCAGCAGGAGGAATACAGAGAGCCCTGGAGAGACTTAAATCAACTGATGCTGAGTGAAATGAGCAGAACCAGAAGATCACTGTACACTTCAACAACAATACTGTATGAGGATGTATTCTGATGGAAGTGGAAATCTTCAACATAAAGAAGAGCCAACTCACTTCCAGTTGATCAATGATGGACAGAAATAACTACACCCAGAGAAGTAACACTGGGAAGTGAATGTAAATTGTTAGCACTAATATCTGTCTGCCCAGGTTGCATGTACCTTCGGATTCTAATGTTTATTGTGCAACAAGAAAATGATATTCACACACATGTATTGTACCTAGACTATATTGTAACACATGTAAAATGTATGGGATTGCCTGTCATCGGGGGGAGGGAATAGAGGGAGGGGGGCACAATTTGGAAAAATGAATACAAGGGATAATATTATTAAAAATATATATATAATAAAAAATTAAAAAAAAAAAAAGAATGACTGGGTGAAACAGGAAATTACAGAAACAATTAATAATTTCACCCAAGATAATGACAATGATGAGACATCATACCAAAATCTGTGGGATACAGCTAAAGCGGTAATAAGGGCAAATTTTATATCTTTAGAGGCTTATTTGAAGAAAATAGAGAAAGAAAAGATTAACGAATTGTACCTGCAACTCAAAAAGCTAGAAATAGACCAAATTAAAAACCCCCAACCAAAAATTAAACTTGAAATACAAAAATTAAAAGGAGAAATCAATAATATTGAAAGTAACAAAACTATTGAATTAATAAATACAACCAAGAGTTGGTTTTATGAAAAAACCAATAAAATAGATAAACCTTTGGTAAATCTGATCAGAAAAAGAAAGAGGAAAATCAAATTGTTAGTCTTACAAATTAAAAGGGAGATCTTTCCACCAATGAAGGGGAAATTAGAGAAATAATAAGGAGTTACTTTGCCCAACTTTATGCCAATAAATTTGATAACTTAAGTGAAATGGATGACTTCCTCCAAAAATATAGGCTTCCTAGATTAACAGAGGAGGAGATAAATTGCTTAAATAGTTCCATTTCAGAAAAAGAAATAGAACAAGCTATTAATCAACTCCCCAGGAAAAAATCCCCAGGACCAGATGGATTTATATGTGAATTCTACCAAACATTTAAAGAACAATTAGCCCCAATGCTATATAAACTATTTGAAAAAAATAGGGGATGAAGGAGTCCTACCAAACTCCTTTTATGACACAGACATGGTACTGATACCGAAACAGGGTTGATCGAAAACTGAGAAAGAAAATTATAGACCAATTTCCTTAATGAATATTGATGCTAAAATCTTAAATAAGATATTAGCAAAAAGACTTCAGAAAATCATCCACAGGATAATACACTATGATCAAGTAGGATTTATACCAGGAATGCAGGGCTGGTTTAATATTAGGAAAACTATTAGTATAATTGACCATATTAATGATCAAATTAATAAAAACCATATGATCATCTCAATAGATGCAGAAAAAGCATTTGACAAAATCCAACATCCATTCCTACTAAAAACTCTTGAGAGTATAGGAATAAATAGACTATTACTTAGAATAATCAGAAGCATATATTTAAAACTCAGTAAACATCATATGTAATGGCGATAAACTAGATCCTTTCCCTGTGAGATCAGGAGTGAAACAAGTTTGCCCACTATTACCATTACTATTCACTATAATACTAGAAATGCTAGCCTTGACAATAAGAGCCGAGAAAGAGATTCAAGGAATTAGAGGAGGAAATGAGGAAATCAACCTATCACTCTTTGCAGATGACATGATGGTATTCTTAGAGAACCCCAAAGACTCTGCTAAAAAGCCTTTAGAAATAATTCAGAATTTTAGCAAAGTGGCAGGATACAAAATAAATCCACATAAATCCTCAGCATTTTTATATATCACCAACAAAATGCAACAGCAAGAGATACAGAGAGAAATTGCATTCCAAACACATGTTGAGAGTATAAAGTATTTGGGAATCTATCTACCAAAGAATAGTCAGGAATTATATGAGAAAAATTACAAAACACTTGCCACAAAAATAAAGTCAGATTTAAATAATTGGAAAGACATTCAGTGCTCTTGGATATGCCAAGTAAATATAATAAAGATGACAATACTCCCCAAACTAATCTATTTATTTAGTGCTATACCAATCAGACTCCCAAGAAACTATTTTAATGATCTAGAAAAAATAACAACAACATTCATATGCAAGAATAAAAGGTTGAGAATTGCAAGGGAACTAATGAAAAAAAAAATCAGAGGAACGTGGTCTAAGTGTACCTGATCTAAAGCTATATTATATAGCAGCAGTCACCAAAACCATTTGGTATTGGCTAAGAAATAGACTGGTAGATCAGTGGAACAGATTAGATACAAAGGACAAAAAAGGGTACATCTATATCAATCTAATCTTTGACAAACCCAAAGATACCAACATTAGGGACAAAAATTCATTATTCGGAAGAAACTGTTGGGAAAACTGGAAATTAATATGGCAGAAATTAGATATGGACCCACACTTAACACCATATACCAAGATAAAATCAAAATGGGTCCATGATTTAGGCATAAAGAATGAGATCATAAATAGATTAGAGGAACAGAGAATAGTCTACCTCTCAGACCTGTGGAGGAGGAAGGAATTTATGACTAGAGAAGAACTAAAGATCATTATTGATCACAAAATAGAAGGTTTTGATTACATCAAACTAAAAAGTTTCTGTACAAACAATACTAATGCAAACAAGATTAGAAGGGAAGTAACAAATTGGGAAAATATTTTTAAAAGCAAAGGTTCTGACAAAGGTCTCATTTCCAAAATATATAGAGAACTGACCCTAATTTATAAGAAATCAAACCATTCTCCAATTGATAAATGGTGAAAGGATATGAACAGACAATTCTCAGATGTTGAAATTGAAACTATATCCACTCATATGAAAGAGTGTTCCAAATCACTACTGATCAGAGAAATGCAAATTAAGAAAATTCTGAGATACCACTACATACCTGTCCGATTGGCTAAGATGACAGGAACAAATGATGAATGTTGGAGGGGATGTGGGAAAACTGGGACACTGATACATTGTTTGTGGAGTTGTGAAAGAATCCAGCCATTCTGGAGAACAATTTGGAACTATGCCCAAAAAGTTATCAAACTGTGCATACCTTTTGACCCAGCATTGCTGTTATTGGGCTTATATCCCAAAGAAATACTAAAGAGCGGAAAGGGACCTGTATGTGACAAAATGTTTGTGGCAGCTCTTTTTGTTGTAGCTAGAAGCTGGAAGATGAATGGATGTCCATCAATTAGACAATTATTGGGTAAATTATGGTATATGAAGGTTATGGAATATTACTGTTCTGTAAGAAATGACCAGCAGGAGGAATACAGAGAGGCTTGGAGAGATTTACATCAACTGATGCTGAGTGAAATGAATAGAACCAGAAGATCGCTGTACACTTCAATGCTGTATGAAGATGTATTCTGATGGAAGTGGATATCTTCAACATAAAGAAGATCCAACTCACTTCCAGTTGATCAATGATGGACAGAAATAACTACACCCAGAGAAGGAACACTGGGAAGTGAATGTAAATTGTTAGCACTACTGTCTATCTACCCAGGTTACTTATACCTTTGGAATCTAATACTTAATGTACAACAAGAAAATGGTATTTACACACATATATTGTATCTAGGTTATATTGTAACACATGTAAAATGTATGGTATTGCCTTTCATCGGGGGGAGGGAGTGTAGGGAGCAGGGGGATAATTTGGAAAAAATGAATACAAGGGATAATGTTATAAAAGAAATTTCTCATGCATATATACTGTGGAAAAAAATTCTAAATAAATAAAGAAAGAAAGAAACACTATAAAAAAAGATTGTCCTCATTAAAAAAATAATAATAATAAAATAAAGAAACTTTAGTGATTGCCTACCTTACTCTATTTATTTATGAATGAAGAAGTAGAGAGCCAGAAAGATAAAGTAAAATGTCCAAGAGTGTAGTGGTCATTATCATAATGAGGATCTGAATCCACTCTTCCAAAATCCAAACCTAGTACTTCTTTTAGTGAAACATTTTTATTTTTTTTTTTTTTTGGCAAATATTGAATACCACCTTCTTGAAGCTGCATTCTGGGAAGATGGCAGACTGGGTTAGAAATTTCTAGGCTCTCCACTTGTGCTCCATAAGCAGACATCAAGTTATCATGAAATGAACATAAAGCAGCAAAAATGAAAGGGCAAAGCAATTGTCCTCCTAAGACAAAGCGAGGACCCCAGAGAAGAAAGACTTCCAAGATTAAGGTTTGGTCTTAGTGAATTATAAACACTTCCAGGTGAACCCCACTGAATCAACAAGCAATTTCTACTTGAGCAACTCTATTGAGAAGCAGATCAGATCTCAAGAAAATTCACTGAAACTTTCACTTCAGTAATTGTCTCAATTTTACCTCATGAACTTAACTTTAGGAACTTTCACTTTAGGAACTTTTATCTTATTAACTTTCATGTGAAGAATAATAGATGTTGAGTGAGAGAAGAGCAAAGGATCTTCTGTTTCCCGAAGTCAGACCTAGTGGTGCTTACCAGATGTAATGGATGCTGTGGTTGTGGAGGAGGAGACAGCATAATCCCAGTGAGTTCCATATTTCAGAGAATAAGAACACACACAAAAAAAGCATGGCTGGGGTTTAGGAGAGGAACAGAGACGTAGAGCTCCCAGACAGAATTTGGAAAACAACAGTAAGAAGGAACTGAGGCCTGATTATCCACAAATCAGAACTGAAACTGATCATAATAATAATGTTGTGAAAATGAAATTAAACAAAAGAAAAATGAAAATGAGTAAACAAAGGAAAAAGAACCTGACCATTGGAAGTTACCTTGGCATAAAAGATCTAGGTTCACATTCAGAGGAAAATAGTGAGATTAAAACAAACAATCAAACAAACAAAAAACACTTTCACCCTAAAGAGTAATATGAAATGGTGCAACAAGAAAATGGTATTTACACACATATATTGTATCTAGGTTATATTGTAACACATGTAAAATGTATGGGATTGCCTTTCATGGGGTGGGGGGAGGGAGTGTAGGGAGCAGGGGGATAATTTGGAAAAAATGAATACAAGGGATAATGTTATAAAAAAAATTTCTCATGCATATATACTGTGGAAAAAATTCTAAATAAATAAATAAAGAAAGAAACACTATAAAAAAAGATTGTCCTCATTAAAAAAATAATAATAATAAAATAAAGAAACTTTAGTGATTGCCTACCTTACTCTATTTATTTATGAATGAAGAAGTAGAGAGGCAGAAAGATAAAGTAAAATGTCCAAGAGTGTAAAAAGAAATCCTACTTTACATGGTATTCAATAATCAAATTTTTTTAAATGAAAAAAATTAGGAAAAAAGATAAAAGAAATTCAAGAAAATGATGACAAAATAGTTTACCATATACAAAGTCTCAAGGAAAAAATTCCCTGAAAACTAAAATTGGGCAAATGAAATTGAATGATATTAAAAAATACCAAGACATGATAAAACTAGAAAAATTACCAGAGAATATAAAACTAATTAGAAAAAAAAACTGATGTAGAGAACAAATCAAGGAGAGACAATATAAGAAGTGTTAGACTACCAGAAAGTTTATGATTTAAAAAACAACATGAATACAATATTATAAGAAATTATTAAGGAAAATATCTTTGAAGTTTTAAAATAAAAGGTAAAATAGAAATAGAAAGAATCATCAAACATCAACTGAAAGAAATCCTTGAAAGAAAACGTATAGGAATGTCATAGTCAAGTTTCAAAGTTTTTCCTTAAATTAATTTTTTAAGCATTTATCTAAAATCTTCAGCATGTATTTTTTTTTATTTTCACAAAAATTTTGTGCATAGGTAATGTTCCAGCACTGACAATTGCAAAACCTTTTGTTTCAACTTTTCCCCTCCTTCCTCCCACCCCTTCCCCAGATGGCAGGTTAAGCAATACATGTTAAATATGTGAAAGTATAAGTTAAATACAATATATGTATACATGTCCAAACAGCTATTTTGCTGTACAAAAACAAACAGACTTTGAAACAGTGTACCATTAGCCTGTGAAGGAAATCAAAAATGTAGGCAGACAAAAATATAGGTATTGGGAATTCTATGTAGTAATTCATAGTAAACTCCTAGAGTTCTTTCACTGGGTATAGCTGGTTCAGTTCATTATTGCTCTCTTGGAACTGATTTGGCTCATCTCATTGTTGGAGAGGGCCTTGTCCACCAGAATTGATCATCATATAGTATTGTTGTTGAAGTATATAATGATCTCCTGGTCCTGCTTATTTCACTCAGCAACAGTTCATGTAAGTCTCTCCAGGCCCTTCTGAAATCATCCTGTTGGTCATTTCTTACAGAACAATAATATTCCATAATAATCATATACCACAATTTATTTAGTCATTCTCTAATTGATGGGTATCCACTCAGTTTCCAGTTTCTGGCCACTACAAAAAGGGCTGCCATAAATATCCTTGCACATACAGGTCCCTTTCCTTTCTTTAAAATCTCTTTGGGATATAAGCCCAGTAGTAACACTGCTGGATCAAAGGGTACACACAGTTTGATAACTCTTTGAGCATAGTTCCAAATTGCTCTCCAGAATGGCTTGATGCATTCACAATTCCACCAACAAAGTATTAGTGTCCCTGTTTTTCCACATCCCCTCCAACATTGTGCATTATCTTTCCCGGTCATTATAGCCAATCTGACAGATGTGTAGTGGTATCTCAGAGATATCTTAATTTGCATTTATCTGATTAATAATGACTTGGAGTATCTTTTCATATGGCTAGAAATACTTTCAATTTCTTTGTTTGAGAATTGTCTATTCATATCCTTTGACCATCTATCAATTGGGGAATGGCTTGATTTCTTATAAATTAGAGTCAGTTCTCTACGTATTTTGGAAATGAGGCCTTTATCAGAATCTTGACTGTTAAAATGTTTTCCCAGTTTATTACTTCCCTTCTAATATTGTCTACATTTGTTTTGTTTGTACAAAAACTTTTTAATTTGATATAATCAAATTTTTTTTCTATTTTATGATCAATAATAACTTCTAGTTCTTCTTTGGTCATGAATTCCTTCCTTTTCCACAGGTCTGAGAAGTAAATTATCCTATGCTCTTCTAATTTATTTATAATCTCATTCTTTATGTCTAGTTCATGAACCCATTTGACCTGAGCATGGTGTGTGGTGTTAAGTGTGGGTCAATGACTAGTTTCTGCCATACTAATTCCCAATTTTCCCAGCAATTTTTCTCATCCCAAAAGTTCTTATCTCAAAAGCTGGGGTCTTTGGGTTTGTCAAACACTAGATTATTGAAGTTATTGGCTTTTTTTTTTTGAACCTAACCTATTCCCCTTATCAACTAGTCTATTTCTTAACTAATACCAAATGGTTTTGGTAACCACTGCTTTATAATATAATTTTAAATCTGGTACAGCTAGGCCACCTTCATTTGATTTTTTTTTTCATTAATCCCCTTGAAATTCTTGGCCTTTTGTTTTTCCATATAAACTTTGTTGTTATTTTTTCTAGGTCATTAAAATAGTTTTTTGAGAGTCTGATTGATATGGTGCTAAATAAATAGATTAGTTTAGGTAGTATTGTCATATTTATTATATTTGCTTGCCCAAATCAAGAGCATTTAATATTTTTCCAATTGGTTAGATCTGACTTTATTTGCGTGGAAAGTGTTTTGTAGTTTTGCTCATATAGTTTCTGATTTTCCATTGGCAGATAGATTCCTAAATATTTTATACTATCAATAGTTACTTTACATGGAATTTCTCTTTATAGCTCTAACTGTTGGATTTTGTTAGTGATATATGAGAATGCTGATGATTTATGTGGGTTTATTTTGTATCCTGCAACTTTGCTAAAGGTGTGGCTTATTTCTTGTAAAGTTCTGTCATCTCTCAATTGTAATCCTTCTCTAGGAGGAGGTTTCTTTTACGTATAATCTTTTCCTCTGTGAGCAGGTTTCTTGAGAGGCTTATGGAGCCTCCAGCCAGAGTGAAGATAGAATCTCAAATCCTCTTCTTCCTGAATCCTGGCTCTGAATCTCCTCAAACTTCCCTGAAGTTCTCCAGGAAAGTCTTGTTCTTCTCCCAATCTAGACTGTTCTTCAGACTCAATGTTGCCTCTTTTTATCCTCCCAGAGAATGGGCTTGTGGGAACTCCTTCAACCAATGAACTTGCTCCTTGAAAGTATCCCTTCAAAGGTGTAAACTCCTTTCAGAAATTTAAAAGTGTAAAGGTTTGAACTAAAGGCATGAACTCTGAGCTAGAGAATTGCCAAGTATCTACTTACCACTTAGTAAGAACCTAACAATTTCTAATACCTTTTTAGTAGAATCCCTAGGATTCTCTAAGTATACCATCATATCATCTGCAAAGAGTGATAATTTGGTTTCCTCATTACCTATTTTAATTCCTTTTATTTCTTTCCCATCTCTTATTGCCAAAGCTAGCATTTCTAATACAATATTGAATAGTAATGGTGATAGTGGACCACCTTGTTTCACTCCTGATCTTACTGGGAATGGTTCAAGTTTATTCCCATTACATATGATGCTTACTGATGGTTTTAAATTGATCCTTTAATGTAGAGGCAGCCAGATCTTGTGTGACCCTTATTGTAGCACTTTGAATTGTTTTTTTTTTTTTGTTTTGTTTTGTTTTGTTTTGTTTTGTTTTGTTTTGTTTTCCTGGCTGCTTGTAATATTTTTTTCTTAGTCTGATAGTTCTGAAATTTGGGCACAATATTCCATGGAGTTTTTTTTTGTTTGTTTTTGTTTTTGTTTTGGTTTTTTTGTTTGTTTTTTAGGGTCTTTTTTAGAAAGTGTTCGATGAATTCTTTCAATCCCTATTTTACCTTCTGGTTTTATTACCTAGGGGCAATTCTCTTTGATGATTTCCTTTAATGTAGTATCTAGGCTCTTTTTTTAGTCATAATTTTCAGAAAGTCCAATAATTCTCAGATTATTTCTCCTGGATCTATATTCCAGGTCTGTTGATTTTTCAAGTAGATATTTAATGTTTCTTTCTATTTTTTCTTTTCTTTTTTTTTTTTTTTTTTTTTTTTTTTTTTGGTTTTGCTTGACTGATTCTTGGTGTCTCGAATCATTCATTTCTATTTGTTCAGTTTTGATTTTAATGAGTTATTTTCTTCATTAGCTTTTTTTAACTTCTTTTTGTATATGTCCAATTGAATTTTTAAATGAGTTGTTTGCTTTATGGAATTTTTTTCCATTTCACTATTTTTTTTGGTGAGTTATTTTCTTTTTCCAATTCATAAATTCTGTTTTCCTGCACTTCCTGAGAGTTTTTTTACCTTTTCCAATTCACAGTTCAGGAAGTTGTTACTCTCTTGCATAGCTTCACTTTCCTTTCCCCATTTTTCTTCTAGCTCTCTTTTAAGATTTTTAATAGTCTCTTCTAGGTGAGCTTTTTGTGTTGGGAACCAACAATTGTCTGGAGACTGTCTGTTACTAGTCTCCTCGGGGTTGAAAACCTGTTCTCTTTTTGTATAGAAGCTATTGATCGTCCTTTTGATTTTTTTACTCATTTTTTAAAGCCTGTAGAGTCTGCCTTCAGTGCCAGGAAGTTACCAGCTTCCTCTGCAAAACAGGGATAGGTGTATGGACCGCCTGCCAACCAGCTATAAAGAGTGGCCAGGTACTAGAGTGCTCTTGGAAATAGTTCCCCAACAGAAGTGACTCAGGACTACACAGCCTAGCTGTGGGGGTGCCCAGTGAACAATCCTGCTGTGCAGATTAAAGACTGCCCTGAGGCAAGAGGCTGAGCAGTAAAAGTTTCACTATCCCAAGCCAAAGCCAGCTATGGGGATGTGGGTATTATCAGTTGCCCAGTGAATAGTCTCACAAGGCACCGGAAGTGGCTCTGCCCAAGGAAGGACAGTTATGCTGGGGAAGTTCTATTGCCCTAGGCTGAGCCCCCCTCTGTGCAGAATAGAGGTTTCCCCAGGCTCTGCCCCACTGCTGTGCAGATTTGTAATTGTCCTGGCAGTGCTGTAGAATACAGCTGCACAGTTGTGCTGGTCTATGGTCTATGCTATGTCACTTCCAGTTGGGGGGGAGGGGGAGGGAACAGACAGATCCTGTTAGGTTCTGGTGTTTTTAGAATACCCTGTACCTCTGGCTCTCTCTGCTAGTCCACTGCTTTACAATCAAGCCAAAGCAGTCAGCCTATGGCAGAGTTGTTTCCACTACTTTTCTAGCCACAGAGGCTACCCTGGTCCTTGGTCCACTCTGGCCGCCAGTCTTTCCTATCTCCCTGCCTGCCACTGGTCTGTTCCCGCCCCTCAGGACAAACCTGCTCTGGCAGTCCTCCAGATTACCTTCAGCTGGTAAATCACTGTACCTTTAATCTTCATGAATTTCACCAGTCAAGCACTATTTTTGAGGCTGAATTCAAAGATTGGTAGTGAGGGCATGAGAGGAGCTTAAAGAGTCACCTGTCAGATTGGCTAAGATGACAGGAACAAATAATGATGAATGTTGGAGGGGATGTGGGAAAACTGGGACACTAATACATTGTTGGTGGAGTTGTGAAAGAATCCAGCCATTCTGGAGAGCAATTTGGAACTATGCCCAAAAAGTTATCAAACTGTGCATACCCTTTGACCCAGCATTGCTGTTATTGGGCTTATATCCCAAAGAAATACTAAAGAGCGGAAAGAGACCTGTATGTGACAAAATGTTTGTGGCAGCTCTTTTTGTAGTAGCTAGAAACTGGAAGTTGAATGGATGCACATGAATTAGAGAATGGTTGGGTAAATTATGGCATATGAAGGTTATGGAATATTATTGTTCTGTAAGAAATGACCAGCAGGAGGAATACAGAGAGGCTTGGAGAGACTTACATCAACTGATCCAATTCACTTCCAGTTGATCAATGATGGACAGAAATAACTACACCCAGAGAAGGAACACTGGGAAGTGAATGTAAATTGTTAGCACTACTGTCTATCTACCCAGGTTACTTATACCTTCGGAATCTAATACTTAATGTGCAACAAGAAAATGGTATTTACACACATATATTGTATCTAAGTTATATTGTAACACATGTAAAATGTCTGGGATTGCCTGTCATCAAAAGGAGGGAGTAGATGGGGGGGGGGGATAATTTGGAAAAATAAATACAAGGGATAATATTATAAAAAAAAAATTTCTCATGCATATATACTGTGGGAAAAAAAATTCTAAAAAAAAAAAAAAAAAAAAAAGAGTCGTGTGTGCCTTCTCCACCATCTTGGCTCTACCCCAGCATGTATTATTTGTAAAGAAAATAAAGTACAAATCTTTGTAGTAAGATCAGGATGTTAAACAAGGATGCTCACTGTCACCAATATTATTCAATAGTGTATTGGATATCCTAGTAATATCAATAAGGGGGGAAAAAAGTAGAAGGAATTACATAAGAAAGCAATCTTTTTTGTAGATGATATGATCATATTCTTGGAAAATCCCAAAGACTCCACTAAAAAATTAATTGGAAAAATTAATAAATTTACCATAATAGTAAAAGTGGAATAGTTTAGGATCACAGTACAAAATAGCAATCTAGTGTTTGACAAACCCAAAGACCCCAGCTTTTAGGATAAGAAGTCATTATTTGACAAAAACTGCTGGGAAAATTGGAAACTAGTATAGAAGAAATTAGGGCTTGACCCACACCTAACACCACCTACCAAGATAAAATCTAAGTGAGTCCATGATTTATACATAAAGAGTGATATTTTAAGCAAATTAGAAGAACATAGGATAATTTACCTCTCAGTTTTGTGGAGAAGGAAGAAATGTGTGCCCAAAGAAGAATGGGAACTCATGACTGAACACCAGATAGATTATTTTGATAATATTAATTTTAAAAGTTTCTGTACAAACAAAACTAATGCAGACAAGATCAGAAGGAATGCAATAAATTAGGAAATCATTTTTACATTTAAGGGTTCTGATAAAGGTTTCATTTCTAAAATAAATAGAGAATTGACTCAAATTTGTATGAATTCAAGCCATTCTCCAGTTGGTAAATGAGCAAAAGATATGAACAGATGATTTTCAGATGAAGACATTGAAACCATTTCTAATCATATGAGAAGATGCTCTAAATCACTACTGATCAAAGAAATGCAAATTAAGAAAAATCTGAGATACCACTAAAATTGGCTAATATGACAGGAAAAGGTAATAACAAATGTTAAAGGGAATGTAGGAAAACTGGGACTCTAATACATTGTTGGTGGAACTGTAAACGGACCCAGCCATTCTGAAGAACAATTTGAAATTATGCTCAAAAAGGTACCAAATTGTGCATACTTTTTATCCAGCAGTATTTCTATAGGGCCTATATCCCAAAATAATCTTAAAGTAAGGAAAGGGAACCACATGTGCAAAAGTATTTGCAGCAGCCCTTTTTGTTGTTGCAAGAAACTGGAAACTGAGTGGATGCCAGTTCCAATGATCTTGTGATGAAGAGAGAGCCATCTACACCCAGAGAGAGGAGTGTGGGAACTAAATATGGATCACAACATAACATTCTCAGTCTTTTTGTTGTTCTTGCATTTTGTTTTCTTACACATTTACTTGTTTTTTTGGATCTGATTTTTCTTGTGCAGCAAGAGAATTGTATAAATATGGTTATACATGTTGGATTTAACATATTTTAACATATATTGGATTGCTTGCCATCTAGGAGAGGGAATGCGGGAAGGAGGAGAAAATCTGAAACACAATGCAAGGGTCAATGTTGTCAAAATTATCTGTGCATATGCCTCTGAAAATATAAAGCTTGTAAAAATAAAAAAGGAGAGATTTTTAAATACTCCATTTAAAAAACTTTAAATAGTATAAAAGATCTGCTAGTACACCTGTCAAAACAAATCTAGGAACTCTATGAACAAAATTATTTTTTAAAATAGAGCAAATAAAATCAGATTTAAAAATTGGAGAAATATTAATTGTTCATGGGTAGGCAGGATCAATATGATAAATGACAATTTCATCCAAACTAATTTATATATATTCAATGGCATCCAAACTTAATAACCATTTTAAAATAAGTTAGAAATAATTGAAATACAATAGTAAAAAAAAAATTTATTTGGAAAAATAAAAAGTGAAGAATATCAAAGGAAATCTTACATATATATATATATATATATATATATATATATATATGTAAAATGAAAAAATAAGAATATCAAAGGAAATTATATACATGTATATACATATACATATACATATAAATATATATATTTATATATATTTATTTTTATTTATATTTATATATATTATATTTATATATATTTATTTATTTTTATATATATAAATATATATAAATATATTTTTATATTTTATATATATAAATATATTTATATATATATATAAATATATATATAATTATATTTATATATAAAGGAGGTTTAGCTGCAGCCAGATCTAAAGCTATAATAAGGTAGTGATTATCAAAATTATCTGGCACTAAGAAATATAAAATTAGATCAATTAAATAGTATAGACATATAATTTACAGCAGCAAAAAAATGTAACAACTTTATATTTGACTAGTGTAAAGATTTGTGAATAAGAACTGATCTTTAAAATTGGAAAAACTGGAAAGCAGTATGGTAGAAACTGAACATAGACTAATACCTGACACCATTTACCAAAATAAGATCAAAATGTACACATGATCTAGCTATAAAGAGAGATTTCATTAAAAAGAAAATAGAACATGTAACATATGAATATGCAAATACTTTATGAATAAACAAGAAAGCTAAGTTGATTGTAAAATGGATCGTTTGATTACATTAAATTAAAAAGTTTATCTACAAATACAAATACAAACAAGATCAGAGGAAAATAGAAATACTTTTAGATATTTTATCTGATAAGGACCTCATATGTAAAATATATGAATAAACTTGTCAAATCTATAAAAATAGAAGACATTCCACAATTAATAAATTGTCAAAGAATATGAACAGGTAATTTTCTTTTTATGTTAAAATATATGTTAAATCTAATATATATTTACATATGTATAGAGTTATCTTGCTTCACAAGAAAAATTGGATCATAAATAAGAAAAAACTGGGAAAGAAAACAAACACCAACAGAAAGTGTAACAATGCTATGTTGTAGTCCATATTCAGTTCCCATGATCCTTGCTCAGAGTATAAATGACTCTCTTCATCAATTAGAATTGGTGAGGAGAGCCAGGTCCATCAGAATTGTTTTTCCCATATATGATGATAGCCTGATTCTGCTCATTTCACTTAGCATCAATTCATGTAAGTCTTTCTGGGTCTCTCTGAAATCATCCTGCTGGTTGTTTCTTACAGAACAATAATATTCCATAACATTCATATACCATAATATATTCAGCCATTCTCCAATTGATGGGCATCCATTCAATTTTCAGTTTCTTGCCACTATAAAAAGGGCTACCACAAACATTTTTGCATATGTGGGTCTCTTTCCCTCAAGATCTTTTTGGGATATAAGTCCAATAAAAACACTGTTGAGTCAGAGTACACACAGATTGATAACTTTTTGAGCATAGTTCCAAATTGCTCTCCAAAATAGTTGGATCCATTCACAGCTCCACCAACAATGTTCCCTTCCATTATTCGTCATTATCTTTTCTTGTCATCTTAGCCAATTTTAGAGGTGTGTAGTGTTATTTCAGAGTTGTCTTAATTTGCATTTCTCTGATCAATAGTGATTTGGAGCACCTTTTCATATGACTACAACTAGTTTCAATTTCTTCATCTGAAAATTGTGTGTTCATATCCTTTGACCATTTATCAATTAGGGAATTGCTTAAATTCTTATAAAATTGAGTTAATTTTCTATATATTTTATAAATGAGGCCTTTATTAGAACTTTGAATGTAAAAATATCTTCTCAGTTTATTGCTTTCCTTTTAATCTTGTCTGCATTAGTTTTGTTTGTACAAAACTTTTAACTTAATATAATCAAAGTTATCTATTTTGTGATCAATAATGATATCTATGAATAGCCAATCTTCAAATAAAGAATTCAAAATAATTAATAGTCATATAAAAATGCTCTAAGTCATTATTGATTAGAGAGATGAACATTAAAAAAAATATTCGATACTATCATAACAGTAAAATGATAGAAACAAGAAAATGACTAGTGTTGAAGGGGATGTGGAAAAATGGGGACACTAATTCATTGTTAATGAAATTATGAACTGATCCAACCATTCTGGAGTGCAATCAGGAATTATGCCCAAAAAAGTATTAAACTGCTTATACCCTTTGAGCCAGCAATACCACTACTTGGTCTTTTCCTGAAGATAATTAGTCAAAAAGGAACCTATATATTCTAAAATGTTTACAGTAACTCTCTTTTTAGTGGCAAAGAACTTCTAATTAAAGACATGCCCATCCACTGGGAAATAGCTGAATAAATTTTTGTATGTATGATTTGTACAGGAATATTATCTTCCCATGTAGGAATGTAAATAGATAAACCTTATGATATCACTCCCCTGGTTATCTCTTTATTCTTCTTTTTACTCCTGTATTTGAAAAATCAGCTTTTCTATTCAGTTCTGTTATTTTCATTATGAATGCTTAAAAATCCTATATTTCATTGAATTTCAATCTTTAATACTGAAGGATTATATACAGTCTTTCTGAGTAGGTGACTCGTGTTTGTAATATCATATTCCAAACTCTCTGGTCCTTTAATGTACAAGTTGCTAAATCTTGTGTTATCCTGGCCATAGCTCCACTCTTTTTTAAATGTTCTTTCTGGATGCTTGCAATATTTTATAACCTGGGAATTGCAGAATTTGGCTGTAATATTCCTGGGAATTTTCATGTGGAGATCTCTTTCAAGAGGTGATCAGTAGATTTTTCAATGTCTTTTTTACCCTTTGGTCCTAGAATATCAGGTAAGTTTTCCTAGATAATATCTTAAAATATGATGGGTGGGCTCATTTTTGATGGTGAATTTCTGTATAATGGTTAGAATATTTCTCTGTTGTCTGCTCATTTTCTCATCATATTATTTGACTTTTAACTTTTTATTAAATTAAGGTTTTATTTGCAGAATTGATGGTGCACTTTCCCAACCTTTTTTCACAGATTTTTCTAGGGACCTGACCATAAGTACTCTTTTCTGCCCTGGAAATGTGAGGAGTGTTACTGCTCCACTGTTAGTGTAAGTTCTAGTGTGCTAAACAAGAGTCCTTTTTCAATGCTAATATAGAGAGATCCTTTTATTTAAGGCCTCTAGAAGCTCTTGCAACTGTCACCACACATGCCTGCTCCTGGTATTCTGGTTTCCCAAGGCTCCCTCTTTCTACAGACAAATCTTTCCTTCTGACCTTCCAAGTTATCTTTGATGTTTCTGGGCTGAAAGGTCTGGAAACCACAAGTATTGCCACTGGTTCAGAGGTCCCTTGTTTCATTCTGCTTTGCTATTGTGGGTGAGGGTGGGGCCAGAGATGGGGCTGCTGTCTCAGCCCACATCAGGACAGCATGCTGGACACTCCCACCCTGGTGTCACAGAGCTTTCCTGCTGACCTTCTCAGTTGTTTTTAGCTAGATAATGTTCTGTTCCATATTTTGTGTGTTTTAATGCTTTAAAAAATTGGAATCATTATTTAAAGGAATTTGAAGCAGTTTTGGAGAGAGTCCAGTTAGTCCCTGCCTTTACTGTGTCATCTTGGCTCTGCCTCTCCTCTCCTCTTTTTCTTTTTGCTAATTATAGAATTCCTGGGTTCCAGTCCTTCTTATTCAGTATTTATCAGTATTGTTGTGATGAATAAATCATTTACTACTCTTTAAGTCTAAGAATAAGTTGCAGATTGAGATTCTGATGATGGCAGGAATGCCAATGTCATTTATGTAGTGATCAGGAAGTGACAAAACCAAATTGGGGTGAACTCTTTTTTTTTTTTTTTTTTTTTTTGTTAAGTGCTTCTAGAACAGATGAATAGAAAAAAAAATAGTATTGAGAATATTTAAAGAAGAGAAATTAGGGCTAAGCAGGAAGACACCCTGTCCACATTAGAAAAGTGGTTTCAGAAATGAAGGACAATGTCTTCAGTGGTTTGGCTGTTTTTACACTAGATGCCAGCAATGAAATTGTCCAGGACTGCCTCTTGGGGAAGGAAGTTGTAGCCTTCTAATTTCAGTTCCTAAGGCAAGGCCCTATTTGCTACTCCACCCTAGTTCCAACTTTGTATGACATGATAGCTATCCTAATCTGGAAATAACTAGTAATTGGAAACTACTTCTTCTCTGTCATACAGGTTATAACTGCCCTGGATATGCCCTTTTCTGCACACCATTCCTCTTATGTTTCTTATTTGAACTGTTCCCTTCCCTTCTCATACCAATATTTATTCTGGAACCTAGCACATAGTTGGCACTTAATAAAAGCTTGGTGATTGATAGAATGATTCTTCTATTCTATCCTTAAAACATTGAAGCCAGAAATTTCCAGCTTTCTAATTAATTTGTTTCTTCCTTCTTATGTAAATACAAACAAGATAACCAATGGAAACTATGAATGGGACTTCCATCCTTCGCAATAAAACTCCTAAGGTTCACTTTAGATTTGGGAGCTTCCTCGGTCTTGAATCTCCCCTTGATTTTGAGTTGTTCCTTGAGGGAAAATTTTATTTCATGTTTTTCTTTTCATTCTCAAAACCTAACATAGTCTGATGCATATAATAGATGTTTAACAAGTATTTATTGATGGAATCATTTACGGACAAAGCAAAGAAAGAACCAGATTATTTCACCTATTTGATCTGCAAAAGTTTAAAGTAAAGATTTGCCAAATCCTGGGAGAAGTCTTTTTGAGACCAGTATGAATTCCTTCCTTCTAGCATACTGCTAGACTCATGACTGAGATTCTCTGATTACATCCCTGGCTATATACCTTCTCTGTTCTACCTTGTCCTGTTTGAAGGGGTCAATTATGGCCCCAATTTAGATAGTTGATATATGTCTAGTTTGGTAATACCAGATTGTAGAAGGGGGAAATGACTGCCTTATCACCCTTCCTTTTTTGCCTCAACTTCTTCTTGGAGCTTTCTGTTATAATTCAATTAAGACACATAGCCTTCACTTAAATATATCTGGGAAGAGTCTAATATTTTCAGTTTGGGCAAATTTATCTTACTATTAGTCAAAGATGTGTTATAAGTCCTAGCAACCCAGGACAGAGGTAGTGAGGGATGGAAGGAGTTAGGTCACATATGTCAAGAAGCTAAGGGGAAGGATTCCTTTCCCCAAGAGACAATTTTTTATTCTACTTGAACCTCACTCCTATCTCCTAATGTTGGTGATAAATAGGTTCTCATTTGAATCCTGACTGGCTCCCACCAAGGCTCTCAATATCTCTAAAGAGAAAGAGATTTCTGAGTCTCCTCATAAGAATAAAGTAAACAGTCTCCCTTTCTCTTCTTTTATAGAGCACCTGGATTTAGAATTTCTGGCATAGAAAGACTTTATTCTCTTTAATGATAGCATACTTTCCCTTCCCTTGTAGTCTTTTAGCAAAAGCTGAATAATCCCTTATTGAACAGAATAAAGAGATTCTTGTTCAATGTGGTTTCAAGGTGCTTCCACCTCTGAAACTCAATAGTTTGCTCATTCTGCTGCTGTATAGGCTAAATATGAGTTGATTAGGTAAACTCTGAATATAGTAAATGAACCAATCAGTTTCTCTTGTTTATGTTTCATATGCATAAAAATGAAATAAACAATCTAGATGTCATTTATAATTAACAATATCTGATCTACAGATCCTAGTTTTCAAGATAAGCATCACTTTTGTATAATATGGGGGAAAGTGAGAAAGAAGGTAAGGGAACAGACACACTGAATTTATTCACTTCTTAAAAAGATAAAATAATAGTTGATATGGCATGTAATGGAATGAATCTATGGAAATGAAAATGTTGAAAAATCATAATTATTTATTAAACAGAAGAAAGGAGCTAAGTTGGAGTTAGCATTCATCATTCAATTGGCATTATGGCACAGTGGATAAAACCCTGGGCCTGAAGACAATAAAACCTGACTTCAAATTAAACCTTACACACTAACCAGCTATTAGCCTTGGGCCAATGACTTAAAAGGCAGCTCAGGATATCAGAGGATAGAGTGGTGCACCTGAAATCAGGAAGACTTAAATTTAAATCTGGTCACAGACACTTATTAGCTTTGTAATTTCTGTTTGCTTTAATCCATTAGAGAAAGAATGACAAACCACTCCAGTATCTTTACCAAGAAAACTCCATGAATGACATGGCCTATGGAGTCATAAAAAGTCAGACATGACTAAATGGCAACATACATTACAGTAATCCCATACCATTTAGAGAAAGGGATGTAAGTGGAAAAATTCTTGAAATACTCTACAAAGTTTTATCAGATAGTTAAACCAAAGCAAACACTAAAGGTAAAAACTGACATTAATTTATAGCATAAGATAAGACTATAGATAATTATCTGCTATAAGATATGTAGATAACCAGGTCATACTCCTTTTTTTTCTTCATTGGGAATTAGATTGCAATTATAAAAATTTTATTTGGTTTTCTAGATTGCATGAAGAAATATGAAAACCTAAGAATTAATGTTTCTGTCAGTGATAGCTAATTAAAACAAGTATATGGAGACAATTTGCAGAGAGAAAATATTTCCTTCAATTGCTGAACACGGATTATTAAATGCCTATATGACTCACTGAACAACCACTAAACTAGACTAGATCGCTACCTTTCCTCCAGATATCCTTTCCTCCAGATATTCTCTTCCCCACTTATCTGAACACTACACTCTCATGCGCCTGTTGCAAATTCTGACTGTCTTCTCTGTCTCTCTTCATTTTTTTTAGACTTATTGATGTCTTCTGCTTTTCAAACATTTATAGATTATTCTAATTTCCTTGGAAGTCTATTGTAATAAAGAAAAGCTAACAATATAATGATTACATCAGGAAAGTAATGTAATATTTCATATACAATATTCCACATTTGTACAATGTGCCTCATAGCTTTGTTTTAATTAACATAAATCAATTTTCTTTCATTTCCACATTCCAACTTGTTGAAAAAAAAAGAGAAGAAAAATAAATTTTTTGTAACAAATATGCATAGTAAAATCTGACTCTAGTTGGAGCCTTCTTTTCCCCCTCTAACCTCTTCCCTCCACTTACTATGTTGCTGTTGTTGTTTTGATCTCATCAGGAAGTTGATACCATGACATGAAAGTGAATTTGAGTGAAAGAGGGCTGTGCAAGGTCACCAGCTTCACTTTCTCCTCCAAAACCATTTGGGTCCAGTGGTCAGATATAGAGTAGGATGATTGGAAAAGGACCTCCATCTTCCATATAGATATTCCCCTAAGATTTCATCCTTAGGATATTTCTTTCTCTCCAGACTCTCCTTTGGTAACATTTTATTTAACCTTGATTATCTTGTTTATTTATGCACATAACTTCCTATCCATCTCCTCCTTACCAGTCATATCTAGTAGAAAAAAATAAGGGTGAGGAAGAATTATATGTTAAATTTTAAACATGAAGTTTGATATCTAAGTAGCTCAGTGAATAGAACATGAGAATTAGAATCAGAAGATATGAGTTCAAATCTTACTTCAGTCAACTACTAGTTGTGTGATCATGGACAAGTGACTTATTTTCTCAATGTGCCAGTTGCCTCAGCTGTAAGATGGGTATGATGACTATACCTGTTTTACAGAATTGTTGTAAGGAATGAAGAGATAGCACATATAAAGTGCTTTGTATACCTTAAAGTACTATATGATGATTGCATTATTTATTAAATATTATTTTAAACACTAACAATTATTAAACACTACTATTTCTAATAAGAATAATTTGGTAAATGCAGTATTTATCAAATATTTATCTATGTCAGGCAAGTGCTAAGTGCTAGGGATACAAATGTAAATAAATGCAACAGTCTCTGACTTCAAGGAGTTAATATCCCAATGTAAGAAAACAGCACATAAGGAGTGAGATGTTAGTGAAGTGTGAAGGAATGTGAAGTTATAAGGTATGAAAATATCTTAAAAGTGGCATGAAGAACTGGTTCTGGTAAGAAAGGATAAAATTTGAATCCCAAAGTTGAGTGGGGCAGGGGATGTGTTACTTGGCAAAGGCTAGTGAAAG
Organism: Sminthopsis crassicaudata; assembly: GCF_048593235.1. Lineage (NCBI taxonomy): Eukaryota > Metazoa > Chordata > Mammalia > Dasyuromorphia > Dasyuridae > Sminthopsis > Sminthopsis crassicaudata. The sequence continues at coordinate 230,711,970 of NC_133620.1, read as the reverse complement.
CATATTGTTAGGACTTCTGGCCAAGATGGCAGCAAGGATGCACACAGCTGCTTGAGTTCCACGTTTTCTCTCAGAATTTACTTCATGACAAGCTTTGGAATTAATGCTTGACCAGAAAAAAAAAAAACCATAAATAATTACCAACAGAAGATATCCTTGAAATTCTCCAGAAAAGGTCTGTGTTTGCTCAGTGGAGGGAATAAACAGACTGAGCACAGGCTGAGGACAGGAGCAAGAGCAAGGCAGGCAGGCAGCTGACATTGCTTAGACTTGAGGGGGGAGGGGAGTGATCTCTTCCATGTGAAATGACCTTTACCCCAGTGTGGATATTCCATCTTGGCAGCAAGCAAGGAGCAGCAGAGAAGGTGTAAACACTGGAGGTAAAGAATAAAACCCCAGAAAGCTAGCATCTCTCCAGACCTGCCTACCCCCATCCCACCAGGAGTGACTCAGCCTGTTCTTAGACCCTCAGAGCGCAGATGCAGCACAGCAATTGCTGTCCTGTTAGTGCCTCGCTGCTGTCTCCCACAGTCTGTAGAGGAGGCCCAGGGACACCATCCAGCCCCAATCCCTGCCCCCCCCCCAGAAACAGACCAATTGTTTCTCTTGTCAATTTGTTTTCTTCCATTCCTACTCTGACAAAAATGAACAAAAAATTTAAAAGGGCTGTAACCACTGACAGCTTCTGTATGGATAGAGAGCAGACTTCAAACCCTGAGGATACTAAAAGCAGACTGTCTCCAGAGGAATCCCCTAAGGGGGATATGATCTGCTTCTCAATACACAAAACTCTCACAGAGGAAATCAAAAAGGCTCTCACAAGAAAGCTAGAAGTGAAATGGGAAAAGGAAAGGGAAGCTTGGCAAGAAAGTCTAGAGAAGTCATCCAGAGTGGATAAAGAGATCAAATTATTGAGAAATAAAATTAGTGAGCTGAAAAAAGAAAACAGCTCTCTAAAAAATAAAATTTATGAAATGGAAAAAAATTCCATAGAAGATAAAAACTCAATTGGACAATTACAAAAAGATATAAAAAAGTGAGTAAAGAAAATACATCATTGAAAATTAGAATCAAACAAGTAGAAATGAATGACTCAAGGAGAAACCAAGTAGTCAAGCAAAACCAGAAAAACAAAACAATTGAAAAAAAAAATCAAGTACCTTATTTGAAAGACAACAGACCTGGAAAACTGATCCAGGAGAGACAATTTGAGAATAATAGGACTCCCTGAAAAATGTGAAGAAAAAAAGAGGATGGACACTATTTTCCAGGAAATTATCAAAGAGAGCTACCTAGACATTTTGGAAACAGAGGGTAAAATAGACATTGAAAAAAATTCATCAATCACCTACTGAAAGGGACCCTAAAATCAAAATGCCAAGAAATATACTGGCCAAGTTCAAGAACCATCAGACAAAGGAAAAAAATATTGGAAGCTGCTAGAAAAAAAAGATTCAGATATGGAGGATCCACAATAAGGATAACCCAGGATCTAGCAGCATCCACATTAAAGGAATGATGGGCCTGGAATACGATATTCCGAAAGGCTAAGGAAGTTGGTATGCAGCCAAGAATAACTTACCCAGCAAAAATGAGCATCCTTTTCCAGGGAAGAAGATGGACATTTAATGAAATAAATGAATTCCATCTATTCTTGTTGAAAAAAAACCAGATCTACACAAAATACAGAACTGAAGAGATTTCTAAAAAGGTAAAAAGAAATCTTGAGAACTATATTTCTGCCATAAAGATATGTAAAGAACACATGTATAATTTGTCCTAGAAACTAGAAGTAGAAAGGAAATTATATCATAAAAAGGGTAAAGTGGTGGTACTACATCTCATGAAGAGGTAAAGGTAACCTACTATATCTGAGACAAAGAAAGGAGGGGGATGAACATAGTGTGTATCAATAGACATATTCAATTTATGGTGAAACTTCTTCCACTTCATTGAAAAGTGGGAGGGAAGGAGTAAGCTAAGGGGAAGGGAATACAGAAATTGTGAGGGAAAGGGGGAAAATAGGGGGAGGAACTTTAAGGTGGGGGAGGGATACTAAAAAGGGAGGGCTGTGAAAAACAAGTGGTGCTCAGAAGTTTAATACTGGGGAGGGGGTAAGAGGGAAGGAAAGGAGAAAAGCATAAGCAGGGGTTAACAGAATGGCAAGCAATATAGAATTAGTCATTCTAATCATAAATGTGAATGGGGTAAACTCCCCCATAAAGAGGAAGCAATTAGCAGACTTGATTAAAAGCCAGAATCCTACTATATGTTGTTTACAAGAAACACACCTGAAACAGGATGATATATTCAAAAAATAGTAAAAGGGTGGAGCAGAATCTACTATGCTTCAGGTGAAGCCAAAAAAGCAGGGGTAGCCATCCTCATCTAAGATCAAGCAAAAACAAAAATTGATCTAGTGAAAAGAGAAAAGGAAGGGCATTATACCTTGCTAAAGGGTAGCATAGATAATGAAGCAGTATCAATATTATGTTCTTCAATAATCAATATTATGTTATTAAACATATACACACCAAGTGGTGCAGCATCTAAATTCTCAAAAGAGAAATTAAGAGAGCTGCAAAAAGAAATAGACAACAAAACTATAATAGTGGGAGATCTCAACCTTGCACTCTCAGAATTAAATAAATTAAACCACAAAATAAATAAGAAAGAAGTCAAAGAGGTAAATAAAATACTAGAAAAGTTTGATATGATAGATCTTTGGCAAAAGCTAAATGGAGACAGAAAGGAGTACTCTTTCTTCTCAGCAGTTCATGGAACCTATACAAAAATTGATCATATACTAGGTCATAAAAACCTCAAAATCAAATGCAGTAAGGCAGAAATAGTAAATGCATCCTTTACAGACCACAATGCAATGAAAATTACATTCAAGAAAAAGCCAGGGGAAAATAGACCAAAAAATAATTGGAACCGAAATAATCTCCTACTAAAGAATGATTGGGTGAAACAGCAAGTCATAGACATAATTAATAACTTCACTCAAGAAAATGACAATAATGAGACATCATACCCAAATGTGTGGGATACAGCCAAAGCAGTAATAAGGGGAAGTTTTATATCTCTAGAGGCCTATTTGCATAAAATAGAGAAAGAGAAGGTCAACAAATTGGGCTTATAACTAAAAATACTAGAAAAGGAACAAATTAAAAACCCCCAAACAAACACGAAACTTGAAATTCTAAAAATAAAAAATGAGATTAATAAAATTAAAAGTAAAAAACCAAACAAACAAAAAAAAAAATATTGAATTAATTAATAAAACTAAGAGTTGGTTCTATGAAAAAACCAACAAAATAGACAAACCCTTAGTAAATCTGATTATAAAAAGGAAAGAGGAAAAGCAAATTGTTTGTCTTAAAAATGAAAAGGGAGAACTCACCACTAATGAAGAGGAAATTAGAACAATAGTTAGGAGCTACTTTGCCCAACTTTATGCCAATGAATTCGATAATTTAAGTGAAATGAAAGAATATCTTCAAAAATATAGCTTGCCCAGATTAACAGAGGAAGAAATAAATAGTCTAAATAGTCCCATTTCACAAAAAGAAATAGGGGACAGCTAGGTGGTGCAGTGGTGAAAAAGAAATATAAAAAGCTTAACCAATTCCCTAAGAAACAATCCCCAGGACTAGATGGATTTACATGTGAATTCTACCAAACATTTAAAGAACAACCGGGATTGAAGGAGTCCTACCAAATTCCTTTTGTGACACAGACATGGTACTGATAACTAAACCAGGTAGGCTGAAAACACAGAAAGAAAATTATAGACCAATCTCCCTAATGAATATTGATGCTAAAATCTTAAATAAAATATTAGCAAAAAGACTACAGAAAATCGTCTCCAGGATAATACACTATGACCAAGTGGGATTTATACCAGGAATGCAGGGCTGGTTCAATATTAGGGAAACTATTAGCATAATCCACTACATCTATAACCAAATTAACAAAAACCATATGATCATCTCAATAGATTCAGAAAAAGCATTTGATAAAATCCTACATCCATTCCTACTAAAAACACTTGAGAGTACAGGAATAAATGGACTATTCCTTAAAATAATAAGGAGCATATATTTAAAACCGTCAGTAAACATCATATGTAATGGCGATAAACTGGAACCTTTCCCAGTAAGATCAGGAGTGAAACAAGGTTGCCCACTATCACCATTACTCTTCGATATTGTACTAGAAACACTAGCCTTGGCGATAAGAGCTGAGAAAGAGATTCAAGGAATTAGAGTAGGAAATGAGGAAATCAAACTATCACTCTTTGCAGATGACATGATGGTATACTTAAAGAACCCCAAAGACTGCTAAAAAGCTATTAGAAATAATTCAGAATTTTAGCAAAGTTGCTGGGTACAAAATAAATCCACATAAATCCTCATCATTTTTATACATTACCAACACAATCCAACAGCAAGAGATACAAAGAGAAATTCCATTCAGAATAACGGTCAATAGTATAAAATATTTGGGAATATATCTACCAAAGGAAAGTCAGGAATTATATGAGCAAAAGTACAAAACACTTGCCACAAAAATAAAGTCAGATTTAAATAATTGGAAAGACATTAAGTTCTCTTGGATAGGCCGAGTGAATATAATCAAGATGACAATACTCCCTAAACTAATCTATTTATTTAGTGCTATACCAATCAGACTCCCAAGAAACTATTTTAATGAGCTAGAACAAATAACAACAAAATTCATATGGAACAACAAAAGGTCGAGAATTTCAAGGGAAGTAATGAAAAAAAAAAATTAAATGAAGGTGGTCTAGCTGTACCTGATTTAGAACTATATTATAAAGCAGCGTCACCAAAACCATTTGGTATTGGCTAAGAAATAGACTAGTTGATCAGTGGCATAGGTTAGGTTCACAGGGTAAGATAGTTAATAAAAATAGCAATCTAGTGTTTGACAAACCCAAAGATCCCAACTTTTGGGATAAGAATTCATTATTCGACAAAAACTGCTGGGAAAACTGGAAATTAGTATGGCAGAAACTAGGCATGGACCCACATTTAATACCACATACTAATATAAGATCAAAATGGGTCCATTATTTAGGCATAAAGAATGAAATCATAAATAAATTGGAGGAACATGAGATGTGGAAGAGGAAGGAGTTTGTGTCCAAGGGAGAACTAGAGACCATTATTGATCACAAAATAGAAAATTTTGATTACACCAAATTAAAAAGTTTCTGCACAAACAAAACTAATGCAAACAAGATTGGAAAGGAAGTAACAAATTGGGAAAACATTTTTACAGTTAAAGGTTCTGATAAAGGCCTCATCTCCAAAATATACAGAGAATTGACTTTAATTTATAAGAAATCAAGCCATTTTCCAATTGATAAATGGTCAAAGAATATGAACAGACAATTTTCAGATGATGAAATTAAAACTATTTCCAATCATATGAAAGAGTGTTCTAAATCACTATTGATCAGAGAAATGCAAATTAAGACAACTCTGAGATATCATTACATACCTGTCAGATAGGCTAAGATGACAGGAACAAATAATGATGAATGTTGGAGGGGATGTGAGAAAATTGGGATACTGATGCATTGTTGGTGGAGTTGTGAAAGAATCCAACCATTCTGGAGAGCAATCTGGAATTATGCCCAAAAAGTTATCAAACTGTGCATACCCTTTGATCAACAGTGCTACTACTGGGCTTATATCCCAAAGAAATACTAAAGAAGGGAAAGGGACCTCTATGTACCAAAATGTTTGTGGCAGCCCTTTTTCTAATGGCTAGAAACTGGAAAATGAATCAGCTACACCCAGAGAAGGAACACTGGGAAATAAGTGTAAACAGTTAGCATTTTTTGTTTTTCTCCCCAGATTATTTTTACCTTCCAAATCCAATTTTTCCTTTGCAACAACAACAATGACAAAATTTGGTTCTGCACATACATATTGTACCTAGGATATACCATAACATATTTAATATGTATGGGAATGCCTGCCATCTAGGGGAGGGGGTGGTAGGAAGGAAAGGAAAACTGTCACTGCTTATTGAACAACATATTAACTCCTGATCTTGATAATTAAAAGTCCTCTAAAATCTGATATCTGGTTCTATCTCACCCATCCAGATTTAATTAATGCTAAGTATTGCTACTCATTTTCTTAAAATAATTCATTCCCTGACTCCACTTTTATATATAAATTTATCTCCTTTTATCTTCAACTTAATCATCCTTTAATTTTACTTGTAGCATATTCACTAATGAATTCTCTGAAAGGCAACCAGGTGCTAGGTATTTTGTGGGCCAGAATATTCCCAAACTCTAGTTTTCAAGGCCATAATGATTACTCTTTTTACTGGACAACCAGTGGATAGACAGTTCAAAAAAATACATTAACTAAATAGTATAGTACTAGAAGTAACAACAGAACATTTCAACCATAAATCTTGAGTTCATTCCCCAATAAATATACATTTCCTCTGTCACATCAGTGAAACTGGATAAGGATAACATGTGTTGCATAGAGAGGAATCATATATATTGTACACACCCATAAAGAATGCCCTTGACCACAACACCTAAGTAGAGAAAATAACTTATGGAGGATAAACATATGTCCAGGAAACATGTGCAGAGGTACAAATTATACTGCTAATGATACAAAACTGCCACCACATCATCACACTGCTTTGTTCTGGACCTGTTGACATATTTCTTTTTTGTTCCCTGACAGTATATTTAATTGTTGACAGCTGATCTTTATTTCTCTAGCTAATCTGAACATCATTTATGTCATGCTAAAATAAACTTCTGTATGTCAAGAAATCATTCAGCTTCCCATTTTATCTTCGTTAGTGTCTGGACCTGAGGTGCTATCTTCAAGGATATCTGCAACTCTATAGTCATTTGGAGTGTGCTATGATTAATAACCCTCTTCTGTATAGGGAATGCTGTGGTTATTACCATTAATTCTCATAGACAATGATTATGAAACTCTCCTCAGATAATGATTATGAAGTTCTCACCATCAGCAAGGCTGCTCAAAGTAGGTAAGAATTGGCTAACTTAAAATTAGATTGTTCTTAGAGTTCTTCAACTCTTTCCTCCTTCTCTATGTCTCTGTTTTCCCATATGAAAAATGAGGAAATAATAGTACCTACCTAAGTAATAGAGTTAATATGATACAATATATGCAAAGTGTGGCAAACTTTAAAGTGTTAAATAATGGGATTGTTAATCATCATGATAATAATTACCATATTATGCAAATGATAATATAGTCTTATTTTGACCAAAGTCTTATTCTATTGGTTTAAGATTTTGAGGGGAGTATTATTATGTAAATATTCTTTGGTTCCTCATCTGGAGAAAACTTCTGATGAGTATGGGGACCTCCCTAGTACATGATCATAAATCTAGAGATGGAAGTACTAACTACTCTATCTCCCCCAGTTAACAGATAAGAAAATTGAAACTTAGAAGAAGTGTGACTTTCCCATGATCATATAAGTAGTAAGAAGAATAGATAGGATTGGAATTTAGACTCTGACTTCAGAACTAGTACTCTTTCTGTCAGGCTCAAGACTATTAGTTTAATTTATACATTGATAACATAGAAGATATAGGTAGAAGCATGGCAGATAACATTTGAAGATAGGTCTTAGAGAATCAGTAGCAAAGGTAAACATTCAGAGAAATTTTATTCAATGGTAAAACTAAGGTAAGAAAATTAATCAGAAAAGCAAAATGCAAGACAGGATAAGGGAGGCAAGCGGATTTAGATAGGAGGTGTAAGTAGCACCAGGGAAAGCTCCTAATGAGCTTGTTGCTTCCATTGAGTCCATTCAATTTCAGTACTCATTTTTTTTTTTAAATTACTCTTATATTTGGAGGACTGAGGGGAATATGTAGATAAGTTAGATATTGTGCATTTCTTTATGGGGATCATATAAAGTCTTTACATGAAATAATTTGGGATTTCATAGAACTTAATAGAGGAAGGGATTTTTTAAATAAAATATATTAAATATATACAATAATAAACTCTCACATTGTAGAAGAGGTGATATAAGACCAAAGAGGGAAATTTACTTGAATAATTTCATAGGTTGTATGTAACAAAGTTGGTATTTATTCTTTTCTTTTTCACTTCAAATTTGCATAATATTTGCTTTCATAACTTTAATATGCTTTTCATGTAATGTATTAAAAAAAGTTAAATGAATTTATTTCTTTATCAGCTGTTAACCTAAAATTCTTTTAGGACAGTGAACATATCTATTGCAATTTTTAAAATTTTTCCAAAGTTTATTGTTGGTTAAATGGATGCATTTTATTTTATTACTTTTATTACTTGTAATTCAAATCTTCCCCAGTCATTTCTACTCCTGATGTAACTTCATATTGTCCTTATTAGGACTGGGGTGATTAGGGAAGCTCTGGAATCTTAGCTAGGAAAGATATATCCTTGATTACTTAGAATCCTTAATGCCTATCTCACACTAAAATTATGATAAGTACATATGAGATCCCATTTGAAGATGAGCTGGGATGTAAGTCTCCCATGTGATAGTTATTTCTCTTTCTTTCTACATAGTGCAAGACCTTCTTAGACTAAAGACATTAGTCTTTATATTGTTAGTCTTGGCACCAGGAAGGATAAGCATCTAAACTTACCATCCACTGCTTCTTTCTTGAGTTTTCATAATCTGAAGGTAGACATTAAACTCAGATGATTTACCCATGTAATGACATCTCTGAGGGTGAAGAAAAGAGAGAAGGGAAATAATACAAGTCAGATCTGCTTCCCCTGAGTGGGACTAGAAATGCCTCTATTAAACTCAAAAGCATTGGTTTTTAATAAAACTAATTTAATAAAAGGAAAAAATAAAAGAGAATATGTCTTTGTAAGATAACAATGAGTATATGGAACTAATTATTTCCAGGAGTAGGACTGAATAGAAACAAGTAGCAGAATGATAAAATAATTGAAATGCAGACTCAGTGGCAGAAAAAAAAATTACGCCAGTTTAAAAGTTAATGGAATGTATCATGAGGTGTATTTCCCTTTATGAAGGTCTATCTTTGCCATTTTTGTATTCTGTTCTCATAAGGAAGTTGCTCATCTTCGTTAATTATGAATTGCTCTTTTATGGGCAATATTAAAGTTTTATCTAAAAAATAGTCCTATTCCATGCACGGCATTATAGGTGGCAATGTCTTTCATTTCTGGGTTGGAACTGAGATTTTTATCCATAGGATAAGGTTCCATACATAAACCAATGGTGTCCTGTTAAAAGTTTAACATGCTATGCATGGGAAAACACTATATGACAGCATAAAACACTTTTAAATTTAAATTTCATTATTAACATTTTCTCCATTCCTTTATTAAGTCTGAACAATCAGTAAAATATTGCTTCAGACCTGCTTTGTAGTAGTTGCTGATTTCCAAGGTATAAATGTTCACACTGAAAATTTGACAGTCTGACTCCAATACATCCCAGCCTGAAGGAAATGTCTACAGTCCAAATCTACCCAGATAAAGAGGTACCATTAAATACATGATATTCTTTATATGGAAAGATTTAAATTAGGAAAAAGAAAATTCTCTTTTCCCAAAACCTTAATTAGAGAGAAAGATGGATAATTAAACACTCTAGCTTGAAGCCAGAATGTCTGCTTTTTAAAGAACAATTAAAGAAAGAAATTTGGTGTTTAACAAAAATATTTATTATCAACATGACATTTCCTTACAAAGAAGTCTTTTAAATTACTTTTCCATTCAGCCAGAAATTTTCTGGCTGAAAAGCAAAAGCAGCCTCTTAATCAGAGACTCTCACCTTTAAAGTTAAACCAAGAGGAAAACAAGGTTGCCTATGAAAAGAACATTTTGTTCTACTTTAGCTTGCTTTTTTATAGAAGCAAATCCAAGAGTTTGATATATAATTGTTTCAAGCACATGAATTTTAATCTTATATTCACTTATTTTAGTTAATGACTAATTAATTTTCTATTTATTTTTAATTTTAGGTTTTTTTTAATTTTCAAAATATATACATGGATAATTTTTGACATTTACCTCTACAAAAACCTATGTTCTAATTTTTCCCTCCCTTCCCCCACCTCCCCCATTTGGAAAATTATCCAATATATATTAAAGTGCAATTCCTCTAAAATATTCTCAAAAATATCATGCTACACAAGAAAAATCAGATCCAAAAAGAAAAAAAAAATGAGAAAGAGAACAAAATGCAAGCAAACAACAAAAAGAGTGACAACACTATGTTGTGGTCCACATTCAGTTCTCATTGTCATCTCTCTGTGTGCAGATGCCTTTCTTCATCACAAGCCTATTGTAACTGAAATGACTAGTTGGTTAATACTAGTTACTTTGCCTTAAGCTCTGTTTAATTTTCTTTCCCTGCATCCTCACCCCACCCCTTCAGTTTACTTTACATTGTGAGTTATGACTTACAATTAGAAACATATGTGGCCAACAACATAACAAGCTTCTTGAGAGCAGGAGACATATTTATGTAGGTATGTATGTGTGTGTGTCTCTGTGTGTACATGTGTGTGTGTGTGTGTGTGTGTTTCTCCTCATTATCAGGAACCAAGCTTGAAAAATTAGTGAGGGCACAGTACTTTTCCAACAACCTATTGATCTACTGATACATGAATAATTTATATAATTGTGAGAAGTAGGATGTTGGCTTTCATATGTCTGAAAACAGGTTCTGATTAGAGGGGCAAAGGTAAGGAGTGGGAGTGTCTCACATTCAAAGGGCAGAAAGATTATTGAAAAGGTTTTCTATTTTATTCCCTGGGCTCTAAGATAATAGTAACATAAGGAATTCTAGGATGGCCAAGTACATATTTAGGGATGCCATGCCAGTGTGATGATAAATCAATAGGTCAGTCAAAAAAATAAAATAAAATGAACTAATACACTGTTTGTATAAATCAATTTAGCTTGTCTCAGTTGTCAGTAATTCATAAAACCATAGTGAATTTGCCCCTTTTGTGCTTTTTTTTCTCTTTTATATTTTTTTCCTTTTTGTTGTGTTTTTTTCTTGCACAATATGCCAAATATGGAAATATATTTTAAACTATTGTACAGGTATATCCTGTATCAGATTGCTTGCTGTCTTGAGAATGGGAGTGGTAAAGGAAGGAGAAACAAAAATTTTGGAACACAAAATTTTGTAAAAAGAAATGTTGAAAATTATTTTACCCATATTGAAAATATATACTATTGAGGGAAAAAACTGTATGTTATGATGAATTATCAATAAATTAACTCTTCTCAGAAATATAATGACCCAAAACAATTCCAAAAACTCATGATAGAAAATGATATCCAAATCTAGAGAAAAACTTAGAGTCTAAATGTAGACTGAAGCATGCTATTTTCACTTTATTTTTTTTCTATTTTTCCCCTTTTGGTCTAATTCTTCTTTCACAATATAATTAATATGGAAATATGTTTTATATGATTGCACACTTAAAGCCTAAATCAAATCACTTGCTATTGGGGGGGAAGGAAAGAGAGAGAAAAATTTTGTACTTAATTTTTTTAATGAATATTAAAAATTATCTTTACATTTGATCAGGAAATTTTAGGGATGTATGTGTATATGTAATTATAATTTATATTTATATATGCATATATATATATACATCTTATGTGTATGTGGGTATATATATATATTTATATAAACATACACACACTCATACATATACATCCATATACCTTAAAATCTTTTCTAGTTGGGAAGCCATTGACTTTTCAGCTTCAAATAAAGCACTTCATCTTTGCAGGCCTCCTTTTGACCAAATGTAAATTGGAATTGAATCTTTTTATTCTCATAATCTATCAGTCTATAGACTGTTAACATTCTCAGGCTCCATTAGGAATAACAATGAATATAAATTCATGAGTTCCTTTTGCAAAGAACAATATTTGGTCCATTGTATTGTCCAATAATGTCATTGATTTAGGGAACTCTTGATGAAGAAATTTCTTGTGCCACAGCATATCAGCAACTCCCCCAAAAATATTTTTGTCTGATACAGTTACATTTAAAAGCTAAATGGCTTGTTTATTGTAATATAGACAAGAAGCCAATGACTAACATTGAACCTAAGTTTTACTGATTCTGAAGTTTTCAGTATTTTTTTGTTTTCCTCCATCTACTATACCATGATACTTCATTTATTCCCCACACTTTTAGCTTCTAATTATCTGGTTTTTTGAGTTATATATTCTGATTTCTAGGTTGACTAGGTATAACCAAACGTCACCACCATAGAATCATAGAAACATAGATTCACAATTAGAAGTGATCTTAGAGGTCAGCTAGTCCAATCTTCTCATTTTACAAATGAAGAAACTTTAGAGATAGTATTTAAACTCAAGGTCTCTAACTGAAGTATTAGTTTTCTTTTTATGTTACCACACTGTGACATCAATGAATGTTTTCTGAAGATGAAGGACTGATTAAATTCCATTAGTCACTTGGTTGTTCCAGTCCATACTTGGATTTTGGTTGAATTGCATTATTTTTAAAATTATATTTTAATTTTATTTTGAACACCAAGAATGTGTATTTTCATACAAGAGAACACAAAGATGTATTTTATATAAAATTATCCATTTCACATTGCTTGTGTTTTTAGTATGCAATATATTCTACATATTATTTTCAAAACTGCCCTGATTTTCTACATTTCTATATTCCCTTCTAAATGTCTTTTTGTTCTCTTCTATGCTTTTAAATAATTACTCTATTTGCCTCCTCCCCTCCCAATTAATCAAGAAAGAAAAAAAAGAAAAAGACAAAAAGGGAATCATGAGAAAGAAGCATACTCAAATAAACTTGTAAATACACATTGCAGCCATGTCCAAAAATGGTTGTCTCAAGTTCATCACCTTTGTGTCAAGATAGGATCCTATGCTTTATTAAAGGTCCTTTGGAGATATGTTTGGTCACTGCTATAAACAAAATCTTTAAGCTTTTCAAAATTGTATTCCTTACTTGGTAGCTGTGCATTTAAAAATTGATCTCCATGTTCTCTCACTTCACTGTGTGTCATTTTGTATTACCCATGATTCTCTGAAAATCTTTCATCATTTTTATGATAATATTCTATTATATATATATATATATATATATATATGTATATATGTATATATACATATATATAAATATATATATATATGCGTATATATATATATATATATATGTATATATATATATATATCATAATTTATTCTACCAATCTTCAATTATCTAAGAGGCAAGCAAAAGCACTCTCTTAAATTCTAGTAGAGAAATTAATTCTTCCTTGAAGATCAGTGTATTTTTTTTCTGTAAAGCCTGTCCTTATTCCTCATTGTCTCCCTGTTGAATTTGATGTGTTTGTATATCAAACTGCCTATATATATGCATGTTCAGTCCTCTTTTGTTTCAAATAAGTGAGGTTTCTCTAATACTCATCCTTTACCCTTTCCTTGATATTTGTATATTCTTCTTGTATATTCCAAATATAAGAAGTAACAAATTCCACCTCTTCCTGCCTCCTTTCTACATTACCATGTTCTTCTTATTCCCTACTTTCTCTTTTCTTATTTAAAACCCTTAGAAAAGACTTAATATTCCCTCCCCTTTCTGGCATAGCCTTCTTTTCTTATTAATTTCAGCAATAATCTATAAAAGCATTGAAGTTCCATCATGTTTATTTCTTCCCAAAAGTGTTAGAAAGATAAACATTATAGCATTAAATAGTTCTAGACAATAGTTCGAATAGATTTATCTTTTATCAATTTATCTGGTTTCTTCTGATTATATTTCAGGGTCCCTCTTTAGCTTTGATTTTTCTGTCAAAAATACTTGAAAAGTCTCTATCCAATAAAAATTTACATATTTCCCTGGGGAACAATAGTCAGATATGCAGATTAAGTTATGCTTGGGTATTAGCTTTTCTCTTTTATGTTTTAGAATATTGTATTACAAAATTTCCTTTTTTTTTTTTTAAATAATTAGAAGTTGTCAGGTTTTATATAACCCTGGGGCTAAAATTGATTTTTTCTGTATGCTCAAAGTAGTTCTTAATGTAGGTACTCTGGATTTTAACTGTGAAATTTCTGGACTTTTTCCTTGTGGAGTTCCTATCAAGAGCTTCTTAGATTTTTTTTTCTATATTTACTTTGTTATCTACTTTTAATAAGTCTTGATAAGACCAGATTTGAACTCAGGTCCTCCTGACTTCAGGATTGGTGCACTATCCACTGTGCCACCTACTTGTCCCTCATTTTCTGATATTTTTAACCTTTTAATTTTATTCTAAAATTTCTTTCTTTGTTATAAAATCATTTATTTCTGTTTGTTCTATTCTTGGTAGTAAGGATTCCATTTCCTTAGTGAAGTTTTTCATTTTCTCTTCTGAGCTAGTTATTCTCTTTTTCTCAATGTTTCTCTTTCTCAGTGAGCTGTTTCTCTTTTTTTTAATCTCTTCATTTTTTTCAAGGTATTTATTTAATACTTATAGATAATCAATTTTCCTCCTTGTGCCCTGATTACTTTGTTTGGGGCTTAGAGTTATTTTATATATATATATATATATATATATATATTATACTAGATGGTATTTTTTTTTTTGCTGAGGCAATTGGAGTTAAGTAACTTGCTCAGGGTCACACAGCTAGGAAGTGTTAAGTGTCTGAGATAAGATTTGAACTCACATCCTCCTGACTTCAGGGCTGGTGCTCTATCTACTCAGACACCTAGTTGCTCCCTCGTTGGTATTTTCTTTGATTTACTAATCTGTCTAGCTTTAGGTTTTAATGTCATAGACAGTCTCCATCTCATATTGTACTCTTTGACCTTTACCTCCCAGGATTCATTCTTTTTTTTTTTTTTTTTAATTATACTTTTTATTTACCAGATGGGTTTTATTACATGGGTAAATTTATACCATTGACAATTGCCAAACCTTTTGTTCTAATTTTTCCCCTCCTTCCCCCCCTCCAGATGGCAGTTTGACCAATACATGTTAAGTATGTTAAAGTATAAATTAAATACAATATATGTATACATGTCCAAATAGTTATTTTGCTGTACAAAAAGAATAGGACTTTGAAATAGTATATAATTAGCCTGTGAAGGAAATCAAAAATGCAGGCAGACAAAAATAGAGGGATTGGGAATTCTATATAATGATTCATAGTCATCTCCCAGAGTTCTTTTGCTGGGTGTAACTGGTTCATTTCATTACTGCTCTATTGGAACTTATTTGGTTCATCTCGTTGAAGATGGCCACATCCATCAGAACTGATCATCATATAGTATTATTGTTGAAGTAAATAATGATCTCGGTCCTGCTCATTTCATTCAGCATCAGTTCATTCAAGTCTCTCCAAACCTTTCTGAAATCATCCTGTTGGTCATTTCCTACAGAAGAATAATATTCCATAATATTCATATACCACAATTTATTCAGCCATTCTCCAATTGATGGGCATCCACTCAGTTTCCAGTTTCTGGCCACTACAAAGAAGGCTGCCACAAACTTTCTTGCACATATAGGTCTCTTTCCCTTCTTTAAGATCTCTTTGGGATATAAGCCCAGTAGTAACACTGCTGGGTCAAAGGGTATGCACAGTTTGATAACTTTTTGAGCATAGTTCCAAATTGCTCTCCAGAATGGCTGGATGTATTCACAATTCCACCAACAATGTATCAGTGTTCCTGTTTTCCCACATCCCCTCCAACATTCTGCATTACCTTTCCCTGTCATTCTAGTCAGTCTGACAGGTGTGTAGTGGTATCTCAGAGTTGTCTTAATTTGTATTTCTCTGATTAATAATGACTTGGAGCATCTTTTCATATGGCTAGAAATAGTTTCAATTTCTTCATCTGAGAATTGTCTGTTCATATCCTTTGATCATTTATCAATTAGAGAATGGCTTGATTTCTTATAAATTAGAGTCAATTATCTATATATTTTGGAAATGAGGCCTTTATCTGTAAAAATGCCAGGATTCATTCTTAATGAAATTTCGAGTTTGAGTGACAAAATTTTATTCTGGTATCTCAGTACAGAATATTAAGTGGCACAAAGTATAGAATTGGACTTCAAATCAGAAAAGGCATCTTCATGAATTCAAATATGGCCTCTGACACCTACTAGCTTGTAACTTGATCCTGCTTGCCTCAATTTCCTCATCTTTAAAATGAGCTGGAAAAGGAAATGGCAAATCACTACAATGTCTTTACCAAGAAAGCCCAAAATGGGATCAAAAAAGTTAGACACAACCGAAAAGATTCAACAATGATCACAAAATAATGCTACACCTAGAAATGAAACTTGTTATGATAAAGAAAGTGTAAAATGGGATTCCCCTTCATTATAGACATTATATCTCTCAATGCAATCTTGGGAATATTTTTTGGCTGCCATGTCACAATTGTGTCTCATATTGAACTTGTAGTTCACTAAAGTTCTAGATTTTTCTTTCAGATAAACCAAGTTTCTACCTTTGTAAAGATGATTTTTGAACCCAAAGATAAATATTATATTTATATCTATTCAGTTTTATGTCATTACATTTTACCAAATATTGTAGCCCTGTCAGGTTGTAAGATCTGGAATCCACCATCAACACTAACTAACTTTCTTATATATGCCATCTGATAATTTACAGCTCATCATATGTACCTTTATTCAATTTGTTATTGAAAAATATATAAGCAGCACAGGGGGGCAAGCACACTTTCTTAGGTACTATGCTGGAGGCATCCTTCCACAACTAATGACTATTATTCTAAAAATCTCTATGAGAGATCTTATTGTAATACAGCCCTTTACTGCCTCTTTTTTCTTTGAGCAATAGGTCTTTTTAAAAACATTTATAATCTACAGACAACTACACCTGTGTGATTGTTAGAATATGATTTCCTATTTTCAAAAAAAAAATAATGGGAAAGCCTGCTGCCTTAAGTTAAAGAGAGAGAAAATTCCTAGAAACTGTGGTCTCAGATCACTTTCCAGTCACCTCTATCCCCAGGGCATCCTCTTTCACTTAAAAACAGAATAACAAAAAATTATTACCCAAATCTTTCTGAGTCATCAATAGCCCTGATTGTTCATCCAAAAAAGAATTCATGGGTTTTCCTAATTCCCACCATGAGCTATCCTTTAGAGCTATTAATCTTGCTCATCTGCTTAGTTTAAAGAGAGGTTCCCTAGAACCCTATGTAGTAGTTCACCCAGACCACACCAAGTAACTTCTTCAAAAGAAGAATCTAGTTCCTCCAAATAATCAGCTTCTCTCTTCTACCTCCTCTATTCCTCTTGAAGGAAAGTCCCTTTCTTAGGACATTTTCTTTTGTTTTCTTATATTGATTCTCTCAGCTAGAGTCCATTTCTTATTCACAGCACAGAGAGAATACCAGTATCACTGGATCAAAGAATATTTGATTTTTTAATGAAATTACACTAAAATGTAATTGTTTCTTCATATGTGGAATCTACAGCTAAGTGGTACAGTGGATGGAGCATCCAGTCTGGATTTAGGAAGACTCATTGTGATTTGGAATCAGATCTCAGATACTACCTCTGTGACTATTCAAGCCACTTAACCTCATTTGCCTCAGTTTCTCTTCTGTAAAATAAGCTGGAGAAGAAAATGAAAAATTCTTCCAGGATCTATGCTAAGAAAACTTCACATAGCATCATGATGACTCAAACATAAATGAATACCAGAATTTGATATCTAATTTTTATTCATACCTTTCAAATTATGGAGGATTTTTTTGCGTATTGTTGTTATTGCTTGTCTTCTTCCATAAACAAAAATACTTTGTCTCTTTAGTCACTATTGCTCAACGTACTTTAAGGTAACCATATTAACCATATTTAAGGTAATTTGTGGTAACAGGCTCTTTTCTCCTCACCCTCAAGTTCCTCTTTATTCCTGTTTGTCACTATTTTTTCTAATTTTAGGGTTTTACTTACCTTATTGACTTTCTTTTTCTTTCTATAATTAATTTCTTTTTTTTTCTTGGTTTAATAGTTAAATAAAATCCCTACTCTCATTTTCTTTTAATTGTTAAAGTTTTTTTGTACTTTTTTCTAAAAAATTATTTTTTTTCATTTTCTTTATTATTCATCTTCCTTTTCTGTCCATTTTGGTCTTTTATTCTTTGATTCATGGATCTTATATTTACTTATCCCTTCTTTTATTTCTGTATTCCTTGTGGAATTAAAAATTCAAAGACACCTAGTTTGCATTCCTCACCTTATTTCCCCCTTTTCTATTGTGCCTCAGTCTTAGAAGTGTCAATACCTATAGAAGATAAAAAGAGCATGGAAATATTCCCCATGGTAAACATTTTCTTTTGTCCCTGATTATATGATTTTTAAAAATTTCCTTCTGTACTCTCCATTATGCACTTATCCCATTTATCATGAAATAATATAGGTATTATTGTATTGTAGTTATTATTATTGTTTTACGTTATCCTACCCTTCTGGATGTCAACTGCTCCAGCAAAGTCTTGTTCTCTTTCACCCATTCCAGGATACTTTCCATGAATAAAAGTAGTTACAGATAATTTTTCTACCCCTATGAAAGTGTTCATTAATATACTGCTTTCCTACCACTGAACAGAGATAGCCATTTCCTTCTCTGGTTTCTGGTGGTTTCAGAATAGTATTATGTTATTCAAAATATATTTTCTCCATATTTGAAAGTTTTCCTTCTGGTTGTTTGCAAAATTATTGATTGTCATTGGAGTTGTTAAATGTAGCTATTGTGTTTCTCAGAATCTGAAAAATAATATCCCTTCTCAGGGATCTGAATATTGCAATATTTCTTGAATTATGGTATTTGGGTTTCTTTGTATCTTTACTTGTCATGCTTTTCTGGTAGATCTGTGAACCTTAATTTCTTTGTACTTGTCCTGTCTTCTAGATAAGTATGGTAAATTTATACAGTGATGATATATCCTTTTAACAACATTGCTTTTTGATTCTGCTCTTATTGATTGTCCTTCCCTTCTCTGTGTTTGTATTTATGATCATTTCCCCTTTATTTTGTTTTTGTTTCTTTGGAGAGATTAAGTAGGGTATATTCAAGTTTTTCTATTCTGTTGATCATCTTTGCTGTATAAGCCATAAATTTTATTTTGTGATTCTTATTTCTCCCTTGAACCATTCAGAAATATCCTGCTGTGTTTATATATACTCTCTTAGGAATTTCCAGGATCATCTGCCTCATCAAGTGATGACACATTTAGCTTTGTCTTATAATATTTATTTAAAAAAATGTTTTGAGTCATTTAGATATTTTCTCTGTAAATCTATCTACTTCTGCTCAAAGTTTATAACTGAGCTTTATTTCCCCTAAGGTCTTTCAAATTTGTCTTTTTTTTCTTATACTCTTCTGTCACTTATTCACTCTCTGATTCCTTCTTCTTTAATGGTATATCTCCCAAGGCTGAACCTTAAAACACCTTCAAATCTCCCTTTCTTCCATAATAAGGAATTCACTTTTCATTGGCTTCAGTCCCTTTAAATGGGAAGGTAACTATGGAAAATATTGACAGAGACTTTATCAGAAGCAAGGAAAATACTGAGTGGATACTAGAGAATAAGACTATATGCATGGTGAAAAAAGGAGTTATAAGTGAGTACTTTAGGAAAATCAGCAGGACAACTCTTTAGACCTTCATTCTGATAATCAATTTACTACCTCTCCTCTCCCACACTTTGATTGAGAGTCTATCAAACACTGAATTAGCTCTTGCAATGTGTGTGGGTCAATCTTAATGTGGACATCCCTGGCAAGGTAAGAGAACTTTTCCACACCATTCAAAATTTCACCATTTGCTGTAACTGATGTTTCTACATACAGGTAGTGTGATGCTCATTGTTGGAAGACCTGTGTTTCCTTGGTATTTTTAGATCAAAATTAGCACATGCAGCAGAGAATTTATCCATATTAAGTATTCCTGTGAAATCAAGACAGTAATCCAGTGCCGTGGCAGGAAATTGAATCCATTTGAATTGTTATAGGAAAATTTTGATGATCACCTGGTAGAATAAGGCAGCAATGAAGTTCTATTTTGAACTAAATTCCAACTCTGTTACAGAAAGCACAACTCTATTGGGTTGGCCACATTTGAATGCCAAATGTACACTTGCAAAAAGGTTATTTTATGAAGAACTCATATACAAGGACACAGTCAAGGTCTCTCTTAAGTATTTTGGAATTGATTGAATGACATGGCAGATACTGGCACAGGACTACCCAGCATGGCGTTTCCTCATCAGAGCAGAAGCTGTGCTCTATGAGCAAAGCAGAATTTAATTAACTCAGAAGAAATGTGAGATGTGCAGTTAGAGAATCTACCTCAAATTTTCATTGGGACTATTTGTGTTTGACCTGTGCTAGAACATTCCAATCTTGTATGGGTCTGATCAGCTATGATTGGATGCATTGTAATTCAACCATAACATAGTTAATATCATTTTGGTCCTCTTTGAAAACAAAGGACAAAAATCAACAAAACAATTTCAGGGACTAAAGATTAGTCTTCTCTTGTGTATTACTTCTGGTATTTACCTCACTAGGAGTTCTGATATCTTGATCTGTGGAACCAGACTTTAACTCTTCTATATCATTCTTATTCTGTAGAATTTTGAGAAGTTATTGATAAAATATTCCTCTATCTTGAGTCATATGACACAAAAATACTTGTAGATGCATTTTTATATATCACTTCTATTTCAAAGCATTCTTTTCTTTTGTCTAGCAAACCACCTTTAAAACAACAAATTTAAAATGGTTGTGAGTAATCTTTCAGTAAGTTGCTGTTTTTCAGTTGTTTCAATTGTGTCTGGACTCTTCATGACTACATTTGGAATTTTTGGCAAAAGTATTAAAATGGTTTGCTATTTCCTTTTCCAGCTCATTTTATAGATAAACTAAGGAAAACATAATTAAATGACTTGCTCAGGGTTACATATCTAGTGTCTTAGGTCAGATTTGAATGTAGGTCTTCCTGACTTCAGGCCTGGAACTTGAGCCACTGTGCCACCCAACTTTTAGTAAGTAACAGAATATATAATAAGTCCATAGAAATATTCCACTGCTCCACATTCAATAACAAAATCCAAGACAAAACTAAAAAAAAAATTCCCTTTACTACAAAGATCTAGTAGGATAAATTCACATAGTGAATGGAATTTACCCTTAAATTTCATTGACATTTTTACGATGCTAGAACTTCATTTTTTATCTTGGGCTCTCCTTCCAACAAGCATTTTAATTCAATTACTAATTTCTTGAAGCAAACACTTTTCAAATCCTCACCCTACTCCCTACCTCAACTACTCCCAACAAAACAAACAAACCAAAAGCAAACACTCTTGAAATTCTCATTCCTCTAACAGAGTAGGTTAGACATTGGACTTGGAGACAGAAAAATCTGAGCCTAAATCCTACCCCTGTTTTAGCTACTTCTTAGCTAAAACACTTAAACCTTCTAAGCTATAGCTGTTTTGTCTAAATTTTACTGGAGTTCTCAAACTATGGCCTGTGGGCCAGATGCAGCCCACTGAGGACATTTATACTTCCCGCTGGGTTATGGCAAATGGGCTGAGGGGCAGAGACAGAATGTGAGTTTTTGTTTTTACTATAGTCCCACCCTCCAACAGTCTGAGGGACAGTGAACTGGCCCCCTATTTAAAAAGTTTGAGGACCACTGCTCTAAAACATAGAGGTCAAAGGTAATCAATTATATGGTATTTTATAAGTAAGAAAAGAGCTCTGCACTGGAGTTTCTGATGGATTTACCAAACCTGAGGTCACAAGCAGAGAGGCAGCAATGAGCTAGGGTTCCATTAAAAGGGCAGAGCAAAAGGCTGGGATTACTAAAAGGAGGATTATTCACCTCAAATGAATAGGCTGCTTATTGAATGAAGTTATGTTTTTTCAGTATTAAAATACTGCATCAAACCCAAAATGAGAAAAATGTATATAGAGCATGCTGCAAACTGTAGTATAGCATATAAGTATCAATTATTCATATTATAATCAAAAGACAAAACTTCCAAAGGAAAGGGAAATCACTTCTCTGGACCAGAGTTAACAGCAACTGTCTGGAGACAATGGTTCTCTACAGGAAGAAGAATCTGTCCAAGAGATTTGAGTTGACACAGCAGATCTCCTTCCAGAGAGCGATTGGCAGCTTCTGGAGACAACAGCACGTTACAAATTGGCGCCCAACATGGGGCAAGGACTTTTGCTTATCCTGACAAGGACTTATTCTGAGCCCTTCAGAGGAGCTAGCCCAAACCTTCACATTTAAGGACTTATTCTGAGCCCTTCAGAGGAGCTAGCCCAAACCTTCACATTTAAGGACTTATTCTGAGCCCTTCAGAGGAGTTAGACTGGACCATTGCATATAAGATTTTTAAGAGAGACAGGTATAAAAGCATTTATCATCTACTTTCATTTTCTCTTATATTCTAAATATTTCTTTATATTTTTTAATTCAAATAATAGCTCCCAATTATTAGGTCTTTTCCATTTCTATTTCCCAGGGAAATAAATTGATTTTTGGAAATTACTTATTCCTCAAATTCTATAACAATTAAAGAACTTGAATATTCACTAAAATTCATTATAATAGGATTTATTATAGTGATAGTTTTTTTTCCTTCGGAATATTCTGGTATTATTCCTTATGAATATGTTCTGAGTAAGCAAAAAAAATGAGTCAAGTCATTTAATCATTCAAAATTGCAAGAAAGAAAGGAAGGGAGGAGGAGGAGGAAGAGAACAGAGAGGGGGAGTGAAGGGGGAAGGTAAAGAAAAGAGAAAGAAAAGTGGGAGGGAGGGAGGAAGTAAGGAAAGGAAGGAAGGGAGAGAGGGAGGAAGGAAGGGAGGAGGGAAGGAAAGAAGGAAGGAAGAAAGAAAGGAAAGGAGGGAGGGAGAGAAGGAAGGAGGGAGAGAGGGAGGAAAGAAGGATATGCCTTAATTTGTACTTTATAAAGGGATTACAAACACTGTCAGTTATGTATGGATGACACTACTGTGGTAAAAATTTGACTCAGGAGATAATCACAGGCAGTTGCAAGTCTCCCATTTAACAGCCAGCTGTTTTGATGAATTCAATAAGGACTTACAAGGCAATTAGATTTATAGAATGTTTGAATCACTTTCCATTTTTTCCTCAAGCCAAAACTTTCACCAAGCTTTATAAAAGATGTCTATCAAAACCCTGGAACAAAGCATAATTTGCCTTGAATAAAAAGTACACAATACACACATACACAAGCACCTCTTAAAAATGTTTCACAGACATACACAAAGTATTCATGTCAAATCAGATCTGACATTAATCTGTGATAATCTGCAAGGTGATTTACATTTTTGCACACTAGAAATAAAGATTTTTAGTTTAATATTTTGGACCCAAAATAATCAGATATCCATGAAACAAAATGATTATGACATTCTGAACTCTTGGAAGGTGCTAACAATTCATTTGCAATTGAAAACTTGATAGAGGACTCAAAACTCATGCAAATATTATCATACAATCAAGTTTCTTTCTTCACTCAATAACATTGATGCATGGAATTCAGAAATGTTATTTCTTACTTATTGAAATGGCAGTGAGGTTGACATTTTACTGTCAGAGAAGGGAAAGAAATGAAGTGATCAGAAATGCCATGTCCATTATCATGCAAAGAACCTTAGCATTTTTATTTATTGAAAATTAAATTGAACATTTTCAGGAAAAAAAAATATTTTTTTTTTATTTTGTTATAAGGTTTCCTTTCCACATAGCCTATCCTGACTATTACATATTGGTATTATAAGATAGTTCAAGTATAAAAAATTATTGTAATTCAGGAAATGTATATTACTTAGCATATATCCAAAATATTATTTAAATAGTTTGCATATTTCTCTGGCATACCAATAGAAGTTGTGAAATCTATTTATCTGTTCCAGAGAAATAAACTGGAAGATACATTTTAATAGAGTCAAGATTAGTCTTCATATATTAGAAATTTGTCTTTCTTTAATTCTTCAATTAATACACCAATTTGTTTTCTTTTAAAGATGCCTATTGATTTAATATACTTATCATCTTACAACTGAAGGCAAATTATTGGTTGTGTAATCAAGACCAAACACTTATTGCTCTTTTAACTTAATTTCAACACTATGGCTCTCTTGCCCCCACCTCTACATGGGTAAATTGTCTGGTGTTAAATTGTCTAGGTATATAATCTAGTAAAGTATTTTTCCTTCCCAAATTGAAAATATACTTTAATATTTGAAGAATCAATGGCTTCTACAGCATGGGTATGTTCAATCAATTCAAATGATCTTAGAGAATTGTTTAGGGGAGAAAAAATGGTACTTTGTAGTTAACTTGGCAATAACATGCTGCAAATGTAACTGGGCTAGTCTTTGAATATCAAAATCTGCTTTTGCCCTGTATTCAAGGACTTTCCTTTTCTATGAGATGTGAAAGAATAACCACTCCAAAGACAAAGCCTTTAAAAACCTAGGACCTCTTAAAATTCTCTTCTATACAATGACAAATACTTTTCCAGAGGACTAACATCAGAGAGGTGATAGACTCAAGATAAAATAAAATACTATTCTAGATTCAAGGTAGAAATTTGTTTTGCTGGACTATGCACATTTTTAAGAGTGGTGTTTTCCTTTTTTTTTCTTTCTTTCTCAGTTTGGCCTGGAAAAAAAGTGAAAGGGATTTTTTTTTCTTTCTTTCTCAGTTTGGCCTGAAGAAAGGTGAGAGGGAGAAAAAATAAATGTCAAAATGAGATATGAGAAGATAACTTCAATGGAAGTAAATTTTAATATGGAGCACCTAGGTGAAAATAAATAAATAAATAATGCTGAGAGGTAAAGACCCTCAGGATTTCTGACTAAAGCAGAAATAATTGCTATTTACAATCATTCTAAGTCAATCTGGATCCAAACAATGTATTATAGTCTTTGGTAATCCACCAAATCCAAGGGACTCTGACTGCCCATAGTTAGAAATTTTTGTATCTTTCAGTCACCAGAAAACTGAGGCCAATCAGGTCCTGGACACAACTTTTTCTTCTTTTAGAGAAGTCCAATCTCTAAGAAATATGGGTAAAGGTAAGTCCTTGGCCTTCTCATATTGTCTAGTTATTTTAAATGGTTTAAAATAATATTGAATGATACCAATAACACATAGAGTAGGTTCATTATTTTTCTCTTTTGATTAAATCTACTTTGGCTTTGACTTTGTGCTTATAATTATTATCCCTGCTTATTTTACAAAATAAGTTCTACTCCTGCTTTTTTTTTAAAAAATAAATCAATAAATAAAAATCAGGCCTCAATTTGTTGTTCAGTTGATTATCAAGACTTAAGAAATTGTTTTAGAAAATATTAGTAAAATGAAATATACTGAAAAGTATGTCATGAATAATTTTTCTTTTAAATTTTGAGTCATTCAGTCTGAGATACCACTACACACCTGTCAGATTGGCTAAGATGACAGGAACAAATAATGATGAATGTTGGAGGGGATGTGAGAAAACTGGGACACTGATGCATTGTTGGTGGAGTTGTGAAAGAATCCAACCATTCTGGAGAGCAATCTGGAATTATGCCCAAAAAGTTATCAAACTGTGCATACCCTTTAGCCCAGCAGTGCTACTACTGAGCTCATATCCCAAGGAAATACTAAAGAAGGGAAAGGGACCTGTATGTGCCAAAATGTTTGTGGCAGCCCTTTTTGTAGTGGCTAGAAACTGGAAAATGAATGGATGTCCATCAATTGGAGAATGGTTGGGTAAATTATGGTATATGAATGTTATGGAATATTATTGTTCTGTAAGAAATGACCAACAGGATGAATACAGAGAGCCTTGGAGAGACTTACATCAACTGATACTGAGTGAAATGAGCAGAACTAGGAGATCATTAAACACTTCAACAATGATACTGTATAAGGATGTATTCTGATGGAAGTGGATATCTTCAACATAGAGAAGAACTAATCCAATTCCAATTGATCAATGATGGACAGAATCAGCTACACCCAGAAAAGGAACACTGGGAAATGAGTGTAAACTGTGAGCATTTTTGTTTGTTTGTTTGTTTTTTGTTATTTGTTTTTCTTACTAGATTATTTTTATCTTCTGAATACAATTCTTCCTTTGCAACAACAACAACAAAATTCAGTTCTGCATATATATATTGTACCAACCATATACTATAAAATATTTAATATGTATGGGAATGCCTGCCATCTAGGGGAGGGTGTGGAGGGAAGGAGGGGGAAAATTCAGAACAGAAGGGAGTACAAGGGATAATGTTGTTAAAAAAAAATTACCTATGCATATGTACTGTCAAAAAAATGTTATAATTATAAAATTAATAATAAAAAAAAAAGATAGGCAAAAGACTTTAGTAATCATCAAGGGTTCTTCATTTTGTTATGTCATTTGTCCCTTTAACATTTTCATAAAGCTTATGGACCCTTTGTGAGAATAAGGTTTTGAAATATATAAAATAAAATAAACAGGATTACAAAGAAACCAATTATATTGCAATAATTACTGTGCATTTTTAAGTGCACAGATCTCTAATTCAACCCTCTCATTTTATGGATGAGGAAACTGAGGCCCAAAAATTTGTCATGCTGAAGTTACATAACTAATCAGTGACCAAACTAAGTCTGATGCATAGATCTCCTTACTTCCAGTCCTGTCAACTTACTATCCCCTAATATCTTTTTTTGGAAAATAAAAAGATTAACAAATCCATCTTGCTTTATTACTACATAGTTTAAAAAAATGAGGGGAAATTCATTTCAATATTCAAAAAGATTAATTGGAAAAATTCTGTGGGTTTAATGTTAAAACATTTATGTTTAAATGATTATATTTGTTCTTTTCCCTTCTTTCTTTTCCATATTTTTCACCTATGTCTTACCTATATAATCTGAGTGGGTGAGAAGAAATTGATTTACTTCAAAATGCTGATTTTTTCTGTATGTTATAGGCCCTCCTTTATGCCTTTCCACATGGACTAATTTAACAGGTCTCTAGCTAGTCTCTTTATCTCCAATCTATCCCACACATTAAACCTATAATTTTCATCAAATATTATTTTAATCATTCCATTCACTTGCTCAGAAACCAATAGAGACTCTCACTCTATCCAATCAAAACTTCTCAACTTATCTGAGATACCTGTGTGTATGCACTGTTCCATACCTTTCCAACCTCCTAAGAGTCTCTGTACATTACATATTTTTTATTACTTAGACTCTACAATTCAATCTACTTACTGTTAGGATTACTAGGTGAGAATTCAGGTTGTCTGGACAATTACAAGGTGAGAACTCAGGTTGACTTGATAGAAGGAGCAAGCTCATTGGCTTAAGTGGTTCTTCCCAGAAGCCCTTGCATTATCCCACGCCCATTCTCTGGGAGGATAAAATTGGGCCTGGAGAGCAGTTTGGACTGGAGAAGGACAAAGAGGAGAAGACTCTGCACTACATCTGGCTTGACGCAGCTCTCTGCAGGAAGGGAAGTCACTTCTCTGGACAAGAGTTAACAGCAACTACCTGGAGACAATGGTTCACTACAGGAAGAAGAATCTGTCTGAGAGATTTGAGTAGACACAGCAGATCTCTTCCCAGAGAGCGATCCAACTTACTATTCCTTTCATTCTTCCCACTGGATTCATTCTCTGCCTTTCTCTTTATCCTGTTTTCTTTCCTCTCCTTGCTATCAAAACCTTTGTAAAAATACAAATCTTTTATAAGCAAATTACTTAGACTCCCTGGCATGCCTTACTTGTTATTTTCATTATTATTTCATAAATTTAAAAAGAAAATATTACTGGTGATGAAATAGTGGTGCCTCAAAAGTCCCTTACCACTCCGAAGCTCTGTTTCTATGATACATATCATTGGATCATAGATTTAGATCTGAAAATAACCTTACATTCAATCCAATCCAGATTTTCTAAAGAGGAAACTGAAGTTAAGAGATATAAAATAACATTCCAAAGATCACACCCATACTATGGCTTAGAAGCAGAGTTAAGTAAACAATAACACATAACTCCTCCCTCTAGGCAGAAGGGTATAGAATGACCCACCGAGATATAAAGGAATATTGTAAACTTTCTCACTTCCACTCACTATATTGGGGTTTTCTTTTTGTAAAATTTTTTTTTCATAAGGGAAGGTAAGAATAGCAGATTTTGAAATGACTGAAATATAAAGAAAACACATTAATTTTTAAAAACTTCTTTAAAATATCAAGGGCAGAATTTGAACTCATATATCTGATTATGCACCAAATACTTATTCTATTAAGATTTTCAAAGGAAATCCATTGAAGTCACATGATTAATTCATTACTCATCATCCCTTCAGCTTTTTTTTTTTTTTTTTTACCATTTACCTAGTTTTCTTTTCCCACCTTATTGATTTACACATTTCATACTATCATTTTGCTAAGTGTCATAATCTACTTTTCCTCTCTATGTAGTTTCATCTCTCTTTAAGTACTAAATACTATTGGGTTTTCCCAGCTATAATCATTTATAATTATAATCTGAATTCTAAATACTTAACAAGTTTTTTTTTCATTCTTAACATTGACTAAAGAGACTTGTATTAATGCTCAGAAATATTGTTTTCCTTCAAGGTCTGATAATAGCCAGTTCTGAGCCTTAATTGGTAAAGGGAAATTACTTACATCAATTCATCAGTTCCCAATTCATTGAATAATCAGTGGATAAAGCTACAAAAAAAAAAACAAAAAAAAAAACTGCATGAATTTCAGATAGTAAGCTATATACCAAAAATACTATTAGAAGTAAATTAAACAATTTATCTGAAGAATGTTCTAAGCATGTAACTAACACATGTTTACCCAGGAGACAGGATCAGTTCAAACATTTTAAAATAAAAGATCACTTCAGCTCATGCTAGCATGACTTTACTACAAAGGTGATGTAAGTTGGGGCAATGTGTCAGCCTAAAACATTGCATTTTCTGGCTATGGCCAATTTGCATCATACTTGAAACATAATGCTCTTTCTGACAACATGTGTATGAAAATAGTCTTCTGTGAGTGTACCACTTCTCTTTCTGTTTCCCTAGATAAAAGGTTTCTGGAAACCTGAGTGCAGCAAAATATTTGAAGGCATTTCTTTAAGAAAAACCTCATACTAGTATTGAGACCTAAAATCTGACAGATTATTATTAATCATTCCTATAAGCATGTTTGACATAGTCTGTCAAATAGATAGCATTTGACAGAATCCTTTCCCCAAAGGCCTTCTTTTCAATCAAAAGGGAAATTGAACAAAGTAGACAATTAAACAGTACATATAACAAGATGAATGGGCCTATAACATAAATAAAACCAATGGATATTTAGTCATTGAAATGGAGATGGCATTAAAAAAAGAGGACATTTTAAAACTACTTTAAAAAAAAAATGACAGCAGATATATTTTGGTACCATGAAAGCTAAATGACTCCCTTGATAGACTATAAACCCTTAGAGGTTAGAGACTAATTAATTTTTGTCTTTCTAAATCTACTGCATGGCACATAGTATGTGATTAATAAGTATTTGTAGCTTATTCCACCAGCAAATTTTAAGACATTCTTCTAGAACCTGTAATTGTGTTTTCCAGCGATAAAACTCTTCTATGTTTCTGACACCTAGGTTTCAAGAGAACACAGGATCAAGAGAACACAGGATCACTTCTTCCCTATTTCCTCTTATCCTTTTCCTAAAGAAAATGCCACATTACCTTTTCTGAGTTTTTAAAATAGATTATTTTTACATACAGGAAGTATATGAATACAATTATAAAACAAATGACTACAATCTAAATGCATTGCTCATTAGTAGGCTAAATGGATATAATAAAAATGGTAATACCAGCTAAATTAATTAGTTTATTCAATGAAGTTAAAATGAGAAGAAAATTAGAAAATCAGGACAGCTATTTGCCATGAGTTTCACTGGTGAAAGTCATATTTCCAATACATATATAAGAAACTAAGCCAAATATGTAAGAATAAGGATTCCCTAAATGACAAATGATGCAAACATGTGAATAGATAGTTTTTAGGGAAAGAAATTTAAGCTATTAATAGTCAGGTTAAATAAAAAACTGAATTAATAAAAATTGAAGGAATGCAAATTAAAATTTTTCTGAGATAACCATTAGATTGCCTAAGATGACAGAAAAGTAAAAAGACAAAAGTGCACAAATAAGTGCACTACCACATTATTGAAGCTGTGATTAGTCTAACAGCTCTGGAAATACTACAAAACTATTCCCCAAAACCTATTAAAATATGCATACCCTTTGATCCTGAAATACCACTAACATAAAGATCAGAGAAAAGAAAAAAGAAACTCATGTTTACAAACAAAACAAAACAAAAAAAAAAAAAAAAAAAAACTTAGAGAAGATTTTCTTATAATAATAAAAAAAAAAAGTTGGAAACCAAAGGAATGTTTTGTCCCTCCCCATAAGATATATTCAAAATTGTTTTTTTCTCAAACATATTTACATTTATTTTCTATTTTCCTTAAAAGATATTTAGTGACCTGTCCCAGAAAAACACTTTACATTCGTTTTATTATACATAAAGAAAAACTTGTATGAGTCTTACATACACACAATAGATATTGTGGCATAGTGGCTAGGAAACAGACTTCCAAGATCTCAGTTCAAGTTCTATTACTAACAAATGTTGGATGTTGTGATTCGGGAGCAAATTATCAGTGCCTTATACAGTTCTTTAGCTAGTATGGCTATTGACTACATTTCTTCAATCACAAATCCCTTATATGGCTGTACCAAGGAAATTATATTTTCAGATCCATATAATCTGCATGGGCAAAACACAATGCAAAAACATCATGCCTCTACAAAATTAATATAAACATGTACAAATTAGGATCATTTAAAAACCACATCTGAAATTCCTTTTATTTTTGAAACACAATGGACTGAATATTATTTTAAATTACAATATATGATTTCTTTAGGAGCACTTAAGGTTTATATTCCATTTAGGCTTGATTTTTTTGTAGAATTTGCAAATTCTTCATAGGGCATCTATTCATTATTTTAAATCAGATTTCTATATTTCAGGCCATTTTGAATTTATGAATCAACCTATACTTTTAAGTGCTTTGAACAGAATAAAATTACCATTTGATTAATTTGTTATTTGATTAACTTATTATTGATCAGTAGTTTACAAATATACATTTATAATACATATACATGTAAACTGTAATGCAAACATATATGATGCAAAGACATTAGATAGATATACATATGCAGATACATTTATAAACACACAAATTTAGCATTTGGACAAAATGTCAGAATTCAATTTTTTTATAACAAATAAGTTGATAATATCTCATATCCAAAATTTTCTATCATGAAAGTATATTACATAGTTTTCTAAAATACAAAAATCTACTCCTTTGTCATAAATTTTATTGTGGAACCAATGTGTCCATTCATTTGCAAGTGAGATGCTTCAGCCTCCCCTATAAATTAATAAAATCAAACAAAAGACATGCAACATTAAATATTTCTCTTTAGTAATGACTTTTCTATTTACCCCACCCTAATCCCATCTGTCTTCCAGCTGTTCACCACACCCAAACCTCAGTTTTAGAAACTATTAGTTTATGGAAAAAATATTAAAGTACCCCAATATCACCATGACCTCCTGTTTTCTGCCATAGTAATATATTCTTATTTCCAGGAATACGTTCTACCACAAATCTCTTATTTTCTCTACCACAAACACAATATTTTAAGATTTTTTTTCTTCTTTGAAATCTTTTTTTACACCACTCAACTAGTTTCCAGACTTCATATTTTCAGGCAATATTTTTATTACTAACATTCTTGCTAAAATTCCCAGAGATCTTTCCAGACTCCACCCACCTATGTTATCAATCCCATTATTAAGTAATCAGTTGTCATCTTATCTCCTTTTTCATTCTTCAGGCCTAGAAAGAAAAAGGAGAAAATCACAATCAAAACTTGATTTTTATTCACTTATTTTTTTTAACTTTGCTTTCCATATATATTTCTTTCCATACATTCTTCATGATATTTGGTATAAATGCTATGTCAAATATTATAAATTGTTAGACATGTTTCATTAATTAATCAAATGAAAATTTATTATTTGTTAATGTTAAGTTGTAGAAAATATTTTTTTCTTTTTATAAGAGACATATTCATAATATAATATAATAAATATAATACAAATGCAAAACAATTTTTAAGTGGTTAGGAAAGAAGAGACTTCATAGTTAATAGAATCAGGAATCCATAGAATATGTTTAAACTGTCTTGAAGGTGAGGGTGAGGAAAGAGTACTCCCTCTTCATAGGAGGTATAACATTGGATATGTCTAAGACAAAGTCAGGGTCACTAGAGGTGCAGTCTTTTCATGTGTTTGAGCAAAATAGAGAATGCCAGTTTGACATGGGAAGAGGAATAATACATAATGAAGTTAGGAAGATAGGATAGGGTCAAAATGGGGAATTTTCTTCATAACAAAGCCATGAATACATGATTTTCATGTATATTTGTGGCTTAAAAAAATGGAAGAAATAATAAACAGGTAAGAATTGAATATGCTCAAACTAAGATCACAGCTTTAGAGTTCCTTGAAGTAGCTTTTTCTTAGGTGTTCACAGATAGTTATTATCTATATTTATAGGAATTCTTTATCAAAATCTACAGGAAGAATTGCATTGGAACCCTCACTTTGTGGATAGTTCACTATAGAAAACACATATGGAAATAATAATTTTAAATAGTAAATGATAAGAGCAATATTAAAAAGAACGAAACACTTAAGAATGAAAAAAAGGCAAATTATTTAAGATTTATTATATATGTAGTCACATTTGCTTTAATATCCCATGAAGAATTATTAAACTTACTTTTAAGTTTGCCAGGAGGCAAAATGGCAGAGTCAACAGTAAATTACCATAACTCCCCCATAATCACCTCCAAACAACCATAAAATAGAGTACCCAAACAAATCCTGGAACAGCAGATCCAGTGAAATGATGAGGCAAAAAATCTTTCAGCCAAAAATTTTGGAAGAAAAGTCTGTCTCACAAAGGTAAAAAATCAGTGAAAATCCAGGACAAGAGATGCCAGCAAACCAGCAGCAAGCCCCACCTAAGCAAACCAGCAAGAGATTATGAACCCCAATACAGTAGAGCAGGCAAACATCAACATCAGTATACCCATGCTCAGAAGGGAAAGAAGCAAACTCTGAGAAGCATAGCCCTGGGCAAACAGGCCTGCTCCAGTGACCAGAACTCCAAATGCTTCATTGGAGTCCAGGAGAAACCCAGAAACACCACGAGATTCAACAAGAGCTCAGAACCAAGTAAGCTGCCAGACCCCTACAGCCTCCCATAGTGTAGTCCTCCCCCACACAGACTCACACTTTAGCCATGCAGTACCAGACTACAACACTGGTACAAATGCCAGATAAATAGTCAAAACTTGTAGCCCCTGATATGAGAAGCCTGAGGCAGTACCTCTTCTATGCTGGGAACAGAGTTCAAATTTTCAAAAAGGAAAAAAGACACCTCCCCAAATGACAAATAAATAACAAAAAGAAAATTAACAATAAAAAATTATTTTTAGTGATGACCAAAGATCAAGACACAAACTTGAAAGAGGACAATAATATCTAAATACCTTTGGGCAAACACTCCCCTCCAAAAAATATGGGGAAATAGTCTCAAGCCCAGTAAGGAAAAAAAAAAAAAAAGAAAGAAAGGAAGGAAGGAAGGAAGGAAGGAAGGAAGAAAGAAAGAAAGAAAGAAAGAAAGAAAGAAAGAAAGAAAGAAAGAAAGAAAGAAAGAAAGAAAGAAAGAAAGAAAGAAAGAAAGAAAGAAAGAAAGAAAGAAAGAAAGAAAGAAAGAAAGAAAGAAAGAAAGAAAGAAAGAAAGAAAGAAAGAAAGAAAGAAAGAAAGAAAGAAAGAAAGAAAGGAAGGAAGGAAGGAAGAAAGGAAGGAAGAAAGAAAGAAAGAAAGAAAGGAAAAAAGAAAGAAAGAAAGAAAGAAAGAAAGAAAGAAAGAAGAAGAAAGAAAGAAAGAAAGAAAGAAAGAAAGAAAGAAAGAAAGAAAGAAAGAAAGAAAGAAAGAAAGAAAGAAAGAAAGAAAGAAAGAAAGAAAGAAAGAAAGAAAGGAAGGAAGGAAGGAAGAAAGGAAGGAAGAAAGAAAGGAAGAAAATTCTTAGAAGACCTCAAAAAGATCTTAAAAATCATATAAGACAAGTGAAAGTTGGGAAAAGAAATGAGAGTAATACAAGTGAATTATGAAAGAAGAGTCAATAGGTTAGAGAAAGAAAACAACTGTTAAAAAAGTAGAAGTGGCTAAATGGAAAAGGAAATACCAAAAAACACCCTAAAGTGTGCTAATGGAGTGGCCAAATGGAAAAAAGATATACAATACAAAAGCTAAATAGGGAAAACAACTGGGTAAGTGGAAGTTAATAACTCTATAAGACACCAAGAATCAATCAAATAAATTCAAAAGAACGAAAAAAGGAAGAAAATGTAAAGTACCTCATTAGAAAAACAACTGAACCATAAAATAGGTCCAGGAGGGACATTGTCAGAATCATTGGACCACCTAAAAGCCATAATCAAAAGAACACCGTGGAAGCATCTTTCAAGAAAAAATTATCAAAGAAAACTACTATTTATTCTGGAACCAGTGCATAAAATAATCATTGGAAGAACACATTAACTATTTCAGAGAAATGAATTCTAAAATAAAAACTCCAAGAAACATTATAGCCAAATTACAACCTGTATTTGGTTGCATTTGCTGATAATGGCTAGAAAGAAAACAATTAAAATGTTGAGAACTATAATCAGGATTACATGGATTTAGGAGCTGCCACTTTCAAGGATTGGAGATCATGGAACATAAAATTCCAGAAGGCAAAAAAGCTAAAATCTTCACACAGACTAAAGTTTAGAGGGCAGAGTAGAATCTATTATATTTCAGCTAAAAAAGAATAAAAAAGGAGGGATAGCAATCCTAATCTCAGACAAAGCAAAAGCAAAAAATAGGCCTAATTAAAAGGGATAAGAAAAGAAACTATATTTTGCTAAAAGTTACCATATATTACAAAGTAATATCAATACTAAACATATGTGTACCTAGTAGTAGAGAACCCAAATTTTCTTAAAGTCTTTTATTTTCAAAATATATGTATAAACATTCACTCTTGCAAAACTTTGTGTTCTAAATGTTTTTCTCCTTCATTTTCCCCCACTTCCTCCCCTATACAAGAAGTAATCCAATATATGTTAAACCGTGTGCAATTCTTCTATACATATTTTATCATGCTGCACAAAAAAAAAGAAAACATAAGAAAAAAAAATAGATCAAAAAGGAAAAAATGAGAAAGAAAACAAAATGCAAGCAAAATACAACAAAAAGTAAAAATACTATGCCATGATTCATGCTTAGTTGTCACAGTCCTCTCTCTGGGTGCAGATGGCTCTCCCCTTTAACATAACTCTAATTATAATGCACTCTGGATTCAAGGAAAAAGAGAAAGAATAATCCTTGCCCTAAAAGTTCTAAATTGTTAGGAACCTTTTCCTACTCGAAGTCCGAGCCTTTTAAACTGTGGTTTGAAAACACATGTGGGATCTCGTAACTAAAGTTCAGTATCATGAAATTATGATTTATTATCAGTAAATGTTTGATTTGCATACCTATTTTATACACTTACACACATGAGATTATGTAAAAATTTGTGAGAAGTGGAAAAAGGGATCATGAGTGAAAAAAGTTCTAAATAATAATAGCTGTATGCTAAGTGAAGTGAGTAGAATCTAGAGAACATTGTACACAGCTACAAGATTATGTAAGGGTCAACTGTGATGGACTTGATTCTTTTCAACAGTGAGATGACTTTGGCCAGTTCTAATAGACTTGTGATGGAAAGAGCCATCTGTATCCAGAGATAGAACTGTGGGGATTGAATGTTGATCACAACATAGTGTTTTCATCTTTGTTGTTGTTGTTGTTGTTTGCTTGCTTGTTTTTTTTTTTTTTTGTTTGTTTTTTTCCCTTTTTGATCTGATGTTTCTTGTGCAGAATGATAAATGTGGA